>NC_041750.1:2262290-2564311 GCF_004115215.2 Ornithorhynchus anatinus
GCAGGAGGGAGGGACTAGTATGATTCTCTGTATTCTCTAGACTGTAGGCTCATTCTGGGCAGGGACTTAGTACAGTGCTCTGAACATAGTAAGCGCTCAATTAATACGATCGATTGATTGCCTCCAGGGAATGTGTTTCCAACTCACTCGTGTTATACTCTCCCAAGTGCTCAACGCATTGCTCCGCACACACATTTATTGCTCGCACAATAAATACCTTTGGTGGATTGGCCGACTGATTCTATGGAAGATCCCAGAGAGGTTAGGTGACTTGCCCGACGTCACACAGCCGCCAGTGGCGAAGCGGGGGACCTCCAAAACCCACCCGGCCCCGGTCATCCCCTTACCTTCACCGCCGGGACCTCAGAGAAGGGGGCAGGGCTGTGGGGGGATGAGGAGCCACAACCTGGGAGATGGGAGGAGGGAAGGGGAAGAGGGAGGCGTCTCCTGCCCCTCCCTCCCCACTGGCACCTCCTGGGGAGCTCCCGGGGAACTCCCCCCGGGCTGGTGGGGATCGGTCGGTCAGTCCATCGTATTTATCGAGCACTTTCTGGGTGCCCTGCATTAAGCGTTTGGGAGAGTACAGCATAATAGACACACTCTTTGCCCACCATGAGCTTACAGTCTAGAGGGGGAGACAGACATTAATAGAAATAAATCAATCACGGATACGGACAAAAATGTTATGGGGCTGGGCCGGGGTAAGATGAATAAAGGGAGCAAGTCAGGGTGATGTAGAGGGAGAAGGAGAAGAGGAGAAGAGGGAAGAAGGGCTTCGGAGCCCAGGGAAGTGTCTCACCCCGGCAGGCCCGAGAACCCAGTTGGGTGACCAGCCTCCTCCACGTGGCTGGGATGTGGTGCTCGGGTCTCTGGAGCAGAAGGGCGGCCAGCCTGTCCCGGAGCTCCGAACTCAGGGCCGGGCCCAGCTCGGGAAGACCCGTCACCTGCTCTGGGCCAGACAGACGCCAGCCTCAACCTCCCCCACCGTGAGGCCTGAGATTCCGTCCTCCCGTCCTCGCTGTGGAGGCCGAGAGACAACACGAGGCCTCCCTCCCACCACCACCACCGTCACTGTCGACATCACCACCAGTCACGACGCCCCCGGCCGGGGGACCCTCCCCCAAATACCTATGAGCTGGGGGAGGTCCCGGGCGGGGCAGTCTGGGAGGACGAGGCCCCCGGCCGGTAAGGCACGGCGGAGGTCCAGCAGGCTGTGCAGGGGCAGGGTCGGGACGTGGGGGCTGCTCCAGCGAGCGGCCCCCAGCTCCAGCTTCTCCTCGAAGCGCATCCATCTGCGTGCGGGACCGTGGGGAGGGGGGCGAGACATATTAAGGGGCTTGGGATCTGCTCCGTCGTCACTCCCACTCCTAGGTAGAACTACAGACCGGCAAGGGAGGGTGTGGGGACGGAGGGGAGGAGGTGGAGAGAGGCAAGACCCCCAAGCATAGCCCGTCCCCTCCCTAGCTTGTCCCCGTGGGGGGGGTGGGGGCCTGGAAGGGAAGGGGCTGAGGGGCTGCTGGGTCTAACATTCTTTCCTCCAAGCTCCCCCCCCGCCCCCCACACACATATGCACACACACCTGGCCGTCTCCTTCCATTCAGGAGCGTGGGGTCCCCCCAGGAGCTCATTGAGCTGAATAAAGAGGGTGGAGGCGGGGTCGTGAGGGCCCCTCTGGTCCGGGCCCGGGACCCCTGGGTCCCTCGGGTCCCCAGGCCCGCCAGGCTCCAAGGGACCCTCTGGAGCGCGGCTCTGGGTGCAGCAGATCCGGGCGCCGGCGGGGTCGTTGTCGGGGTCTCCCGGCTCCTCCTGTGGCTTCATGGTGGCCCGTGGGCTGTGGCGTCGGTGGGGTAGGGGGAGGGCAAGCGGCAGGCAGCGACCCCGTTCAGCTCGGTCTCCGGGCGCAGAGGCCGACTCCCGCTTATAAAGGCCCTGCCGGTCAGAGCCGGAGCAGGGTTAGGCCCATCCCCAATTCCCACCCCCCGCAGACACTAAACCCCAAACAGAGTCCGGCTGGGGCCTGCGGGCTCCAGCCGACTCCGGACAGGACGGCACAGCCCGGACCTTGCCCCTCCCTCCCACCCTCCACGAAGACTGTCCCCCCTCCCCCATCCCGCCCTAGATCCCAGCAGATCCCAGGGCCGATCCCCGAGCCCCTCTGTCCCTCCCCTCACACGCCAGCCTCCCTCCAAACTGACCCTTCGGTCCCCACCAACTTCCAACTCCTCCCTCTGCCCCTCCAGGAGATAGGATAGATGGGACCCAGGCCTCTCCCTCCCAGTTGTCACCCCTCCCTCCACCCCCACCGCGAAACGAGCTATGGGGCTTTCATGGGGGACTGGAGGCACGGACGGTTTTGTCACTTTCCTGCTGGGAGACCTTAGTCAAAGCCGCTTCTCTGGGTCTTAGTTTCTTCATCCGTAAAATGGGAGTTCAGTACCTTTTCCCTCTTAGACTATGAGTCTCACGGGGGATAGGAACCGGGTCCGATCTGATCGTATTGGATCCACTCCAGACCAAAGTAAGTAACAAATACTCTTATGATCATTATTATCTTAACTACTATTACTGCTATTGCTGCCAAACTTCATCACCCTCCAGGATGCAAACTCAGGATGGGGCAGTCTCGAAAACCTCGGTGTTGTCCGCCTCCCTGCCCGCCCCCCCACCGCCTCCCCCAACCCCAGCCGGTTCGATCCCTTCTGTTTCTGAGGACCCTCACTCAGTCACAAACCAGGAGAACGGGAAGGTGGGGAAAGAGGGAGTGGGAGACTTTCTGCTATTGTACTGCCTCTGGAGGACCGATCGATCAACCAATCAATCGATGATCTTTACTGAGCTCTTACTGGGGACGGAGCACTGTAGTAAGCTTAGGAGAGTACAGTGTAACAGAGCGGGTAAAACACGTTCCCTATCCACAATGAGATGACATCTAGAGAAGCAGCTCATGGCGTAGTGGATAGAGCATGGACCTGGGGTTCAGAAGGTCGTGGGTTCTAATCCCGGCTCTGCCACTTGTCTGCTGCGTGACCTTAGGCGAGTCACTTTACTTCTCTGTGCCTCAGTTACCTCATCTGTAAAATGAGGAGTGAGACGGTGAGCCTCATGTGGGGCAGGGACTCCGTCCAACCTGATTTGCTTGTATCCACCCCGGCGTTTACTACAGTGCATGACACAGAATAAATGCTTAATAAATACTACAAATGACGAGGGCGAGTGGCTGGGCCTGGGGAGTCCTGTTTCCATGGCAGCGGGGGAGAAAAACCCCTTTCCCTGTCCCCTGCCAGCCCTCCCCTTTCCCCTTCCCCGAATTCCTCTGGCCTCTGGGTTCACTCTGGCACTGCTCTCCTGTTTCCAGTGCAAACACCCAAACAGAGTTCTCTGTTTAGGGAATCATCAACCCACCCGGCAGGGACCGACACAGTGAGAGTCACATTTCCAGATGCAGGGGAGCAAACTCCTGCCTCCCACGCCCCCCGGGGCCTTCCCGAGGATGGGATGGGGGCTTCAGGCTGGGACCCTGGAAGAGCGGCATGGCGCTGAGGGGTTGGGGAGGTGGGAGGTTTGTCTCCCTCGGAACCGCCTGGCACGTTGGCTGCATGTGGATGTGCGGGTGTGTGCGCGGCAGGGGAAGGGAGACGGGGGATGATGGAGAATCCAGGACAGATTTTCACCCTTCAGTTCTCACTCCAGTGCCCCGCGGCTCCCCCCGCCACTTCCCGGCTCCCTCCCTCCCCATAGACTACATCACATTTCAGGACATCCCATGTGCTCCTCACACTCCCCGACTCCCCGCTACTCCCCAGACCGCTCTTGGAGGCCCCTCTCATATCATGATCGCTAGGGCCTGGGCCTGCCCAGCTGCTCCTGGGCCCACAATTTGAAGTGACTGTCCCCTGACTGTCCCTTCTCCATCCCTGATTCCCCCAGTGACCCAGCACAGACCGTCCGACACCCCTGCCTCCCCTCTCCATCCCTGACTGTCCCCCAGTGAGTCGGGACGGACCATCCCAAACCCCTGACTCTGCCCTCTCCATCCCTGACTCTCCAATGACCCAGCAGTGATCATCCAACACCCCCGACCGTCCCCTCTCCATCGTGACTCTCCCTCGGTGACCCAGCCCGGACCATCCCACACCCCCGACTCTCCCCTCTCCATCCCTGACTCTCCTCTCGGGATCCAGCACCCCCGACTCTCCCCTCTCCACCCCTGATTCTTTAGTGACCCGGGCCTGACGGTTCTCCCAAAGATTTAGCCGAAATCTTCTCCATCCTGCTTTTTGCGGGGGAACAGAGACCACAGGCTAATCAACCGGGAAGAGGAGGAGGGAGGGAGATTAGAAACCGGGAGTAGCGGCGCTCGCTTCTCCCCAAGGCCACGGGAGGGCGCCAGCTCCCCGCCCTACTTGGCTCTTGCCCGGGCCCACCTGCCTCAGCCCTGCTCCTCCTTCTCCTTCTCCTCCTCTTCCTCCTCCTCCTTTTCCTCTTCTTCCTCCTCCTCCTCCTCCTTCTCTTCCTCTTCCTCCTCCTCCTCCTCCTTCTCTTCCTCTTCCTCCTCCTCCTTTTCCTCTTCTTCCTCTTCCTCCTCCTCCTCCTTTTCCTCTTATTCCTCCTCCTCCTCCTCCTTTTCCTCTTCTTCCTCCTCCTCCTCCTTCTCCTCCTTCTCCTCCTTTTCCTCTTCTTCCTCCTCCTCCTTTTCCTCTTCTTCCTCCTCCTCCTCCTTCTCCTTCTTTTCCTCTTCTTCTTCCTCTTTCACTGGGCAGCTCCCTCTCAGCCCCGCCTGGGGATATAAGTGCCCATCCCTCACCCTCCCACCCTCTCCCCAATTTAGCAGCGGTTAGGAGAGAAGAAAGGTCCGCATGGAGAAAGGCAGGAAATGAGCCAAAGAGAACTGAGGGGTTAGAGGCTAGGCAACATAACCCCCTTCTACCCTGATATAATGATAATGTTGGTATTTGTTAAGCGCTTACTATGTGCAGAGCACTGTTCTAAGCGCTGGGGGAGATACAGGGGAATCAGGTTGTCCCACGTGAGGCTCACAGTCTTAGTCCCATTTTACAGATGAGGTAACTGGGTCACAGAGAAGTGAAGTAATTTGCCCACAGTCGCACAGCTGACAAAGCAGCGGGGCCAGGATTCGAACCCTTGACCTCTGACTCCCAAGCCCAGGCTCGTTCCACTGAGCCACGCTGATATGCCCGTTCTTCTTTACCAAACTCCCCCTGTTCCTGTGTGGAAGGACTGTGGGTGTGGGGGGGAGGCCTGGGCCCCACAAGGGCACTGTGGCAAAAGAGGGGAGGGGATAAGCCAGTGGTAGGGAGCGTTATCTGCTGCTAGGCACGGGGGAACCCTGGAGGGGAAACAAGAGAAGCCAGGCTTGGGGGCTGAAAGGAACTTGCTGCTTCTCTACAGCTGAGGGGAGGGGAGGCAGCTTTTCCCCAAACGCTTAGTACAGAGCTCTGCACACAGTAAGCACTCAATAAATACCATCGAATGAATGAAAGAGCCTGGGCGTCAAGAGATCTGGCTTCACCACTTGCCAGCTGTGAGACCTTAGGCAAATCATTTAACCTCTCTGGGTTCCCCTCATCTATAAAATAGAGACTAAATGTCTGTTCTGCTATGGTCATTGGTATTTTAGTCCTTACTTTGTGCGGAGTACTGTACTAGACTCATTCCCTGCCGACAACAAATTTACAGTCTCCCTTCGCCTGCTGGAATTGAGGGAGATCTGGGGGAGTCGGGAGCGGCAGGGCTCGGGTCCCGGTTCCTTGGGGTGGAACTTCTGGTCAGCCCCGGCCGAGCGAGCTGTCCCCTGTCACACAGTGAACTGGGGAGATAAAGGGGCCTCCGGGAGAGGTTGGCCAAGCCCGTGTGGGCACACCGGGGGTGAGGGGAGGCGGCTACCCCGTAGCCGGAGCGGGGGCGGGACTGTAAGCTTGTTGCGGCCAGGGAATGTGTCTGTTATATTGTTATATTGTACTCTCCAAGCACTTAGTACAGTGCTCTGCACAGAGTAAATACTTCATAAATATGATTGACTGACAGCCCGACATCTTTGGGACAAGTGCGGCCCAGGGGCAGAGGTGCTGGTTCACCCAACCACAGTTATTCGTCTCTGTCTCTCTGTCTCTCTCTCTCTGGCCCCCTGCCCTCCACAGGATGGCCTAGTGGATAGAACACGGGCCTGGGACTTGGGTTCTCATCCTGGCTCTGCCACTTGTCTGCTGTGGAACCTTGAGCAAGTCACTTCTCCTTTTTGTGTCTCAGTTCCCTCATCTATAAAATGAGGATGAAGACTGTAGGCCTCATGTGGGACGGGGACTGTGTCCAACCTGATTGGGGGAGCAAATGTTTGAATCTGGCCCTGACTGGGGCTCCCCACCCCACGCTCCATTTCCAGGCAAGCCAGGAGAAAGGAGACGGGAGGCAGCGGGGTTGGAAGAGAGGGATGGGCAGGCTGTCAAGGATTTGACATCATCATCAACATCATCATCACCATCATAATTCCTATTTATGCAGAACTTCATACTGCGTGGCTTCTATGTGACCTTAATTGTGGACAGAGCACCATACTAAGTATATATTTTGCGTGGAACACTGTACTAAGCTCCTGTTTTGTGCAGAACCTGTACTAAGCACATATTTTGTACAGAGGACGGTACTAAATGTATATTTTGTGCAGAGCACTGTAGTGACCACCTACTGCGTTCAGAGCTCTGAACTAGATGCATACTGTGAGCGCAGCACCCACTATGAGGCACCTGGTGGGACTGCGGGAAATAAAAGATGCGATTCCTGCCCTTGAGAAGCTTCCCTTTTATAATTATAATAATTATTATTATTATTAAGTGCCGTCGAGTCGTTTCCAAGTCATAGCGACTCCATGGATATGCTTTCTCCAGATCGTCCTGTCCTCTGCCATAATCCGCAACCTCTCCAACGGTTCTTCCGTTATCGTTGTTATGGTCTCTTGTCCACTTGCCTGCTGTGCGACCTTGGGCAAGTCAGCTAATTTCTCTGTCTCATTTTCCTCATCTGCAAAATGGGGATTAAATCTTGTGCCCTCTTACATAGATTTGCAAAACCCCATGTGGGGCAGGGACCATGTCGAAGCTGATTATCTTGTATCTACTCCAGTGCTCAGTAGAGTACTTGGTATATAGTAAGAGTTTAACGAGTACCAAAACTATTATTACTCTGTGCAGATCATTTTATTAAGCATTGGGAAAGTACAATTGATTTAGCAGACACAATCCCTGCCTCGAAGGATCTTAAACTCTAGGGAATTTTCCACTGGAACCTGTCGGGCCGCATCAGGGTGGAAATGAGGCAGTGTGGTATAGTGGAAAGCACGCATTGGGAGATGGGAAATTTGGGTTTCGTCCCCTGCCTGCCTTGTGACCTCAGGCAAAGCACTTAACCTCTCTGCGCCTAGGTTTCTTCATCCCCAAAATAGGGACATTCTTCCCTTGCCTCTCCCTACCTCAGAGGGATGTGGTGAGGATGAAAAAAGATAATTGGTGTGAAAGCGCTTTGGGGAAATAACAGCACTACCGAACTCAAAGCATCTGGGTGTTTATTGTTCTGAATGTTACTCACGGATTGCAGCACCAGATCCCTGGGAATCGGGAATGAATCTCCCACCCCGGTATCCCGGACTAACTGCATCCCCGGGATGGCAGGGACTCCGCTGGCTTCAGTTTCCTCATGGGAACGCCATGACTCACGGGACAGGCCCGGCTGTTGGAGATGGCCGCACCCCGGGGCCGTGTCTTCAGGGCTCCAGGCAGTCGAGCAGGAGCTGGGGCGAGGGAAACCCGGAATTGTTGCATCCGGGCCATGCTGATGAGGAGCTGAGAAGGCGGAAGCTGCCGTCGCCGGAGAAGGGGGAGTCGAGTCTCGGCACGCCCGAGGTGTGCGTCGGATTCCAGGTCACGGTGAGTCGGTAGCTGGTCAGGAAGTGAAGCCTCCCTGGGGGATGGCCCTCACCCAGAGGTGACACAAAGTGGGATCTGTCAGTCAGTCGTATTTACTGAGCACTTTCGGGGTGCAGAGCACTATACTAAGCGCTAGGGAGAGTACGATATAACCATAAGCAGAACCATTCCCTGCCCACAGCGGAGCTTACGTTCTAGAGGGAGAGACGAGTCAGGGCGACTCAGTAGGGAGTGGGAGATGAGGAAAGGAGGGCTCAGTCAGGGAAGGCCTCTTGGAGGAGACGGGCCTTCGATAAGACTTGGAAGGCGGGGAGGGTCATCGTCTGTGGGATATGAGGAGGGAGGAGGTTCCAGGCCAGAGGCAGGATGTGGGTGAGAGGTCGGCGGTGAGATAGATGAGATTGAGATACAGCGATGAGGTTGGCATTAGAGGAGTGAAGTATGCCAGTTGGGTTGTAGTAGGAGAGCAGGGAGGTGAGGTAGGAGGGGGCGAGGTGATTGAGGGCTTTAAAGCTGACACTGAGGAGTTTCTGTTTGATGCGGAGGTGGATGGGCAACCGCTGGAGGTTCTTGAGGAGAGGGGAAAGGTGGCCCGAATATTTCTGTAGAAAAATTTTCCAGTCAGCAGAGTGAAGTATGGATCGGAGTGGGAAGAGAGAGGAGGCTGGGAGGTCAGCATGGAGGCTGATAGAGTAGTCAAGGAGGGCTAGGATAAGTGATAGGATGTGGGGGCCGAGAGGGCTGTCCACGCTGCAGTTGCCTCAGTCTCCCCCCAAAGCGGGACTCAGGGTGGATGGGCCCCAGATCACACAGGAGGCAGAAGAAATAACAACTTTTATTGAGTACCTACTGTGAGCAGAGCACCACTAAGTGCTTGGGAGTGTACCACAGAGTTATTAGACACAGTCCCCGTCCTCAGAGAGCTTGTAGTCAACTCCGTGAAGAACCCCGTACTAAGCGCTTGGGAGAGTACATAGAGGTGGAAGACACAATCCCTGCCCTCAAGAAGCTTGTGGTCCCCCCAGCACTTATGTACATATGCGTAATTTTATTTATTTCTAATAATGTCCGTCTCCCCCTCTAGACCGTAACCTTGTTGTGGGAGGGGAATGTGTCCGTTATATTGTTTTAATGCACTCTCCCAAGCACTTAATACAGTGCTCTGCACAAAGTAAGCAGCGTTCAATAAATACAGTTGACCATCAGGGACCGGAAAGCAGGGACCAGACACGCGGCCAGATCTACTCTGATAATTAGGATTTTTATCCCCCATCTCCCACTCCCTTCTGCATCTCCCTGACTCGCTCCTTTCGCTCTTCCCCCCTCTCCCCGCCCCACAGCAGTCGTGAATATATCTGACATTTTTTTTATTTATACGACGCCTATTTATTTATATTGATGTCCTGATGCCTGTTTACTTGTACTGTGATCCGTCTCCCCAGCCTCTAGACTGCGAGCCCATTTTGGGCAGGGACTGTCTCTCTTTATTGCTGTATTGTACTTTCCCAAGCGCACAGTACAGCACTCCGCACCCAATAAGATCTCAATGAAGAACAGCGAGGCTCAGTGGAGAGAGCCCGGGCTCGGGAGTCAGAGGTCGTGGGTTCTAACGCCGCCTCCGCCACTTGTCACTTGTGTGACTTTGGGCAAGTCGCTTCGCTTTTCTGGGCCTCAGTTCCCTCATCCGTCAAAAGGGGATGAAGATGGCGAGCCCCACGTGGGACGCTTAGAAGAGTGCTGGGAACATAGTGAGCGCTTAACAGATACCATCGTTATTGTTATTATTATTAATAATAATCAATCCCTGCTCCGCCACTTGTCAGCCGAGTGACTTTGGGCTAGCGGCTTCACTTCTCTGTGCCCCGGTTCCCTCGTCTGTCAAATGGGGATGAAGACGGCGAGCTCCACGTGGGACGACCCGACGACCCGGTATCTGCCCCAGCGCTTAGAACAGCGCCGGCCACATAGTGAGCGCTTAACCAAGACCGTGGTTATCGTGGCGGTTGTTCTTAATAGGTACGACTGAAGGAGTGAATGGAGCGGGAGGTCCCGGGGCTGGGCGGGCATCTCCAGGGGCGAGGATGGCCGGGGTCCCTGGCCGAGGGGGCGTGCCCGGGGTGGCCTGGGGGCGCGATCGGCCCCCGGGGGGGCGGGACCGGGGCCAGGAGGGGGCGGGGCCGGGCGAGGAGGGGGCGGGGCCCGGATCCCCGCTATAAATAGGCGCAGATCTGCGGCTCCCGCCTCCAACCTCGCACGGCGCCCGGGACCGGCCTCGGGGAGTCTCCGGTGCTCGGCCTGCCTGGCTCCCGGACGACAGGGAAGGGCCGGGCCGAGAGGCGAAGGACGGGCCGCCGGATTAGCACAGACCACCGGGCATCGACCTGGTGCCCAGGTGGGGGGCCGCCCCTTCCCCCTCCCGCCCCCTGGATTTTATCGGCTCCCTGCGCCCGCCGTGGGCCCGCCACCATGAGGCTTCCCTCGCTCGCTGCGCACTTCCTCCTGGCTGCAGGTGAGATGTTCGGGATTTTTCTGATTACCGATACGATGCGGGGCTCGAGGACCCTCGCCCAGAGCGCGGACAAGTGGGTGTTGGTCGCCGGGGGCCTCCCCTCGACCCCACCGTGGACCAAGGGGGGGTCCCGGCTGTCCCGCACCCACCCCCCACCCCCAGGGGCCACGTGCTCCCCCGAAACTTCCCGCCCACCCGGCCGCGCACCTGTCCTGAGCGGGAGGGCCTTGGGCGTCCGGGAGGAGGTCGTCGTCGAGGTGGTCTAACGGTTGCCCCCCGTCCTTCCTTCCTTCCCCCCTCCACCCCCCCACTCCCGCACGGCCGCAGTGTGCTTGGTGCCGGTGGACGGCGAGGCCCAGGACCTCCCGGCGGCGGGGCCGCTGCCCACCGCATCCCCGGACCGGCCCGGACAGCACGGCCAGCCTGAGGACCGGACGGCCGCGGGGGGCCCGGCCCCGGGGCTGGACCACCCCACCCTTCCCAGAGGTAGGTGCGCATCTCCGGCCGCCCTCGCCCCCCCTCGGGGGCAATCTGGGGGTCGAGTCTCTCGGGAACCCCAGACCTCCGCACCCCCCAGACCTCTTTGGGGGACAAGGGCCAGGGAGCCTAGCCCCGTCCCTGCCAATTAATAACGATGACGGTGGTCTTTGTTGAGCGCTTACTACGTACCAACCACCGTTCTAAGCGCTGGGGTCGATACAAGGTGATGGGGTTGGACACGGTCCCTGTCCCACTTGGGGGCTCCCGGTCTCAATCCCCCTCTTGCAGATGAGCTGAGGCCCAGGGAAGTGACTTGCCCAAGGTCACAGGGCAGACGAGCGAAGGGGCCGGGATTAGAACCCACGACCTCGGACTCCCAAGCCCGGGCTCTTGCCACTAGTCCAGGCGCAGCTCCGGCCCGGGGTGGACAGGGGTCTTGGGCTGAGAGGGTGGCGAGGGAGTGGCTGGAGGGGGTCCCCGGGGGACCCCCCCCCCCCCAGGAACCGGAGCTCCAGCCGGGCCGGGAAATGCTTTCTGTCCACCACGAGGGGGCAACGCGCGAGCAGCCAAGCCCCCAGGGGGACGGAGGCCAAGAGCCCCTTGGCCGAGGGTCCGGCCCTGCCCTGCCCTGCCCTGCCCTGCCCTGCCCTGCCCTGCCCTGCCCTGCCCTCCCAGGTGGGGATGGAAGAGGTCCATCCTCCCACCCTCCAGCCCTTCTCCCTTCCCCCGGCCCCATGAGGGCTCTCGAGGCTGCGGCCGGACAGGGATCCGGAGAAGGCCCGAGGTGGGAAACGGGCCGAGAGCCGGCCGGTCGTCTGCAGCCCCCGGTCCCCCCGGCGTCCTCCTCTCTGAGCCCCGGTCGCTATCCGCTTCCCTCTTCCCATTCCCCACCCCTTGGGCGGTTGGGGTTCTCCCTGGCTCGGGGGTGACTCACTCCCTCCCCACCCACACAGGGCTGGCTGCACCTCATACCTCTGCAGGTTTGAGTCACGGTGCCCTCTCCCCTGGGGTGGGGATTCTGGATCCGCTCCCCTGCCCAGCTTTCCCATCCCAGCTTGGTTTTCCTTGGCTGGCCTAGCACCCCCTGCTCCGGAGGCTCCTCTGATGTCCTCCCCCTCCCCGCCCCCGGGTGGCCTCTCGGTCTGGGCCCGCAGAGGCCTTGCCCCGTGCTGACCCCTGGGACCGCTCCTCTGGGGGCAGATGATAGAGTGAATGCTTTAAGCGCTCACTATGTACCACACACTGTACTGAGCGAGGGATAGATGGAGGTTAGTCGGGTCAGATCCAGTCCCTGTCCCACGTGGGGTCCGTGGTCTGAGGGAGGGTGAAGAGGTATTGATTCCTTATCTCGCAGATGGAGGAAACTGGGGCACTGATGAGTCGAGTGACTTGTCCGAGGTCACACAGCTAGCCAATGGCAGAGACGGGTGACCTCTGACTTTCAGCCCGTTCTCTTCCGCTAGGCCAAGCCGCCTCTCCAAGGGTGCTAATGCCCACCCCGTCTCCCCACTTTCCAGTTTGGGAGTATTGGACCGGCGCCCCGTGTTCCTAGTTTTTCTTTCCTCCCCAACAGCTCTCGGGACTGGACTCCCAGCCTCTCCCCCAGATCTCCGAGCAGGGCCAGAAGAATCCCCTAGATTTCTCTCCTCCCCTCACACCTGGGTCCACACTGAAACCTTGACGCTTTTGATACCAATTCTACCATCTTCTCGTCTGCCTAGAGGGGACCTCGGTAGGTGGAGAGGCAGCAGGGAAGATAATTTGCTCTTCCCAGGTATTTGCGGTCCAAAGCATGGGTAGAGCCAAAGCTGTGTATGTATATTTGTTGCTATCTCTTCCAGGAGCCTGGGGTGGTGCCATTCCATCCTTACAAACACCCTCTCCCCCCCACCCCCGACGCTTCCGTCATTTTCCACGTCTCTGCCTCTTGTACACACTGTACCTCCCAGTGCCGGCGACCTATAAATAGCATCATTTAGGGGAGAAGCCGGAAAAATCGCTGAGCACATCGGGAGGCAGGAAAATGGCACTGGGAGGGAGAGGATGGGAAAATGGCAAAATATTTTCCTTGAAATTAATAAGGCAAAATCCCTACCAGAGACAGCCGCCTCGCACCCAGGCTCTCTCGCTTCGTCTCTGGGAGCACCGGCTGAGGGGAGACCCCATTCCTATTAGAGAATCAATCAATAGTATTTTGGGGGAGCCTAATGAGTGCTCCATGCTAAATGCTGGAAAAGGGCACTCTCGAGGGATGCAGAGCATTGCTTAGGATAGCATATTAGAGTTAGTAAGCACAATCCATCCCCTCAGTGTCTTGTGTGCAGACCTCCGCCCTGAGTGCTTGGGAGTTCACAACAGTTAGTAGCGACGATCGCTGTCCTCAAGGAGTAGTTAGTCTAAGGAGCATCCAGGCTACAGCCGTTTGGGGCTTGGTTCCTTTTCTCTTTGAGGAAGAATTCCCCTCTGCCCCCCTTGCTGCTCCCTCCTCCCATTCCTCCAATCATTACTGGTACTTTCTCCCTGGAAGTGGGTCATCACGTACTCCACCGGAAAACCAGGCCGCCGGGCCAAAATAGCACTGACGCCTGTGCCGGATTCCCGGGAGGGGAGAGGGGGCCGTGCTGGCTCAGTAGCCCCGGTGCAGTTGCCGTCAGCCCGGATGTGAGGCCCGTGGGTGGGGAGGGCGATTCTCGGTGGTGCCTGTCCTAGTGACCCTCTTCTAGTCTCCATTTCCTCTTGTAAGGTGTGTGTCTATGTGCTAAGCGCTAGAATAGAGATAAGTTCATCAGACGAATTGATATCATTTATTGAGCACCCACTGTCTGTGGAGCACTGTGCTAAGCCCTTGGGAGGAACATCAGAAGACCCCAATCCTTGACCACAAGGAGCACACAATCTAGCTGGACGAGACTGGCGCGGCTGATTGGACAGAGTCTCAGCCAAGTTAGGTAACTTGTCCCAATCACACAAGGGCAGTGGACTAGAACCCCGGTCCTCGGACCTTTGCACTTTCAACAGACCGCCTGCCCCTCTTTGAGTTTCCGCTAAAGAAAGCTGGGATTTTAAATTATTTTAGTGATTGACATAACCTCTGCCACCCCATCTCATGAGGAGTGACCTGGGATTAACCTTCTGATAGGGCCAAGAATGAAGTGGAGTGAGGGTGTGGGGTCAGGGATATCACCTCGTCTTTTCAGAAAACTGATCGTCCCCCCATTCTCTTTCCTCTCTGTAGTCGCTTTCTCTTCCAAGCCACAAGCTCTGGTGCACCCCAGGCCAAAGCGGAAATGGAGAGGGAGGAAGAAAAACCAAGGGCTGGGAAGGAAGAGAGACCCCTGCCTGCGCAAATTCAAGGACTTCTGCATCACGGCGAGTGCAAATACGTCAAAAAGCTGAAACCCCCTCTTGCGTTGTAGGTAGCACCCCCGATTTCAGGGGGAAACTCGTCACCACTGTTCCTTAAATTTGATTATCTCCTAGTGAACTTCCACTCAGGGCGGAAGTGGGGAGGAGGGAGTTATTTTGAGACCGGATGGGCTCCCTATTTTGATGCAACTTCCTGTGTTGGGCTTGGTGGGGGGCTATCTCAGTGACGTCCTTAACATTTTTGTAATTGTTCATAATGGTCCAGAAATGAATGGGTTTGGCTAGTGAAGCTGGAGCCAAGGACCTGTTTGCATTTCTATTTCCCCTCTCCTCCCATCACTACTTCCTCCGTATAAGAAGCTGAAGGCAATATTGGGGTTCTCCAAGCATTAATGAGCACCTTAACTGGAGGCATGGTGGAGGGAGCAGGGGGATCTGGGAGAAGTGACAGTCAATCAGCGGTATTTACTGAGCACTTAGTATGCTGCAGAGCACCGTACTAAGCATTTGGTGAGAGGACAACAGAATCAGCGGATCCGTTCCCTGCCCATAAGGAGCTGACAGTCTCAAGGACTAGTCTAGATTCTCCTCTGGAGCTCCACCCAGCTGGTAATCTCCGGAGACCCTGGCTAGACACGAGCCGACCTCGCCCGCCTCCTCCTCTTCCCACCCCCTTCACTCCCTCCTGGCGCTGTCTGGAGCAGCTCTGATCTTGGCAGCCCCACAGAGAGAAACCGCGATGCCAAACTGCTCAGAGTGGCGGGGTGGGAATAATGCCTCCAGTGTCCCCGAAGCAAACTGGCATTTCTGCAACATCAGGCAGAAAACTGTCTCCCTTCATGGGACCACGAAGTCTGGGGGTGGGGGAAAGGGAAAGAGGCACCCTGGGCGTCAATGGAGGAAGTTCTCCCCCCCTTCCCACCCTCGGTCTCTGTCTTGAGAGAGGGACAGAGGCAGAGGAAAAAATGAAACCTCTCCCTGCACGAGTGATAGGCGGATGCCCTCCACCCCATCTCCTGGGACTGCAGCAATCTGGAAAATTCTGCTTTCTCACTATTCCCCACTTCTCTGCCAGCTCTTGGCATTTGGTTGAACTGGTGAGCTCCGATCTCTCTTTGCCACCAGTCACCACTAGACTGTAAGCTCCTTGGGGTCAGGGATCGTGTCTGATAATAATAATTATGCTACTTGTTAAACTCTTACTGTATGCCAAGCACTGTTCTAAGCACTGGGCTAGATACAAGTTAGGTTGGACACGATCCCTGTCCCACACAGGGCTCATGCTCTAAATCCCTATTTTACAGATGAGGTAACTGAGGCCCAGAGAAGTGAAGTGACTTCCCAAGGTCACACAGCAGACCTGTGGGGTAGCTGGGATTAGAACCCATGACCTTTTGACTCCCAGACCCGTGTTCTATCCACTAAGCCTCACTGCTTCTCCAACAGTCTCCCAAGTCTGTATTGTAGTCTCCCAGGTCTTCCCTCAAGCCCAGCAAGTACTCCATAAATACCACTGATGGGTTGATCTGCTGGGAGAAATGGTGGCGGTGGGAGATGAACCAGCATCAGTGGGGAGAATTCCAAAACTTTGTTGTCCTCTGTGGGGCTGGAGCCTGGGCAGAGAGACCTTAAAAAAAAACAAACCCTGCCTTGCTTGGGTGGCGGCAGGAGCAATGGGGGCTGCTGGCCAAGAATCTGTTCCAGCCTCTCCCCTGTCGGCTAAACTGGGCCCATGCAGAGAACTGGGTGGGTGGGAGTCTGTTAAGATCTTGCTGGCTCCCTCCCCGCTGGGTTAGAGCTGGTGGGCTTGAAAATAAGAGCACTTCTGTCCCTTTTAAGGGAGAAAACGGGACACCTCCTTCTCTCCCCACCATCCCCCAGCTCTGAGGCCCCAGGCCGTACTCAGAGCAGAGACCTTAAGGCCTATGGGGCCTCTTGCCCATTAGCATCCAGTTTGTAGCAGTAACTGGTGTGATGAGTCAGTCAGAGCACAGTGTTAAGCATTTAGGGAGAGAACAATATTCAATCCTTTATTGAGAGCCTACTGGACTAAGAGCTTAGGGAGAGAACAGCAAGGTTAGAAGATATGATTCCTGCCCTCAAGGTCCTGACTATCTAGCAGGAGAAATGGGCGGAATTAGTTTTCAGAAAAACCGATATGAAGATAAGTGAGTTCTTAGTAAGGCACGACCTCTGCCCTCAAGGAATTTACAACCAAACCCCTTGGCTCCCAGGATAGTGTGAGAGAGGGTTCTGGGCCAGGGGAATTGGGGCTGGGGTCTTGGAGAATAGATCCAGAGGTTGCTCTGGTCCTCCCGTCACGTCACCTTCTCTGCCCCAGGGACGAATGTGGTTGCTGAGGGGGGTAGGGTCAGGGTTGTGGTGACCGTGTGGCCAGCTGACGCCCGGAACTAAATCCCCACAGTTGCCGGCCACAGGAAACTTGTGCTGGGTCAGGATCCTGAGGTTGGCCCTTTGGGGTTCAGAGGATCCCATGTGGGATGGCTGCTGACGTGAGACTACACCAAAGATGAAAGATGAACTAAGGGAGTTTAAACTGAGGGGTGCATTCTTTTTGTTTTGCTTTAATAATTCATAATATTAAATGCTTACTATATGCCAAGCACTGTTCTAAGCACTGGGGTAGATAGAAGTTAATCAGGTTGGACCCAGGCCCCATCCCACATGGGGCTCACACTCTTAATCCCCATTTTGCAGATGAAGTAACTGAAGCCCAAAGAAGTGAAGTGACTTGCCTAAGGTCACACAGCAGACAAGTAGCAGAGCCGGATTTAGAACCCGAGTCCTTCTGACTCCCAGACCCATGTTCTATCCTCTAGGCCCAGCTGCTTTTTTTGTTTCTGACTCCTCACGCGGCCGGTTCTGCTCTCCTTTCTCAACTTCCCCGTGGCCTCCTGAACCTTCCAAGGGCCTACTTCCTTTCCCAGCCCTCTGAGGGTTGCTGGCTTGGCCCGAGAGGACCCACCCCAAGGCGGGGACCTTGTGTAGGGGGTGGTGCACTCTCGAAACCCCACACAACGTGGCCCGGGTAGAATGACAGCCCTGGAGGGTGACGTGGCCGCCGGAATGTGCAGAGCTTAGAGGAGGGCTGACGCGGGGCGGGACACTCGAGCTGGTGTATATTAAGCTGTTTGCATTATTATCCTTTTGACTCAAGGCAAGGGGGATTTATGTAACTGAATCTCATGGCTCTGAGGCTGGTTTTATTTCCATCTTGTGAGTAAACTACCTGAGGGATATTGCTGGTGGGAGAAATTGGGCCTGAAGCGAAGAGTGAATCCATCTACCTGCTCATTTTGTTGCATCGTATGCTCCCAAATGCTTAGTACAGTGCTCTGCACGTCAGACAGAGGCTCTAGGGCACTTGGAGGAATGCAGTTGCCCTCATGGACCCCCCCATCCCCATGGTTGGGGATGAAAAGTGAGGGGTGTTGGATAGCCCGTGCTGGGTTCCTGGTGGAGAATCAGGGATGGAAAGGAGAGTCAGGGGTGTTGGATGGTCCATGGTGGATCACTGGGGCAGAATCAGAGATGGAGAGGGGAGAGTCAGGGGTGTGGGATGGTCCATGCTGGCTCACTGCAGGAGAATCAAGGGAGTTGAAGGGTCTGTGCTGGGTCACTGGGGAAGTCTCATGGGTGTTTGATGTTCATGAGAAGATTCAGGAACGGAGAGGGGAGAGTCAGGGGTGTTGGATATTCTATTCCTAATCATGAGGGAGGGTGTACAAGAGGACAACCAGCACATGGTTCTTCCAAGGGTCCTGTTGCCCCTGTTGGGGGGGCAGATTTCTGGGCTGACTGGAAAATGGGGCTGACCTAAGAATGAGATTGCTTGCCATCTGATATTCTTGAGATGCCTTCTTTAAATGTTTTGTCCTGTGAGACTCAGACCTTGCTTATCTTGGTTTTCTTTAATCAAGACAGTATGGGCTATCTTAGGGGTCTAGGGCCCTGAGGACTTAGTAGGAATACCTCGTAATGGTCATTTTGCTCCAATAATAATCATCGTGGTATTTAAGCACTTACTACGTGCCAAGTACTGAGCACTGAGACAGAAACAAGATAAGCAGGTCAGACACAGTCCCTTTCCTACAAAGGGCTTACAGTCTAAGTTGCAGGGAGAAGAGAGAGCAAATCCCCCCTTTTACAGATGAAGAAACTGAGTCACACAGAGACGCTTAGCGATTTGCCAGAGGTCCCACCACAGGCAAGCGGCAGAGCTGGGATTAGAATCAAAGCCCTTCTGAATCCCAGCCTCCTGCTCTATCGTTTAGGCCACGGCTGTTCCTCAAAAAGCTCTGCACCGGGCAGATCTGGGAGTGACCAGTTGAAACCGGAGTGGGGATAAGGCTCTCCGGGTTCAAAGGTCTCCTGCTGACAGAAAAACAGCTGGTTCTTCTGTACTTTAGTTCTGGTCTGCCCTAGGGGAAGTTGGGAATAGATGAGGAAAGCTCAAGCAAAAATGACTCCTGGCAGAGTAAGAGACCTATAAATAGGTTGTGTTGGGGGTTGGAAGCTGAAGGCGTAGGGGAACCAGGGAGGGTACTGAGTGGGGCTGGTGTAAGGGGAAACAGGTGGGATTCGGATCGGCTGAACAATGCGAGTTCCTCTCTTGGGTTCATTCACAAACTACTAATGTTTTCGCAATAATCAGCTCCCTTGGGGAGCACCACAACCACACGTGGACTAAATCCAACCCAAACTGCAGGGTCAGCATTGAAGGTGTTTATTTAAACTCCTAAGATCCCTCCCGTCTCTCTGCCTCCCTCCACCTCCCCAGATCTGCTGTCATGTCGAAGTCCCCGCAACTCTTGTCCCTGAAAGTAGCTTGAGGAGTTGGGATGGAAGAAACATTTTTCCTTCTTGCCCGGGGGTCAGGGGAGTGAGTTAAGGGGGTGTCCTCTGAAATATTTTGTCCTCTGAAATATTGCCCAGTGCATCTTTCTGTTCTGGAAGGAGTGTGGCCTTATGGAAAGACACAGGAATGGGAGTCAGGAGACCCAGATTCTAATCCCAGCTCTGCCACTGGGCTGCTGTGCGACCTTGGGCAAGTCATTTAACACTGGCATTTACTAAATGACAACTGCGTATCATCCTAAGAACCTCCAGGACCTAAGAAGATCCCAGAGTCCAATGCGAAAGGATAGCCTGTGGCCTAGAACTCCATCCCTCTTCATATAAGACGGACCACCACCACCTCCACATTCAAAGCCCTACTAAAATCCCATCTCCTTCAAGAGGTCTTCCCTGACTAAGTCTTCCTTTTCCCTGACCCCCTTTCCCTTTCCCAGTCCTTTCCCTTTCATTGTGGTCAGGGAATATGTCAGTTTAGGGTTATATTGCACTCTCCCAAGCAGTCAGCACACTGCTCTGCACATAGTAAGCACTCAGTAAATATGACTGAATGAATGAAAGCGCTCAAAAGTCACCACTTCACTTATGTACATATCTGTAACTTATTTTGCTGTCCATTTCCCCTCTCTTATCTGTGAACTTCCTGCGGGCAGGGAACGTGTCTACCAACTGTATTGTATTGACATCGCCCGAGCTCTCAGAACAGAACAGTGCTCTGCATATAGTAAGCGCTCAATAGATACCGCTGATCGACTGATTGGTGCGAGCTACGCTGCTGGACACAGCGGTGCGGGTGGAAACAGGTGTCTGGGGGTAGGAGGTGGGTGTCCTTTCTCTTGCTGGGGGGAAAGTTGTTAATGTGACCTGTTCTGCTTTCAAACCAGTTGCCAACAAGGATACCATGGGGAGAGGTGCCACGGGCTGATCCTGCCGGTGGAAAATCGCTTGTACGGCTACGATCACACCACGGCCCTGGCGGTGGTGGCCGTGGTGCTGTCTTCGGTCTGCCTCCTTATCATTGCCGGACTGCTCATGTTTCGGTGAGTTCCTGGGCCGGATCCAGGTAGCATTCGGCGCCGGGGTGTGTGCTCTCCTCGGAGGGATAGGCTTGCTTAAATTGCCTGTGGGCCCCGGGAGGAAAATTCCTCCTTCATAACCATCACCCTTGGCCTCTGGCACCAGCTCAGGTTGGGTGATTCAGCTTGGCACCTCGGGCTCCTGCCCTGTGTGAGATAAAAGAAGAAATCTGGTTTTGCTGTTTGGGGAGGGACATGAGTGAAGGGGACGGGGGAGGGCAGTGCCAGGAGGTGAGCTCAAAGCCTGCTTTCCTTCACAAAGAGTTTCCTTTGGCCTTTTATGTCTCCTAGTCAATGCCCAAAGCTAATGTCCTGCAAATTCAGCTGGCCTCTCCACAGAGCCTTCTGGGGAAGTAGTTTTGGGGAGGAGGAGGTGGGGGTCTAGATGCAGGCAGGGGTACAAGGATTATGCTTCCTGGGAAATTCTCATCTGCTCCCTGTGCTTCAGTTTCCCTATCTGCCAATGGAGATAACAGAAGAGATTACAGTCCCTTGAGAGGAGCAGGATGAAGTCTTCAGAAATTTTGAGAGATAGAGGAACCATTGGTCATGAATCCTGCTGTCTTTCCCCCTTCCCCAGGTATCATAAAAGAGGAGTTTATGATGTAGAAAATGAAGAGAAAACGAAACTGGGGATTCCTTCTGCCCATTGATGGAAATCCGGAATGTTCAAGGTAACCACCAACCAATCCAGGGCACTTACTGGATTCCTGCTGTGGGTAGAGCACTGTACTGGGAGCTTACTTTGGACAGAGCATGGTAGTGGGGACTTAGCAGAGGGGTAAACCTAGCCATAAATTCAGGATAACCTCCACCCTGCCCTACCTACAACCCAGACAGCTGCTCCAACCTCCTTTACAGAAGCCAGAGAAGGGAAGGCCTCCTGGAGGAGCTGTGCCTTCAATAAGACTTTGAAGTGTGGAAGAGTCATTGCATGTCAGATATGAAGAGGGAGTGTGTTCCAATCCAGAGGCAGAACTTGGGGAGAGATAGACGAGATACCAGTGATGGATGAAGCGTTGGAGAGCGGTGGGTAGAGATATGCAGCAGCTTCTTTCCGTTTGACCCACCATTTTCCTTTAGGCATCTGAACCCGTCCCTCTAGGCCCAGGGCAGTACTGGACTCAGGAGCCATGAGGAATGAAAGTCGTTTGTCTTGTGTTTCAGGATTGGCCGGGCCTCGCTACCTCTGGGACGTCCAAGGATGACTATTGCACATTATGCATCTCGGGCATATTTCAGAGCGGCCCACGGAGACGCCTCGATTCCGGGCTGATGACAAGACCGGGCCCCCAAAAGTTTCCACCTCAGAGCTTGAACGGGACAAACCATTTGGCCGAATAGACTCTGGAAGGGAAAGAGAACACTTTCGTCTTTGTTTCCTGTAAAAGTTGGTTCAGACATTCACTCTCTGGTTTTTAAAATACCAGTTAATTCCACGTGCTCAAAGGACTCTGAAGAAGGAAAGATAGGCTGGCTTTGTATTTTTTCTTTTTTTATGTACATACACACACACATTATATATATATATATGCATATATATATATATATGGACAAGGAGGCTACACACTCAACTAGCCTCACAGAAGTCTGCATTCAGGCCCTCTAGTTCTGTGCTTGGAGGGGAAACTGTGAAAGCTTACGAGTCCCAGGATTCCAGACTTTGAAGACTTTTCTGAGGGAAAAATAATTTAACAGATATTTTTTGTTTAAAAAAAACCTTTTTAAATTATATATTTATTTTATTCTATACATCTATTAATTTATTTAGTTTTTAACAATCTAACAATAATATTTCAAGTGCCTAGTCTGTTACTTCAGCAATTTTCCCCCTCCCTGCCCAGGTAGACTAAAGGGTTCTATACAGCAAGTAGCGACTTAGCATCTGGGAAGAGTTATGATACTGGGAGGGGTGAGGATGGAATTCTGTTGTCAGGACACTGGGACTCTAAATATGTAGCATCCACTCTATGAGTTGGAGAATGTTTTGCTCTTTATATTTTATACATTGTTTAAGTTTCAAATGCTGATTTGCATGTAACAGATTTCAGTTCTACTGCTTGTTTTCTCCCTCCCGGAGCTCAGTTAAGAGTAGTCCAGAAGGCGTTTGGTTCTCAATGAGGATAGATATCAGGTCTGTGGGCTGGGTGTGAGTGGGAGGATTCTGCATCAATACATTTCTGTTATTCCAAAAATTCATCTGGTGCTACCCTAGGCGCAGTGGAAGGGTTAGGGGAGAGTGTTTATTGATCCTCAACAGGTTTAAAAATCAAGGTGCTAGAGGTGACAATGTTGGAGTAGGATGGATTCGGACCATCTCTGAAATTCAAAGTAGAACTGGGGTCTAAATCTTGTAGTTTCTTCTTCTTTCTACTTGGCTGGGTGGGATGTGGGGGAGATCCCCAAAGAAGAATGTCGTCGTCCCCAGCCACTGCCGGGGGAGACCGGCTTTATCGTGTCACAACTATCGACGCTCTGAGGAGTTCCTGCCAACTTCTGAACTGTTACATCCTGTACTTCCAAATTCGGTTCATATTTACACTTTACCAAGCAAATAAAGATAACACCCCTTCTCCCTGGATTGTGAGTTCTGTTCCTTGAGGTGGCTGGGAAGCCACATTGAAATAGTGGAGAAGGAAGGACTCTCTAGGGTGGCCATCCATTCAGTTTTATACTGGACAGGTGTGGGGTTTTGGTTTTTTTGAATGGTATTTAAGCACTTACTATGTGCCAGGTACTGTATTAAGTGCTGGTTAGATAAAAGCTAGTCAGGTCGGTCACAGTCCCCATCCCATAGGGGACTCACAGCCTTAATCTCCATTTTACAGATGAAGGAACTGAGGCACAGAGAAATGAAGTGATTTGCCCAAGGTCACACAGCAGACAAGTGGCGGAGCCAGGATTAGCACTCACAACCTTCTCGCTCCCAGGTCCGGGCTCTAACCACTACACCACCTTAAGCACTTGTGTCCCTATCCTCCTACTCTACCATTTCCCATATCTGTAATTTATTTTAACATCCGTCTCCCCATGAAGACTGTAAACTCCTTGAGACGGGGATCGCATCCACCAACTCCATTATATTGAATTTTGCCAAGTGCTTAGTACAGTGCTCTACACACACTAAGGGCTAAATAAATCCCACTAATTGATTTTTTTTTAGAGGAAAGCAACTCCATGAACCACAGCATATTGGGTTGGCATAATCCAGGGGAATATTTTAGCAACCGTTACCCTCTTTTTTAACGGACAGTAGGATCCCGACGAGTGAACTCATTCAAACGGGAGTTTCAGTATGGGTTTGAAATACCCTTCAAACCCAACACTCCACAACTGCTGGCCCCAGGGGGTTGCTGCTTTTGCTTAGATGGCATAGTTTCCCTCCTGATTTTCCCCAGCTCATCTGTTATTCCAATTGTACTTTCCTTCTCCTGTTTCCCACTTTGTTTCCTTACGTTACTATTTCCTCCTGGCATCTGGCTTCGTCCTTTAATTATGCTTTTCTCACATCCCCTGAAGCTGATTGGGTCTCTGAGTGTCAACTTAATCGTTGGCAGTGATCCCATGAGGACTGTATGACCCTTAATTACTTACTGAGGGCTGAATACAAATTCTATTGTCCCGTACCTTATCTAAGAAGGGCCTTTACAGATCGTGCTTTCATCAGTCCTTTTGACTTCCTATCCTCCTCCTCTTCCTCTACCTTTCTTAGTGGAAAGAGAAGTACAGTGTTTGGCACATAGTAAGTGTTCCATAAATAGCACAACTGTTGCTATTGTTAGAAGAAGCCTGGGGAAATGAACTGGCCTTAAATATTTACAGAATTAATAGTGCCCAGAGCCCTGAACTTGTAAAATCCTGGGCAGGTTGGAAAGGGAAAAGTTTGCAAAAGTGTATGTCAAGTGACCCAAAATCAGTCAATCTTATTTATTGAGCACTTACTGTTTGCATACTGTACTAAATGCTTGGGAGAGTACAATACAAATGGCAGAGCAGGGATTAGAACTCAGGTCCTGTGGCTCCCAGGCCCGTGCTCTACCCACCAGCCCATGCTGCTTCTCTGTTAAGATATAGCTGTCTTTTGTATTCAAAGAAGACACCACTGATGATGAAGTTCACCTTTCAGTGCACGGTAGTTTCATTCATTCTATCGTATTGAGTGCTTACTGTGTGCAAAACACTGTACTATACGCTTGGGAGAGTACAATGTAACAATAAAACAGATTAATTTCCTGCCCACAACGAGCTTACAGGCTGGAGTTAAAGGGCCAGTGTGGGACCCACAGTCCCGAACACACTGGATGCCCAAAAAAGTTGTCTCTTGTGGTGGTGTGCTTAAATGGTTAAAACGCCTGGCACTGTTTTCTCTTTTGCCTCCTTATCTCTCTCCATATGAAATTTTGACATCAAAAGATGCTCAATACTGATAGATTGATTGATTCCTGTGACTTACATCCACATATTGTTTGGGGAGCTGGCAATCCTGCCTTTTCCACCAGGTTCTTTTTCATTTCTTGGCTTGCAAAATTCATTTTGCTACACTTGACCCATTCAGTCTCTTTTTTATGGCAGCTGTTAAAGCACTTACTACGCGCCAGGCACTATAGTAAGCCCTGGGGTAGATACAGGCTAATCAGGTTGGACCCAGTCCCTGTCCCACTTGGGGCTCACAGTCTTAATCCCCAATTTCAGATGAGATTACTGAGGCACAGAGAAGTGAAGTGACGTGACCCAAGGCTGCACAGCAGACAAGTGGTGGAGCGGAAATTAGAACTCACCTCCCTTTGGCTCCCAGGCCTGGCTTTAGCCACTGGGCCATGCTGCTTCTCTAGGATAAGTGAATGGTTTGGAGTGGAAAGGAGAGACATCTCATCCAAGTTCCAACACTCCTTGATCCTGGTGGACCGCTAGGCCCCTCTTCTTACCCTGTCTCCTCACTCTTCAACAACCTCTAGTGCCTGCCCATTCCTCTTTATCAAATAGAAACTCCCGAAGATCATCGGAGTGTCAGTCAGCTCTCTCCCCACTGTTTATCTTCATTCCTCTCCCACCCCACCCCAGTTCACATGCTCGCTACCTCTAAAGCCCGTCCTACTCACCACCTCTCGTTCTCATCTCTCTCACCACAAAACTTTGGCTCTCTCCCTCCTCCTTTCCTGAAACTCACTCCCACTTCACATCTTACAGACCACTGTTCTCCCCACATTTGAGGCTCAACTCTCGATAGCTTGATTCGATCCAGCTCTCCCCCTCCTACCTCACCTCGCTGATCTACTGCAACCCAACCCACACGCTTTGCTCCTATAATAATAATGATTGTATTACTAAGGCTTATTATTAAGTACTATGGCAGTGCTTAGTACAGTCCTTTGCACTCAGTATGCTCTCAATTAGTACAATTGATTGGTTGATTGATAATGGTATTTGTTAAGTACTTACTATGTGCCAAGCACTGAGGTTGATTCAAGATAAACAGGTAAGACAGAGTTCCTATCCCATATGGGGCTCATAGCCTAAGAAGGAGGGGGAGCCCTTTAATCATCTGATATTCCCCTGACCCTCATCCTCACAACACTTATGTACAAAGCCGTAATTTGTTTTAAACTCAGTTTTCCTCTGTAGCCTGTAAACTCCTTGTGGGCAGGGATCATATCTACCAATGCTATTGGATTAATACTAAGTGCTTAATATAATTTTCTGCACACAGTAAACTCTTAATAAGTATAATTGATTGATTGATTGATTAATCTTCATAGCCCTTCTAAAAGCACAATCCCTCCTGGAAGCCTTCCCTGATTAATCTCTCATCTCCTTATAACCACCCCTTCAACACATGGGGGTCGCCAAAAAGCTTGGGTATGCTCCCGCCTACAGTAGAATGTAGGTGCACATTTTTAAACTCTGTTACTTCCTCCTCCTTGCAATTGTTTTTAGTGTCTGTCACCCCAACTAGATTTCAACCTTTTACAGGGCAGGGTTGGTGTCTACCAATTGTCTCTCCTAAGCATGTAGTACAGCGCTCGCCCACATAGGAGCTCAATAAAGTAGCATTGATTAAATGGAATTTAAGGGCAGTAGTTCCGGGGGAAGAGAGTCTCTCCCAGCCTGGGTGCGTAGGAGACTTCCTCAAAGACAGATGGTGTGGGTGTAGGAGCCAGACAGGGAGAAGCAATTATGTCACTCTTCCATTTTTGCCAAACTCCAGTTTCTTTGCCTCCCATTTAGGTCACTGTTTTGATTTCTCTAACACAAGGCCTCCGGTGTTATTTTCTGTTGCTCGGTCTCTAGTAGTAGTATTTATTAAGCACTTTCTGAGGGCAGAGCACTATGCTAAGCACCAGGAAAAAATCTACAGGTGGGAGTTTGAGGTGGCCCCTGACCCTCCAGAGGCTCCCAAAGTAGAGAAGCAACAAGGTCTAGTGAATAGAGCATGGGCCTGGGAGTCAGAAGGACCTATGTTCTAATCCTGGCTCCGCCACTTGTCTGCTGTGTGACCTTGGGCAAGTCACTTAACTTCTCTGTGCCTCAGTTACCTCACCTGTAAAAAATGGGGATTAAGAGTGAGAGCCCATTGTGGGACAGGGACTGTGTCCAACCTGGTTCAGTTGTATCCATCCCTGTGCTTAGAACAGTGCTTGGCATGTAGTAAGCCCTTAACAAATATTGTAATTATTAGTAGTAGTTCCCCTGCCCTTTCTCCCTCTGCCCTCCTACAAAGGACCCATTAGCCACAGACCACAATGGGTCATCCCTCTCCCCGTCTTCAAAGGCTTATAAAATCACACTTCCTCCAAGAGGTCTTACCATCCTAAGCTCTCATTTCCCTTCTTCCTTTCCTTTCTGTGTCACCCATTTGCTAGGAACTGTCCCCTTTAAGGACTTGATATTCACCCCACCCTCAGTCCCACAGCACTTACGTTTATATCTGTAATTTTTTTAAATATTTATCTTCCCCTCTGGACGGTCAGGGCTTTGTGTCAGGGGTCACATCTACCAACTCTGCTACATTGTACTCTCCCAAGTGCTTAGTACAATCTTTTGCACATGGTAAGTGCTCAGTAAATAGCATTAATTGATTGATTGATTGAGCGTCTGAAGCTCGGTCTGCCCACTGCCTCATCTTTGCCCTTTCAGTGTGTTTTTTCTGAGATCCAGTTTGGCCAGGGAAAAGCGATGATTTCCAATCCCTCTCTCCCCACCCCTTTCTGTCCCCTGTCTTGGATTTGCCATTTTTTTCTCCCAGATTTCTTTTTTATGGCATTCGTTAGACGCTTACTATGTCACTGTTCTAAACTCTGAGATAGATACCATCTAAGGGAGAACAGGTGTTGAATCCCCATTTTGCAGTTGAAGAAACTGAGGCACCCAGTAGTCAAGTGACTTGTCCAAGGTCACAATGCAAGCAATTGGTGGAGCTGGGATAATGATAAAATTAGATTAGATTAAATTAGATTACATTAGAAGCCAGATCCTCTGACTCCCAGGCTGGGGCTTTTTCCACCCAGCCACGCTGTTGTAAACTCATTGTGGGCAGGGAATGGAACTGTTTATTGTTGAATTACACTCTCCCAAGCGCTTAATACAGTGCTCTGCACACAGTAAGGGCTCAATAAATACAATTGAATGAATGAATGAATGAATGCTTCATTGTGACATCTGACTTTGAGCCACGCACTGAGATTTTACAATCACCCAGTCGTTCAATCAGTGGCATTTATTGAGCACTTTCTGAGGCCTAGGTGCAAGACTAAGAGTTTGGCTATCGGGGCTCAGGGCGACTGCTCTCTGAGATCTTCAGTGCCCGAGGCAGATGGCACCGTGGGCACGTCTTGGGGGGAAACTAGAGCGGTAGCTACCGCGGCTTGGGTATCAACGAGCGTCAGAGAACTGCCGTCCTGTGGAGTACTTATTAATGGTACAATCAATGGTACTTATTGAGCACTTCGTGTGAGCAGAGCGCTGTACTTCGGGTAAATGGGAACAGACTTGCATTCAAGGTGCCCAGATGACAGCGGCACCAAATATGTGACCTTTCCCTCGGCAGTCTGGTTTCCATGGTGAGGGGAGCCGCACGATCTTTCTCAGGCCACGCTCTGCGGCTTCGGCCCCCGCTCTGGAATGCGGTGGCAGGCCCCGGCTGACCGGCGGGGGCATCACAATGGTTGGGGGGAGGGGAGGACCGTGCGGGCTCTAGTCCGCCGCCCAGGTTGGCGAGAGGTAGTTGGCAGGGATGACTTTCCCATCTCATTTTCATGGCCCAAGAGGATAGTGCCAGGACCCTGGGAGCCAGAAGGACCCGGGTTCTCATCTGGGCCCAGATATTTGTCTGCTGGGTGACACTGGGCTGCCAGACCAGTGGTCTACCCACTAGTCCATGCTGCTGCCATGATGGTGATGACAGTGAAGCTGGGGAGGCGGTCCAGGCTGGTCCGAGGAAGGGCTCTCGCCACTCCCAGTGCTGGGGCAGGGCGCCATCCAGGCCGCTCTCAGGCTGCCAGAACAGGAGCTGAATGCTGAGAGCGCCTGCCAAGCCCATTCGCCCCTCAGAGCTATGCAAACGGGGGCCCTGTGGAATGCTGTCACTAACCTCCTCACCACAAGCCGCCTCTTCCCCGGGGCCCGGCCTCCCTCCCTGAAGCTGGAGTCACAGCAGAAAAATGCCGGGAAAGAAAAAAAAAAATTCCCCCATGTGTCATGACATTTCCGCCTGGGCCGGAGAACAAAAGTGGGAGGGTGAGTGATAGAATCACAGCGGGAGTCTAAGGCTCTGACTTTGCCTCGCTGTTTTCCCGGGGTGGAAGTACACCTCTCACTTTGGAGCTCGGTTTCTGGCTTTAAAATTCCGTCTGTTTTGCTTTCTTATCCCAGTGCTTGACACGGAGTCACTGCTTAGTAAAGACAGTTATTGTTACAATAATAATAATAATCGTGATATCTGTTAAGCACTTCTTATATGCCAAACACTATACTGAGCACAGGGGCAGATACAAGATCATTAGGTCCCAAGAAGCAGTCTAGTGGAGAGAGGGAGTCAGAAGGACCTGGACTCTAATCCCAGCTTTGCCACTTTCATTCATTCATTCATTCATTCATTCATTCATTCAATAGTATTTATTGAGCGCTTACTATGTGCAGAGCACTGTAATGAGCACTTGGGGGACTACAAGACAAGAGAACTAGCGATCACTAGCAATGAGGTGACCAATCAATCAAGTTGATCATACTTATCGAGCATCTGCTGGGGCAGAGGATTGTATTAAATGCAAGGGAGAAACTAAACAGAGTACTGATAAGCGGATGAGAGGCAGAGTGGCTTAGTGGTTAAAGCCTGGGCCTGGGAGTCAGTCAGAAGGACCTGAGTTCTAATTTCTGCCCCACCATTTGTTTATTGTGTGACCTTCGGCAAGTCACTTAACTTCTTTGTACCTCACTTACCTCATCTGTAAAATGGGGGTTAAGACTGTGAGCCCCATGTGGGACAGGGACTGAGTCCAACTGGATTACATGTATCTACCTCAGTGCTTAGAACAGTGCCTGGCACATAGTAAACTCTTAACAAATACCGTTAAAAAAGCTAATAATCCCATGAACACCCTGAGGAAACTTGCCAAGGTGCAAGTTGCCTTTTCCGTTATTGCTTTCCACTTCTCTAGCCTCTTAGTGCTCCAAGCTCTCGGGCAACACATCAACCGAAAGGAAACTGCCCAGTGTATTGAAAAAAATAATCGATCATATTTATCGAGCACATTGTGCAGAGCACTGTATGAAGCACTTGGGAGAGTATGATGTAAGAGTTGGTTTACATGTTCCCTGCCCACAGGGAACTTACAGTCTAGAGGAGAAAAAAAGAAAAACAAAGTTAATAGGCCCCCATCTATTCCCAGTGTAAACACTGGAGCCTTGTTTGAAGGACCCGGAAGGGTGCTTGGGAACTGATGTTCTCTGTAGCAATGTGGGGCTGTTGAGCCCAGCCTACAGAAACCAGCTGTAATTCCCGGAGGCAGGAGTACAATGGGTTACTTCCTCATGGACGCTTCCTGGGATGCTGGCCGTTCTGCCTTCCCTTACCACGTTCCTGGCCTGAGTGCATTCTAGGATCTATCAGCCAGCTCTATCAATCAATTAGTGGGGGTTATTATTATTATTATAATAATTACAGTAGATGTTGAGAACTTATTATGTGCCAAATACTGTCTTAAGCACTGGGGTAGTTACAAGTTAATCAGGTTGGACACAGTCCCCATCCCACTTGGGGCTCACGCTCTTATTCCCATTTTACAGATGAGGTTACTGAGGCACAGAGAAGTTAAATAAGTGGTTTGCCCAAGATTGCACAGCAGACACGTGGCGAAGCTGAGATTAGAACCCAGGGCCTGCTGACTCCCAGGCCCGTGATCTCTCCACTAAGCACGCTGTTTAGAACAGTGTTTGGCACATAGTAAGTGCTTAACAAATACCATCATTACTAAGCTCTTGGGAGAGTACAATACAACAGAGTTAGAAGACAAATTCCTTGCCGATGACAAGTTTACAGTCTAGAGGAGAACTGACAATCTGCAGTCTCTAGCATTTAGGCATGTGAGAGTGTAAATTCCTTGAGGGCAGGGAGTGTTCCTCTTCTTTGTTTTGTCTTTCCCAAGCCTTTTGTACCTGGCAGTGCGTCTTGATATGGATGAGAAGCAATGTGGTCTAGTGGAGAGAGCACAGGCCTGGGAGTCAGAAGATCTAGGTTCTAATGCCAACTCTGGCATATGCTTACTGTGTGACCTTGGGCAAGTCACAACTTCTCTGTGCCTCAGTTTTCCCATGTGTAAAATGGGGGTTCATTACCTATTCTCCCACCTACTTAGACTGTGAGCTCCATGCGGACTGTGAGCTCCATGTGGGACAGGGATCACGTCCAACTGATTAGTTTGTATTTACCCCCACACTTAGAACAGTGTTTGACGCATAGTAATGAAGTAATGATGGTATTAAATGCTTACTTTGTGTCAAACACTGGTCTAAGTGTTGGGGGTAATAATAATAATAATAATAATAATAATGTTGGTATTTGTTAAGCGCTCACTGTGCCGAGCACTGTTCTAAGCGCTGGGGGAGATACAGGGTAGTCAGGTTGTCCCACATGAGGCTCACAGTTAATCCCCATTTTACAGATGAGGGAACTGAGGCACAGAGAAGTTAAGTGACTTGCCCAGATACAAGCTAATCAGGCTGGACAGTGTTTGACAGAGTAAGCGCTTAATAAATACCATAAAGAAGTGACTATTATACAATGACTAATAATTAATTGATTCTGATTCCTCTGCTTGTAATTTTTTTTGCCTATCTCGCCCTCTACCTTACTCATTAGAGTGTAAGCCCCTTGTCGGTGGAACACGTATCTGGTGTTTTCGTTGTATATACTTTCCCAAGTAGTTAGGATGGTGCAATGTACTATAAGTGGGACTTAGAAACTACCACTATTTCAAGCACTGCTAGTATGACCCTCCCCGCCCCATATTGGTCATTGAAATTGGACTAATATACTGCCCTCTCATACTTCCTAGTGTTTGTTTTGACTATACATCAGAGCTTATGACTTATGAAATGACATCACTAAATTAGACCAAAGGTAAATCCAGCTCATTACAATATTTTGACAGCAGGCAACAGGGTGTTTGAAGGAGTTGAGGGATAGTTATCCTCCTTGACCTTGATGCTTAGGAGTGTACCAGTGAAGTAGTATGGCCTAATGGAAAGAGTCAGGGCCTGGGAGTCAGAGGACTGGAGTTCTAATTCCTGCTCTGTCACTTTGCTGTATGTGATTTTGGGCAAATCACTTCACTTCTCTGTGCTTAAATTCCCTCATCTCCAAAACGGGGATTCAATACCTGTTCTCCCTCCTACTTAGACTGCGAGCCCTATGTGGGACCTGACTGTCTTTTTTCCCCCTCATTGTTTAACTAGTATTTGTTAAGCGCTTAATACATGCCAGACACTGTAATCGGCACTGGAGTAGATACAAGATAATCCGTTTGGATGCAGTTCATGACCCACCTGGGGCTCACAGTCTTAATCTCCATTTTACAGATGATTTATTCCAGCACTGAACACATAGTAAAGCACTTAACTGATATGTACCAGGTTCGTTCCAGTTCTCATGGTTACCTTTCCCCTCTCCTTCTCTAAAGTTCTCTCAAGTAACCTATTATGGGTCACTAGTCCATTAATTTAACCAAACTCCTCTTAAACTTACTATTATGTTCAGTCTCCCCAAGTACCAGTGGGAACTAAACCTCTTTCTGTACAGTAAGTAATCATCTTTCCCCTCAGCATGGTGTGGTGAGATATGGTGAGCTCAATTACAAGTTAATAATAATAATAATAATGTTGGTATTTGTTAAGCGCTTACTATGTGCAGAACACTGTTCTAAGCGCTGGGGTAAACACAGGGGAATCAGGTTGTCCCACGTGGGGCTCACAGTCTTAATCCCCATTTTACAGATGAGGGAACTGAGGCATAGAGAAGTTAAGTGACTTGCCCACAGTCATACAGCTGACAAGTGGCAGAGCTGGGATTCGAACTCATGAGCCCTGACTCCAAAGCCCATGCTCTTTCCACTGCGCCACGCTGCTTCTCTAGTTCACCCTCTCCTCACCCTACATGAGTGTGTAAAATTCAAAATCACATCGCAGGCCATGCTCACCTTAGGTTGGTGGTTGACATTAGGCTTGATTTGACAAAATTGTTATCTTTATCATCATCACCCTTGATCTTTATCAAGCAACTGTTGTGCGCAGAGCACTGTGCTAAGTGCTTTGGAGAGTACATCAGAGGTGAAGGAGTTGTCTCTGCCTTCGTGGCAACAGGGCAAAAAAATGAGGGTGGTAATAGAGGGTGGCAGAAATATATCAAAAATGACAAAGACTGCAGTTTTTACTAATTGTTATTCTCCCCCAAACCCACTCATCTCAAATGGACAGCCCAGTTAGTCTGAGGTAGAAGTGGAGGAAATAACTGTAATATCTGTTAAGTGCTTATTGATAATAATAATAATAATAATCATGGTATTTGTTAAGCACTTATTTTGTGCCAGTCATTCTTCTAAGAGCTGGGCTCGATACAAGGTAATCAGGGTAGATACAGTCCCTGTCCCACCTGTTCTCATTCATTCATTCAATTTTATTTAAGTGCTTATAGAGTGCAGAGCACTGTACTAAGCACTTGGGAGAGTATAGTATAACCATAAAGAGAAACATTCCCTGCCCATAGTCAGCTTACAGTCTCCTCCTACTTAGACTGTGAGTCCCATGTGGGACCTGATTATCTTGTTTCTAGTCCAGCTTGTAGTATAGTGTGTTTTCTATTTGCCCCACCCTCAACCCCAAAGCACTTATGTACCTATCTGTAAATTACAGATTATAAATTATTTATGTATATTAATGTCTGTTTTCCCCTCTAGATTGTAAACTCCTTGTGGGCAGGGAACAGGATTACCAATTCTGTTGTACTGTGCTCTCCCAAGTGCTTACTACAGTGCTCTGCACCCAGTAAGTGCTCAGTAAATATTACTGATGATGATGACGGTGGTGATGATGACATTTCAACTGGGGATGGTATTTCCCTTTCCTCCCAACTCATCCGGCTTCCCTGATTCTGTGACAGAGCGATACTAACCTCTCACCAGTGGTGGAGGTGAATTCCGTGGTGAATGTTTATCTAATGCTCTGAAAATGCTAGCAGGCTGAGTTAATAGCCGAAAGTCTCTAATGGCCTCTGGAACCAGCCTGCAGACATTCTGTTCGGCTTTTGTGTTTTCCTCCCTGAGGACTAAGTGTCACCTCACCAGGTTACATAAGGCAAACTTGGGCAGACGCCTCATAATCATTATGGCATTTGGTAAGCGCTTACTATGTGTCAAGCACTGTTCTAAGCCCAGGCCTCAAAAAAGTCCATCAGTCAATGGAATTTTTGGAGCACTTACTTTGTGCAGAGCACTGTACTAAGCACCTGGGAGATTACAACACAAAGAGTTGGTAGACATGGTCCCTACCCACAGTGAGTTTACAGAGGGGGAGAGTAGCCATCAGGGAGAAGAGGATGGGCCTGCCTATCTCCCGGTGTTCCCCCAAATTATCCTGCTTGGCCTGAAATCAGTCAATTTTTGAAAAAATTGTGTTTATTATGTGTCTGGCACTGTAGTAAGTGCTAGGAGAGATATGACAGTCATGTTGGACACAGTCCCTGTCCCATATGGGACTCACAGTCTTAATCCCCATTTTACAGATGAGATACCCGAGTCTCCCGCTGCTCAGTGCTTTAATCTGTGCTGAGGCCGACCCTTTGCCTACCCCCCGGGGTCTGAGGGGAGACCCAAGACCCAAGTTGATGCCCCTACCCCTAGGCTTCTCCCCAACCCACTCTCAGCCTGGCATCACCGTTGGACAGTGGCCACAATTCTTCTGTGCCCCGGCAACTCTCCTGCTGCAAATTAAGCACTGCCTCTGCCCCACCTCTTGTGACATTTCTCAATTCTGGAAATTTACAAAGAAGCCAGAAGAGGATTCAACACACTCCCAAACACACCCAAACCTTCCTACTCCCTCCCACGGCGATTCAGAAATCAGTGCAGCTGCAGCTGAGTGTGGGAATAGAACTGCAAGCAGCCAAACCTCCCTGGTAGAGAACCAGATGGTCCAGATTAAGCATTTAATCTCTTTATTCTCCCTGGGGGTGCTCCTCCCTCACCTCCCCCATATTGAACTTGCTCTAAAGACAGGACTCTTTACAATGGTAGCATTTGTTAGGTGCTTAGCCAAACACTGTACTAAGCACTGGGTTGATACAAGATAATCTGGTCAGACACAGACCTTCACCCACACGGGACTCTAAAGTAGGAGGGAGAAAAGGTATTTCAACCCCATTTTACAGATGAGGAAAGGGAGAAGTGAAGTAACCTCTTTTATGGCATTTTTTAAGCACTTAGTATGTGCTTAGAGGGGCAGCGTGGCGCAGTGGAAAGAGCACGGGCTTTGGAGTCAGGGCTCATGAGTTCAAATCCCAGCTCTGCCACTTGTCAGCTGTGTGACTCTGGGCAAGTCACTTAACTTCTCTGTGCCTCAGTTCCCTCATCTGTAAAATGGGGATTAAGACTGTGAGCCCCACGTGGGACAACCTGATTCCCCTGTGTTTACCCCAGCGCTTAGAACAGTGCTCTGCACATAGTAAGCGCTTAACAAATACCAACATTATTATTATTATTGCTGGTCACTGTACTAAGTGCTGCAGTAGACCCCAGCTAATCAGGGGGCTCGCAGTCTTAATCCCTATTTTCCAGATGAGGTAAGTGAGGCTCAGAGAAGTGAAGTGACTTGCCTAGAGTCACACAGCAGTCAAGTGGTGGAGGAGGAATTAAAGTTCAGATCCTCTGAATCCCAGACCCAATCTCTTCCCACTAGGCTATGCCGATTCTCCTCCTCTTAGGGACAATGGAGCTCTGCCTTAAGGAAATCAGTGAGTTTAATCAATGTTAAATAGATTCAGCACCGCAATGTCTGAACAGCTTCTTTTTTTGAGCTACTCCACAGACAAATCCCTTGAGCAGTAAAGGCTCAATCCTAAAAATCCACTCTTGGATTTGAGGCCTCTCCCAGTGATACACTGGTAATGATTTGGCCAAACAACTGGTCTAAACAACTAGTCTGCCTGGGGCATGAGATTTTAATCGAAAAGCTAAAGGCCAGTAATAATTAGGTTACTCTGAATTTTAGTGTTTTCTTGGGTTTCAGTTGTCCACATCTTCCAGGAATCTACCAGTTTCCCTTTTGGCAGTGGGGGTGGTGTGGTGTGGTGTGTGTATGTGTGTTTGTGTATGCGCATGTTCTTCTTTAGATGGCGAGCCCCATATGGGACAGTTGCCGTGTCCATCCTGATTAATTTATATCTACTCCAGTTCTCAATGCAGTGCTTGACTCATAAGTGCTTTACATTTATCATCATTATTATTACTATTATTAGAGAACCATCGTGGGTTAGTGGAAACAGACTGGGCTCTGCCACTCGTCTCCTATATGATTAGACTGTAAGCCCGTCAAACGGCAGGGACTGTCTCTATCTGTTGCCGACTTGTTCATTCCAAGCGCTATGTGCTCTGCACATAGTAAGGGCTCAATAAATACTATTGAATGAATGAATACCTTTGGTCAAGTCACTTCACTTTTCTGTGCCTCAGGTCCCTCATCTGCAAAATGGGGATTCAATACTTGTTCTCCCTCCTTCTTAGACTGTGAGTCCCATGTGGCACCTGATTATCTTTTATCTACTCCAGCTTTTAATACAGTGCTTGACTTACTGTTAGTAAGCCCTTAACAATTATTATTATTACTATTATTATGCCTCCTGCTGATCCTTTTTTCATTCCCATGAGTCACTCTGGTTCAAAAAGGAAAGGATCTATGAGATCACCGAGGAACCCAACCCTTACAGTCAAGCAGAGCCTCCCTTACTGACCCAAGCTAAGTCATTTGACCTCAGCCAAAGAAGTAAGGGGGAAGTAATGACTTCCTTCACCACACTGCCACCACCAAAACCATTTTGCCACCACCACCACAAGCTAATCTCTTCTTGTTTTATGGTACATTAAGCACTTACTATGTGTCAGGCACTCTATAAATTCTGGGTGGATACAAGTTAACCAAGTTGGACACAGTCCAGGTCGCACATGGGGTCACTGTTTTAATTCTCATTTTACAGATGAGGTAACTGAGACACAGAGAAGTCAAGTGACTTGCTCAAGGTCAGAACAGACAAGTGGAGCAACCAGGATTAAAACCCAGGTCCTCTGACTTCTAGGCCCGTGGTTTATCCACTTATACATCCCAGTTAGACAGTAAGCTCATCATGGAGGGGATTGCAACTGTTACTTTGTTGTGTTGTACTTTCCCAAGAGCCAAATACAGTGCCCTGCTCAATAAATACAATTAATACAATCGACGGATTGATTTAGAGCCACTTCTGCTGGGAAACACTGAGAGCCAAGTAAAAAATGTTGGTCTTCTGCTTCCTCCACCCTCTTCCTTAGACTGTAAACTGTATAGGGAAGATGTCTACTTTGTATACAGTAAGTGCCCAATAAATATAATTGATTGTATTTGGAGAACTCCGCAAAGCATCTCCCTATTCCACTGGCTCCTCATACACCTTGCCAGACGCTATTCTCCTATTAGCTCTGGGGTAGATTCCAGAGATTTAGGTCTGCTAAAGGCCAGACAATGTGGGAAATACTTCAGTAGAACTAAGGAAGCTGGAAAAGCTAGACTTTCTACTTTCACTTCCTCTTTTCTTTTTTTATATTTTCTCTTTTATTATTTTTTTAAGTTCATTCAGTGGTATTTGTTGAGTGCTTGCTGAGTGCAAAGCACTGTACAAAGCGTTTATACAAGTTCTATTGTATTGCTTGCAAACTCCAATCCTTCCCTCTAGCCTCCCTCTGGCCCCCTGTCTTTCTTCACCTTTGTGAGCAATGGGACAAACAGCTCAGAAAGCTTCTCTTGGCTCCCTCCCATCCTTACATATTTCCAAATCATCAAGATCAAGAGAAAATAGTCACTTTCCTTTAACTTTTCATAAGCTAACTGGATCAGATTTATGCCTGGAGCAAGCTTCCACCAGTTCCTTTCTCTGCCTTTTTTTCCTATTAGTATTCATCTGTTGGTCATATCGAAAGACCCTTTCTCCCCTGGGAAGATGCCTTCTTACATGCTTGGTTTACTTGTCCCCAAAAGGACCCTTTCCCCCAGTTTCTTGGTTAATTTGTCACCTGAATGCTGACTCACGCTTCACCTTTCAGGATCACTTAGAAATACTTCCTTCCCATTCTAAGGATTTTTTTTTTTTGTCAAAGGAGGCAGCTGCAAAATGAGGATAATAATACCTGCCTTCCTTCCCCACAGGGTTGTTGTGAGGGCAAACATGTGATAAGAAATGTGAGCTTGCTCTGGGAATAAAAGCGCCAGACAAAACCAAGGTATCATGCCGACAGTTTGCTCCCTCAGGATATCGAAGAGGCTAGAATTTGGGCAGTCTAAAAAGAGCTGATTTTGTGCGACTCAGAATCCATGCTGCTACTAAGTTAAGGTCTGGAGGACTGAAGCCATTTTGTCTCCTCTTTAGTGTTAAGTCATCTGTGAGGATCTAATTGGAATATTTACTAGAGTGTAAGCTCCTTGTGGTCAGAGTTCTGTGGTGCTTCTGTTGTATGTCCCAAGAGCTTAGCATTACTCACTGTACTCAGTAGGTCTTCTATAAATAGCATTATTACTATTAGTTGAAGGATGAAGATGAAGGATAAGAAGCAGCAAAGCCTAGTAGAAGCACAGGCCTGGGAGTCAGAAAGACCCAGACTCCACTACTTGTCTGCTGTTTGACCTTGGGCAAATCATTTCACTTCTTCGTGCCTCAGTTTCCTCTGTAAAATGAGGATTTAGACTGTGAGCCCCACTTGGGACAGGGACTGCGTCCAACGCGATTATCTTGTATTTACTGCAGTGCTTAGTTCAATGCTTGGAACATAGTAAGCGCTGAGAAGCAGCGTGGCTCAGAGGAAAGAGCCCGGGCTTGGGAGTCAGAAGACATGGGTTCAAATCCTGGCTCTGCCACTTGTCAGCTGTGTGACTGTGGGCAAGTCACTTAGCTTCTCTGTGCCTCAGTTCCCTCATCTGTAAAATGGGGATTAAGACCCACATGGGACAACCTGTTTACCCTGTATCTTCCCCAGCGCTTAGAACAATGCTCTGCACATAGTAAACGCTTAACAAATACCAACATTATTATCACAGTTATTATCACTATACTAACTGTTGTGTTAGATATAAGATGATAAGTTCTCACATGGGGCTCACAGTCTAAGTAGCAGGAAGAACAGTAATTGAATCTCCACTTTGCCGAACAGGGAACTGAGGCAAAGAGAAGTTAGGTGACTTGCCCAAGGTCACACAGTAGGTAAGTAGTGGAGCTAGGATTAGAACCGGGTTCTCTGACAACCAGACCATGTTCTTTCGATTAATCCACACTGCTTCTCTGCCAAGATCCCCAAGTCTCAGGTATGAATTGGGTGGACTTCTGGACCAGTCAGAAGGCACTTGGGTCAAGTACTTTTCAATCTTTCCATACTGATTTGTGACAAAAGCACTCTCTCTATGCCCATGTCCCATTATAGTTCCTGGCTGCCAGAGAAGCTTGAAATTAAATCAGTGAAGAAACTGAGGTGGAGGCTGCTAATGACAGCTATTTACACTTCTTTTGCCCAGCTCGTATTCCTCCATTTTAACCCAGCTAGACTGTACGCAGACAGGGCTTTGTTCAGAGCATTCCTAAAGGATGTTTTAATAAAAAACACTGTCAAGAGACCTTCCTTGGTATCCTGCTCTTAAGTGTATAGAATAGATACATACTTCATTTCAGCTTTAGACTTGAAAAATAATTTCCAGGCAGAATAAGAAAGGCAGTGTGGCTTAATGGAAAAAGCATCATGGGCCTATAAATCTGTAAATCTGGATTCTAGTCCCAACTGTGCTACTGGCCTGAGGCAAGTCATAGCCTTCCCGGGCCTGTTTCTTCATCTATAAAATGAGGGTAGAATATCTGCTCTCCTTCTCTCTTAGACTGTGAGTTCCAGGTGGGAAAAAGTTTATCTGATCTTACCGTCTTATATCTACCCCAGTGCTTAGCATATGTGGTGCAGTGCTTAATTTTACGATACTCTTGTAAGGCAGCCCTGACAAAGGAGAAGCTTCGTCATTAGCACTTACATATTTTATTGCTATCCTCTCAGGATTTATGAACATGTGTTTATTCAATTATTTTCTTTGGTTATTGCAGCCTAAGATATTTGTATGTCTGTTATATTCTTTTTCCTCCTCTTGTCTCTATTATTTATAAATAGCATTTGTCTCTCCCATCAGATTGTAAATTCCTAATGGCAGGAAATGTTTTGCTAAACTTTAAGCACTTAGTATGGTGCTATGCCCTCAGAAGGTACTAAATAGCCGTGATTAATTGACTGGTTGATTGTGGAGGGTGCAGTCTGAACACAGGTAAGCGGCGAATGAGATATGAGAGGGGCTCTATGTCCCTATATCATTAAGACAATACTGAATGGTGGAAGCCGTTAAGCCTTGGAAGGAATCATATTCTTTAATCAGGGCAGGAAGACAATCAAGTCCTGAGACTGTAGCCCATCCTCCACTTTCCCAGGGAGATTATGTAAACATCTAATTTGCTCTGATTGCCTCATTCTCTGGGTGGGTTGGCTGAAGTTTCTCTTCTTGTCCTTCAGCGGGTGGGCTAAAATTGTTCAGGGTTGTCTCTTCCGGTCATCTGTCAAGGCTCAGAGGCATTGATCAATTTAAAGTGCTGCTTCCCGAGGGAACTTCATGAACTGCACATCTGGTTTTTGAGAATCCTACCCACACACGTTTTCAACAAATCCAGTACAGAGCAGCATGCTTCAGGCAATTATCTGGTGTTAAGAGGGTCACCGGAGAGGAATTCCTGTGCATTTATGCACATCAAATCTATTCAACATGAGGTTTCACGGTGCCTTAATAATACCCAAATAAGGGACTGGTCTTTTTTTGATCAAATAGAGGCCCTTCGGCAGGCTAGTTTGGGTCATAACTCACAGAAGCAAGGGAAGGGATGTTTTTTAACCCCACTTTCAGACCAGTGGAAAGAGGGCTGCTTTGGAAATCAGGAGATCAAAGTGCTGGTCTTGCTTTTGCCTGTTGGGATTAGGCTATCACTGGTGAAGATTTCTGTCCAAAGAATCACCTAGAGTGTACTGTGATAAGGGCAGAAAATCAGCTGGCTAACATGGGTAGGTTGCAGTGGTTATCAAGGCAACTAGCAGTGAAGTCATGAAGCTGTAGCAGAGCACTGGCACTCTTCTGTGGTCACTCCGGCAGTAAGTGGGTCTTGAGTATAACCTTTGCGGACACTTTTGTAACATGTGGCATTCCATGCCCCAGTGAAAACTCAGCTGGCAGGGATAAGAGAGTGCCTGTGGTGTTGGGTGAACCGCGAGTCTATAATTCATTGCTTTGTGCAGGTTCTTGCTCATCCATCGTGCTTGACAAGAAGCTATCATCACTAATAATAATCATAATTATGGTACTTGTTAAGCATTTATTACGTGTCAAGCACCGTTTTAAGTGCTGGCGTAGATACAAGTTAATCAGGTCAGACACAGACCCTGGTCCATATTGGGTTTACGGCTCTTAATCTAATCCCATCTCTGCCTTTTGTCTGCTGTGTGACCTTGGGTGAGCCACTTCACTTCTCTGTGACTCGGTTACCTTATCTGTAAAATGGGGATTGAGACCGTGAGTCCTACGTGGGACAGGGATTGCATCCAGCCTGATTTGCTTGTATCCACCCCAGAGCTTAGTACAGTGTCTGGGAAATAGTAAGCACTTAACAAATGCCCTTATTATTATTACCATTATTATTAATAATCCCCATTTTTTACAGATGAGGTCACTGAGGCACAGAGAAGTTAAGTGACTTGTCCAAGGTCAAAGAGCAGACCAGTGGTAGAGCTGGGATTAGAATCCACGACCTATGACTCCCAGGCCCGTGCTCTATCCACTACATCACATGCAGTGCTTTTACTACTAAAATTACTCAGGCTGCTGATTCCAAAATGATGGATGTTAATTCCCCTTTTATTTGGCACTTAATTTGCTTGTCAAAAAGATTACTGTTAATAGGCCCGGAGCTCTCCCCAGCTTCTTGTCTTCCAAAGTTTCTAATTCTTTTTGATTATGATTGGGGATTAAATCCCCAGTCAGTTAAAACTCTTGACCAGTTCTCCCCAATTTCTTCTGCAGCCCCACCTTGGTTTAACTGGTTGGGGTTGCTGTTCTGACATGATAGGAATGGTGGTGGGGTAGTTTAACTATTCTTCACGCCGAAGAACGAGTGTGGAGCGGCCCCTTCTCATGCTGATAAGAGCCCTGGCTCTAGTGGAAAGAACATGGGCCTGAGAGTCAGAAGACATGGGTTCTATTCCTGACTCTGCCACACGTCTGCTGTGTGACCTTCACTTCTCTGAGCCTTAGTTAGCTTGTCTGTAAAATGGGGATAAAGACAGTGAGTCCCATGTGGGACAACCTTACTCAAGGTCTCCAGGAGACCTTCCCATACTAAGCCCCCTTTTCCTCTGTTCCCCCTCCTCTCCCCATTGCCCGGACTCGCTCCCTTTTCTCTACCCCCTCCCCTCCACAACACTTGTGTATATATGTACATATTTATAATTCTGTTTATTTTTATCAATGATGTATATATCTATAATTCCATTTATTTATATTAATGATTTATAATCTATAAATCTATATTGATATTATTGATTCCTTTTAAATTTTTTGATACCTCTCCCCCTTCTAGATTGTGAGCCCATTGTAGGCAGGGATTGTCTCCATTTGTTGCTGAACTGTAATTTCCAAGCACTTAGTACAGTGCCACACAGTAAGCGCTCAATAAATACGATTGAATGAATGAATGACAGGGAGTAAGTCCAACCTGATTACTTTGTCTCTACCCCAGTGCTTAGAACAGTGCTTGGCACATAGGAAGCACTTAGCAAGAGCTCGGGCTTGGGAGTCAGAGGTCGTGGGTTCTAATCCCGCCTCCGCCACTTGTCGGCTGTGTGACTTTGGGCAAGTCACTTCTCTTCTCGGTGCCTTAGTGACCTCATCTGTAAAATGGGGATGAAGACTGTGAGCCTCCTGTGGGACGACCTGATTACCCTGTATCTATCCCAGCGCTTAGAAGAGTGCTTGGGCACGTAGTAAGCGCTTAACAAATACCAACATTATTATTATTCTTCTCTGGGCCTCAGTTCCCTCATCTGCAAAATGGGGATGAAGACTGTGAGCCTCCTGTGGGACGAACTGATTACCCTGTATCTATCCCAGCGCTTAGAAGAGTGCTTGGGCACGTAGTAAGCGCTTAACAAATACCAACATTATTATTATTCTCTGGGCCTCAGTTCCCTCATCTGCCCAATGGGAATGAAGACCGTGAGCCTCCTGTGGGATGAGCTGATTACCCTCTATCTATCCCAGCGCTTAGAAGAGTGCTTGACACGTAGTAAGCGCTTAACAAATACCAACATTATTATTATTCTCTGGGCCTCAGTTCCCTCATCTGCAAAATGGGGATGATGCCCGGGCGCCCCACGTGGGACACCCCGAGTACTCTCTGTCGACGCCAGCGTTTAGAACAGTGCTTGGCACGTGGTGAGCGCTTGTCAAAGGCCATCATCATCATTAACAAACACCATCCTCTTTATTATTTTTATTCATCGAGAAAAGTCTCCAAGACTGAAGAGGGAGACGGGCAGGGGGTGATTCCCGCCAAATTCCCCTGAGGAGATCGCGCGCATGCGCATGGAGGGGGGGGGGAAATCTCGATGGCCCGGGGAAAGCCTTCCCCGCGCAGGCGCAGAGCCGAGCCCGCAGATCGGTCCCTCCCGAGGGCCGCGGCCTTAACTCCCGCGCAGGCGCAGAGGGCGAAGCAAGATGGCGGCGCCCGTGGATCTGGAATTGAAGAAGGTAAGACGATGGGTCCCGCCGGCAGAGGCCCAGGCTCGGAGGCCGGGGGTCGGGGATGGGCCGGCTTGGGCTGAAGGGGAGGTTACTGGGGGTCGGCCGGAGCGGAGCGCTTCGCAGGGGGAGGGAGAACGCGCTCCTGGGGGCGGGGCGGGGGAGGAGAAGGCCTGAGGGCGAAGGGCCTGAGCCCGGCCCGGGGACAGCAAGGCGGGTTCTGAGGGAAGTAATAACAAATACGGCCGTTTCTGAAGCGCTTACGAAGTGCCCAGCACTGTGCTAAGCGCTAAATTCGGTTCTAATGCCGGCCCTGCCACCTGTCAGTTGGGTGACGTTGGGCAAGTCGCTTCCCTTCTCTGGGCCTCAGTGACCTCATCTGGAAAATGGGGATGAAAGCTGTGAGCCCCACGTGGGACGACCTGATCACCTTGTCTCTCCCCCAGCGCTTAGAACAGTACTTGGCACAGAGTAAGCGCTTAACGGATATCCTCATTATTGTTATTATTCTCTGTGCCTCAGTTCCCTCATCTGGAAAATGGGGATGAAAGCTGTGAGCCCCACGTGGGACGACCTGATGACCTTGTATCTCCCCCACCGCTTAGAACAATGCTTGACACAGAGTAAGCGCTTAACAAGTATCCTCATTATTGTTATTACTTTCGATGCCTCAGTTCCCTCATCTGGAAAATGGGGATGAAGACTGTAAGCCCCACGTGGGACAATCTAATAATAATAATAATAACGTTGGTATTTGTTGAGCGCTTACTATGTGCCGAGCACTGTTCAAGCGCTGGGGGAGATACAGGGTAATCAGGTTGTCCCACGGGAGGCTCACAGTTAATCCCCATTTTACAGATGAGGGAACTGAGGCACAGAGAAGTGAAGTGACTTGCCCACAGTCACACAGCTGACAAGTGGCAGAGCCAGGAGTCGAACTCATGACCTCTGACTCCGAAGCCCAGGCTCTTTTCCACTGAGCCACGCTGCTTCCCACCTGGTCACCTTTTATCTCGCCCAGCGCTTAGAACAGTGCTTGGCACATAGTAAGCACTTAACAAATACCATCGTCATCCCCTTAATAAGCAGCGTGGTTCAATGGAAAGAGCAGGGGCTGGGGAGTCAGAGGTCATGAGTTCAAATCCCAGCTCCGCCACTTGTCAGCTGCGTGACTTTGGGCAAGTCACTTCACTTCTCTGGGCCTCAGTGACCTCATCTGTAAAATGGGGATTAAGACTGTGAGCTTCATGTGGGACACCTTGATCACCTTGGGTCCTCCTCAGCACTTAGAACAGTGCTTTGCACATAGTCAACACTTAAATGCCATCATTATTATTATTGTTATGTAAATAATCAGATCGGACATAGTCTCTGCCCCCCCTCACCAGTTACACCCTCCCTCTTGCACCAGTATTTAGAGGAAGTGGCTTTTTTATGGTATTTGCTCAGCACCCACTGTGTGGCAAGCACTGTGCTAAGCGCTGGGGTAGATGCAAGGTCATCAGGTAGGACACATTACCTGTCCCATATGGGGCTTGCCATCTTAATCTTCTCATTTTATAGCTGAGGTAACTGAGGCACAGAGAAGTGAAGAGACTTGCCTAAGGTCACACAGCAGACAAGTGGCAGAGCTGGGATTAGAACCCATGTCCTTCTGACACCCAGGCCTATTTCCTACGTGGGGCAGGGGCTGTGTCCAAACTGATGTTTTGTGTCCACTCTGGTGTTTAGTACAGTATCTGGCACACAGTAAACATTTAACAAATACCAGAATTACGGCACACAATAAACACTTTACAAATGCCAGAATTATTATTATTATTATTGTTATTTTATTCTCTTGGCCACTTTAGGGTTGTACACTCAACTCTGTTGTTCTCAACTTTAGGGTTGAAAAGCAGCGTGGCTTAGTGGAAAGAGCCCGGGCTTGGGAGTCAGAGGTCATGGGTTCTAATCCCGGCTCTTTCACTTATCAGCTGTGTGACTTTGGGCAAGTCACTTAACTTCTCTGTGCCTTAGTTACCTCATCTGTAAAATGGGGATTAAGACTGTGAGCCCCACTTGGGACAACCTGATTACCTGGTGTCAACCCCAGAGCTTAGAACAGTGCTTTGCACATAGTAAGCGGTTAACAAATACCATAATTATTATTATTATCATTATTATTTTGTTCGTGATTTGTCAGGGAAGAAGCCTGACCAGGTGGAAAGAGCTCAGAGCTGCAAGTCAGGAGACTTGGATTCTAATCCTAGCCTCGCAAGTTGCCTATTGTAAAAACTTGGGCAGTCACTTAACTTCTCTGTGCCTCAGTTTCCTCATGTATAAAATGGCGATTAAGTACGCTTTGTCCCTCCCTCTTAAACTGTAAGCCACACGTGGGACAGAGGCTATTTCTGATCTAATAGTCATTCATTCAGATGTATTTATTGAGCGCTTACTGTGTGCAGAGCACTGTACTAAGCACTTGGGGGAGTAGCGTGGCTCAGTGGAAAAGAGCACGGGCTTTGGAGTCAGAGGTCATGGGTTCGAATCCCAGCTCTGCCACTTGTCAGCTGTGTGACTGTGGGCGAGTCACTTCACTTCTCCGTGCCTCAGTTCCCTCATCTGTAAAATGGGGATTAACTGTGAGCCCCACGTGGGACAACCTGATTCCCCTGTGTCTACCCCAGCGCTTAGAACAGTGCTCTGCACATAGTAAGCGCTTAACAAATACCAACATTATTACAATAATAGACACATTCCCAGACCACAGCGAGCTTACAGGCTAGAGAGAGGAGTCAGGCATCAATACAAATAAATATTTACAGATACAAACACTAGTACTGTGGGGCTGGGATGGGGGAAGAGCAAAGGGAGCAAGTCAGGGTGATGCAGAAGGGAGTGGGAGATGAGGAAAGGGAGGCTTAGTCTGGGAAGGCCATCAACAAGGTTTTGAAGGTAATGTATCTACCAGTGCTTGGCACGTAGGCATTTAACAAATACCACAGTTATTGTAAGAAAAACCTCCGGAAAATGGAGCGCTCCACAGCTCACACCTTGTCGAAAACCACATTATGCATGTGTTAAAGCGACTGACCACTGCACTTTGAAACTTTGTGGACTCAACCTGCCGAACACCCCCTGGCCTTCATTTAGTAGGTCTTTTTGAAATGGCATTTATTAAGAGTTTACTATGGTCTAAGCACTGATAATTCTGTCATAGTATTATCAGAATGTCATAAGTCAAAGGCTTCCAACAACTTTGAGGTGGGGGAAAAAGTGTGAGATTCTTGACAGGAAAAAAATTAGGCCACTTAAGGTTTTCCCACCACATTCGAAATAGAATTGGAGCTAGACTAATGCTTGCACGAGGCGAAAATAGGCAGGAAAGATTTAGGTATCTAGGACATTGTGCTGACCCTTGGTAGCAGTTTTAGCTTTCTGGAGGTTCTAAGCAGCACTTCACACGATTGGGCAGTCAGGTTTCTCATGTGACAAATTCCAGTGGAATCGAAAGCAATCATCCTCGTCATCCGTAGTATTTATTGAGCGCTTCCTGTGTGCAGAGCACTTGGGAGAGTACAATACAACAGAGTTGGTAGCCACTTTCCCCGTCCACAATAAGTTTACAGTCTAGAGGGACAGGGCAAAAAGGCAGCACAGTTTTTGTGGCTCTAAAAATTCTCAACTTGAGAGTTCCTAGAATTTCTGAACTTAATAATTAATATGTTGCTGTCTAAGACTTCTTGAGTTTGGGTAATAAGGTAGGTTCTGTAGTGTCCCTGAGGATTCTTCCCAATGGGTCAGTTTCTAGGATTTATTGAGCAGTTACTGTGGACAGCGTGTTATAATAATGCTTAGGAAAATACATTGTAATGGACACTATCCCTGCCCACAAGGAGTTTACACTAAAATAATATATTGATAGGAAGAAGGAGAAGGGGATATGTAGATGAGTGAGTGATTGGGTAATAGGAATGTAAATCATTAGGCATTAAAATGCTAGAAGGACTTCTGAGAAGTTGGTAGTGAGGTAGTATTTTGAGGGGTTCTTACACTTTAAAATCAAATGCATTCTTAACATCATTTAAGAAGCAGCAAGGCCTAGAGACTGGACCTGGGAGTCCGGGGACCTAGGTTCTAATCCCAGCTCTGCCACTCACTTGTTGTGTGACCCTGGACAAGTCACTTGACTCCTCTGGGCCACAGTTTCCTCACCCAAAAAAATGTTTCTGTTTCCTACTTCAGTAGGTATTCAGTGCCTACTCTATGTCAAATTGTGTTCTAAGTACTGGGATAGATTCAAGTTAATCAGATTGGACACAATCCCTATACCACATGGAACTCACAGTCTATGAGGGAGGGAAGATCTTCTAATAATAATAATTGTGCTAGTAAAGAGCATATTTTGTTCCAAGCACTGTACTAAGTACTGGGGTAGATTTAAGTTAATAAGGTTGGACACAGCCCCTTGTCCCCTCTGGGGCACACCGCTATCCTAAAAAACTATAGTTCCTCTAGTCGTCTTAATTTTCTTGTCCTTCTCTGGGAGTACATTATCTACATGTTTTTAAAATGACGTTTTAATGGTACTTTTTTAAAAATGGTATTTGTTAATCGGTTACTATTTGTCAAGCACTGTTCTAAGCACTAGGGTATTGGACATAGTCCCTGCCCCATATGGAGTTCTCAGTGTAAGTTAGAGGGAAGAGGGCGTACTCATTTTATATATGAGGTAACGGAGGCACAGAGAAGTTAAATGACTTGCCCAGAGTCACACAGCAAGCAATTGGCAGAGCTGAGATTAGAATCCAGGTCCTGCAACTCCCAGACCCGGGCTCTTTCCATTAGGCCATGTTGCTTCTCGCCTTTTCTTTCCTTATCCATCAGGATATTTGTTCTGAACCCTAAGGGGAGCTTCATAACTGAAATTGAAATAGAAATTTTCTTTACCTAATGCACAAGAGCAGGCTCTAATTAAAGAAAAAGGCAAAGGACATAAATGCAGTCTTAAAACAGTAATTATATAACCCCTTGTTTTTAAAAAGGTGAAAAGTTTTCATCCTCAGACTTGCAGCCGGTCCTTTTTGGGTGGAGGCAAATAAAGAAAATTTCAGCCATAAGAAAATCTTTGGAGACAGCTATGAGTGGGTGAAAGCAGTTAGAGTGAAAGTTGAGCTGGCACCTTCACTATCACATTGCAATTGCAAATGCTATTATTACTGCATAAATTTGACAGCATATGAAAATCATTCCAGGCACTTCAGCAGGAGTATTCAAGGACAGCATTTATCCCCTGAGTTGGATATGTGTATACAAGGATAAAATTTGGTCTGGCGTGTGCCTGCGACCAAGATGTGATCACTGTGGAACTATAACTTTACGTTTTCTTCTTTTTATTTGGATCCTTCCGTTGCCTGTTCTGGGCCACTGCGTTGTATTTGTGATTGTGGTTCTACATTGGACCTGCATTTGTGAACCATTATGTTGCCATTTGCAATGTGCTGGATACTCACGATCACATAGCGTTTCTACCCAACTTGACTTACGTACCCTGCTATTTAAGAATCAGTCATCAATCAATAGCATTTATTGAGCACTTACTATGTGTAGAGCACTCTACTAAGCATTTGGCTAAGAGTCAGTAAATGTGATCCCTGCCCACAAGGAGCTTAAGGTCAAATGGGGTGACAGATATTAAAATAGATTAGGGATAAGGGGAAATTATTTTAGGAATGTAAGAGTATAAGAATGTTTACATAAGTGTTGTGGACTGGGGTGAATATCAAAGTGCTTAAGGGGTCCAAAGCCAAGTTCATAGTTAACCCAGAGGCGAGGGACATTAGGGGAAATAAAGGGCGGGGTCTGGAAGGCTTCTGGGAAGAGATGTGATTTTTACAAGGTCTTTGAAGGTGGGGAGAGTGGTTGACTAGAAACGAAGTGGGAGGGAGTTCCAGACCTGAGGAAGAATGTGGACGAGGAATCCGCCAGAACTAACTCATATACCTATCCACTCTTCTTTCTTCCTCCCATCTGTAAATTATTTTAGCATCTATCACCAACTCTAGATTGCAAACTCCCTGAGTGCAGGGATCGTTTCTCCTGATTGTTGTGGTCTCCCAAGTGCTTTCTACAGTGCTTTGCACTTTTTAGTCTGTAAGCTCCTTGAGGACAGGGATCATGTCTGCCAACTCTGTTGCACTGTACTCTCCCAAGCACTCAGTACAGAGTCCTGCACTCAGTAAACTGTCAGCTCCTTGAGGACAGAGGTCAATACTGCTAATTCTCTTATGCTTTCCCAAGTGCTTAGTCAGTGGTCTACACGTAGTAGGTCTCTAATGAATACTGTTTATTAACCAACAAAGAAACTGCTTTCTTATTTATTAAAACTCCTTATCTGGCCGGTATTACTGATGTATTGTGGTTTTCCGCTTAAATATGCATGGAAATACTTTGCTAAAACAAAATGTTTTTCTATTTTTCAGGCCTTCGCCGAACTACAAGCCAAAGTTATTGACACTCAGCAGAAGGCGAAGCTTGCAGATATTCAGATAGAGCAACTGAACAGATCCAAAAAGCATGCACATCTTACGGACACCGAAATCATGACACTCGTTGATGAGACTCACATGTATGAAGGCGTAGGAAGAATGTAAGTACAACCCTCATTATGGGTAGGGACTGTGTTTGTTTCTTGTTATGTTTGTACTCTCCCATGATCTTGGGACAGCGCTCTGCTCAAGGTAAGGGCTTAATAAGGGGTTTTGAATGAACCCCTTCAGTGGGATACGTCATTGTTTGGAAACATCCAAGGTTGCAGGGTCTTTTGAGAAAAGCAGTGTTGAAATGTTTAAAAGATTTGGAGAATCTTCTCCTAAATATTTTTCATCTGTCACCTAGTCTTTCCATGTCTTAAGAATGAGCTGGGTAATATGTAAAACCATACATGTGTGTAATATGGTTGGGGACGTGGGGCTCAGTTGGGGAATGCTTGCTGGAGGAGGTGGTTCTCTAGGAGGGAGTTGCCAGAGGGTGAGGTTTGGCTTATTTACATTGGGAGGGGAGTCCCATGCGGGAGGAAGGGTATGAGCAGTTGGTTGGAAGAGGATTTGTCTGATTCCCCCTCAAGCAAGTCCTAGGAGCAGACCCCTAGTCTCCTGATTCCTAGATCTAATGTTCTTTCCATGAGATGATAAGCTCCTTGTGGGCAGGGAGCAGCGCTCTATCCACAGGAAGAGCTTAATAAGCACCGTTGAATGATCGATTGATAGACTGGGCTGCCTTAGTTTTAAGATTTAAGAGAGAGGCTAAGGTTCTAATTATGTTTGTGTCCAACCTCCTTAACCTGGCACCTAGTAGGCGCGTAAAAAACACCAAGTAACATAACATTGCTTTGTTTTCTAATGTAGGGCAGCCTGCGTAGTAGCCGCTTAGAGTAATCGTGCCAACTAGACCCAGCTCCAGTCCCGTCCCTGTTGACAGGAGCCTCTTAAAATCTGATTAGTCACTCAGCTGATTTGGTTTTCGACTAGCTCCACATTACCTAATAGTGAGGGTGCAGCTTTTTAGATTTCAGCATCACTAAAATTTCCAGATTAAGTTCCGCTGATGGGAAGTGAATCCCAATTTGTGAACAGGTTACGGAGACACAATGGGTTTGCGGCAAGGACAAAGTAGGAATCTGGCCTGTGTTTCTGGACACCCATAAATACATTGTTGGCATTCATTATGTGGTAATTTTATCCTAAACACAAATATCCTTAAACCTTAAAATAAAAGTACTAGCTTCTGAGGGGGTGGAGGGAGAGTTCTCTTAAAATATTACCCATGGCTTTCAAATCACCATCTTTTATTTGCAGCATCTGAAGAATCTCTTTTTTTCAAATTAAAAGTAAACAATTCATGTCCTCCTTTTGGCCTTGCAGGAGATCTCATGTTTGGCTTCAGTAATTTCATCTCTGAAGCCCCGTTCTTTCCTGGGCAAAAGCCCCTTTGAAGGTGCTTTTCATCCATGTCAGGTCTCTGGAGGGGAACTTGGTACCATTCAATCATTTATACTTACCGAGCATATACTGTGTGCAAAGCACTGTATTAAGTGCTTGGGAGAGTACAGTATAACAGAGTTGGTAGGCATATTTCCTGCCCCAAAGGAGCTTACAATTTAGAGAGAATCTGGTTGTTTTGGGGTTTTTTTTTGTTTTTGTTTTTGACACATGGGTGTCTTGGAGAAAGAGGGCAGGAGATGACACTTTTTATGAGAACTAGTTTTTCGGTGGGGATTGAGTGCTTTCTCACAATGAGCATCTGGTCCAACCCAGAATTACAGGGGCATACAAGGTGAAAGGAGGGTTTTATCTGGCCAAAGAGAGCATGCACTGTTGGGAAGGAGACTTTCTGAGGCTCTGTCTAGCCATCAGGACATTCCTCTTCTACATGTCTAACTAGAAACATCTATTTTTGCTTCTGTCATCTCAGGCCCAATGTCTAGTAGTTTCTATTTTTTTTTTTATATTTTTAATTTTGGTAAATCACATCCATACCTTTCTTGGTTTGAGGGTGCCCATCATAATACTTATTTTCATCAGGTCTGGGTCAGATTAGGCCACTCCAGGTCTCTCCAGTAGAATAGAAGCTAGTTGAATCTGGTCAGTTCTTTGTGCTAGTGATCGTTATAATAATGATGATGCTTGTTAAGCACTTACTTTGTGCTAAGTACTGTACTAAGCGCTGGGGTGAATACAGGTAACTCGGGTTGGACACAGGCCCTTTCCCACATGGGGCTCAGTCTCAATCCCCATATTACAGATGAGGTAACTGAGGCACAGAGAGGTGAAGTGACTTGCCCAAGATCACACAGCAGACATGTGGAACCGGCATTAATAATAATAATAATAATAATGTTGGTATTTGTTAAGCGCTTACTCTGACTCCCAGGCCCTTGCTCTATCCATATAAGTACAGAGGTCCTAACCCTGTGGAACGCTGGGGTGAATTCAGGATAGTCAGATTGGTTACGTCCCTGCCCCTAACAGGCTCTCCACCTTCCTTATCTGTATTTTGCTTTTTCGGCATTATGAAGGGGGAAAATGGGTAAAAGGATTCAGGGGCTCAAGGTTAGGTTAAGTTGCTCTTGGTGGATGCAAGAGAAAAGCAGCGTGTGGCCCAATGGAAAGAGCACGGGCCTGAGAGTCAGAGCACCTCGGTTCTAATCCTGCCATCGTCACATATCTGCTCTTTGATCTTGGGCAAGTCACTTCACTTCTGTGCCTCATTTACCTCATCTGGAAAATGGGGATTAAGACGTGAGCTTCATGTGGGACATGGACTCTATCCAAATACCATAAAGAAAAAGACCTAAAATTCATCTGTTTCCTATTGTCTCAAACCAGAGAGTAGATTAGAGGAAAGTTTTTCGGACCAGGAATTGGGTATCCCGTCTGGAGTCAGACACCTTCCCTATGCGTTCCTAATGAATCCACCCGCTGGTTGGGAAAATTCTCAGTCAGAACTGACTCACCCATTTCTCGAAAATGTGAGACATCGGATAGAAATCTCATCTAGACATGGGAAATGGAGAGGTCTCCAAAGAGGGGGTGTTGGAAGATCTTTAGCCAGTTTGGGGGTCTAACAGAAACCTGGCCGCATTCAGTTGGTGTGATCTTGTACCTCCCCCAGGGCTTGGGATGCAGTCAGTGTTTAATAAATAATCTTACCGCCCCTAAAAAAATCCAGGCCTCTCCGATCTCTCACAGTCTTCTCTGTCCAGGGCCAAGGAGGCCATGGGGCTTGAGGGCTTCACCCCTTACATGATGCCTGTGCTGACTGTGTATTCGTGCCCACAGCTTGGCCAAGTGTATAGAGCCTGGGCCCTGTAGTCAGAAAGACCTGGGTTCTGGTCCCCGCTCCGCCAATTGTCCGGTCTGTTACCTCTGGGCAAGTGACTTCACTTCTCTGAGCCTCAGGCTCCTCACCTTTAAAAAGAGGATTAAGATTTTGAGCCTGACATGGGACATGGACTGTGTCACCTGAATAGCTTTTGTCTATCCCAGTGCTTAGTATGGTGCTTGGCACATAGCATTTAATACCATAAAAAAAAAAAGAGGCCCGTGCCGCCTTCCGGACTTGATGGGACTTGAGCTGGATCCGATGACAAGCTTGGGCTGGGCCCGTATGGGGCTCTTCAGAGAGTTTGCTTGTAGCACCGACTTCGGCGGCCAGGTGCTACAGAAGTGCAAATCTTTTCTTCTTCACCAGGCTATTTCCTTTTTTCATTTTCCTCCTCTTCCCCCTCAAGCAGAATTGGAGCAAGATTTTTTTCAGAGGCGAATGTAATTTTGTTTTTTCAAAAGCAAGATGTTTTAGTTTCCAAAGCCACCCTAGCGCCTTTGAGCTCTTGACGAGGGGAGAGGTTTTGGAGGGCTAGCTACCTCACACACAATGGCTATTTTTGATTTAACACAAGTTAAGTCAAGCTGCATAGTACGAGATGATGAATTGCTATATACTGTAAGCCGAAAGTATCCGTTGCTCAAAGCTGTATTCCAGCCTCTTGGCCTGTTGCCAGTACATTTCAGGCCTCTTACTTCATATTCTTTGGAGAGGCTTGTTATGTAGCCTGATACTACGACCACCGATTTCTAGTTTTGCTACTTAAGCTGTTTGTGAGCTGACCTCACGGACTGCTTTGAGAATTGTGATGAAAGTTACAACTGGGGAATAATCTCTCTGAATATGTGGAGGCATTTTTTGCTTCAGGATCCCTCCAGCGTTCAGCAAGGAATCGATACTCACGTAACCGTCCTATTCTTTGGCTTAGTTTTTGCATTCCTGAAAATGTGGATGGGGCTGTTCAGAGGGATCATGGGAGAATTAAGGGTAGCGATAAAGCGAATAAAAACCAGGAAGAAAGGAGGAGAGAAGGGAGGAGTGTTCTGTACATAACGCTCAGCAGCATGGCCTATTTGATAGAACACGGGTGTGGGTTCTAATGCTGACTCTGACACTTGTCTGCTGCGTGAAATTGGACAAGTCACTTCGCTTCTCTGGGACTTAGTTACCTCATATGTAAACTAGGGATTAAGACTGTGAGCCCCAGGTGGGACATGGACTGTGTCCATCCGATACGTTTGTACCCCAGCGCTTAGTACAGAGCCTGACATGTAGGTAGCGCTTAACAAAGACCGTCATCATCACTTAACAAATACCATAAAAAAATGCAACACAATTGTGTAAAAGACACTTGAAACTTAGCCTCTTCTATCCATTTCTTCTGAGTGCCGCATTCAGTAGGCAGTCAATGAATTCATCTCTGCCCCCGTTGCCTCTTCCTCCTGGAGAATGTGCCCTTTGAAGAAACTCCCTACACCCATATTTGGACTGCCTTTTCTCAACTACAGCATCGTCAACTCTCATTGCTTTTGGATCCGAGGAACAAAAAATAATGTTTGATTTCCTCCCCAAAAGTTGGATTAGGGAAATTATGCAGTGGAGATAATTTGTGATTAAATATTTTGTGTACTGGTTCCTATCCCCAGCACTTATGTATATTGCACTTTTTCAGATGTCCATTCAGCTATTTAATGCACTTATTCCTCTCCTCATCCTAACTGTCCCGTCTCAGCAGACACCGCCATCCTTTCCGTCTCTCAAACCCCCTAACCTTGGCATTATCCATGAATGTTCCCTCCCCTTCAATCCCCATAATAGTCATTCTGTCACCAAATCCTGTCACTTCTTCCTCCACAACATTTCTAGAATCTGCTCCTTCCTGCCTCTCCATCCAAACTGTGACCAAGATCGTCCTGGCGCTTGCCCTATCCTGGGCTTAACTACTCCTCGCTGCCCTTCCTGACTTCAGTTTCTCCCTCTCTTAGTTCATCCCGCTATCTGCTGCCCAGATCATTTTTCTGAACCCTCATTCTGCATACCTCTCTCCCCACTCCTCAGCGACTTCCCAGGCTTGACCCATTCCTCCCCGTGTCCAGTTGAAACTCCTGACCACTGGCTTTAAGTTCCTCTAGATTATAAACTGCTGGCGGGCAGGGAACTGTCTACCAACTGCTGAATTCTTCCAAGCATTTGTACAGTGCTCTGCATGTAGAAAGCGCTCAATAAGTACCATTGATGGATTGATTGAAAGGAGTCAATCAGCTCTCTTCCTCCTGCTTTTTCCTCTTTCTGCTGCTCTACCCCAGCCCACATTCTTTGCTCTTAATCCAACCCACTCACTGTGCCTCACTCTTGCCTCCCTTCTCTCCTGTTGTCGTCCTCTTGTTTACAACTCCCGCACCACTGCCAGGAACTCCCTCCCCTTTACATCCAGTAGACCCCGCTTGTTTCCCCCGCATCTTCAAGGCCCTTTTGAAATTACATCTCCAGGAGGCCTTCCCTGATTAATCTCTTTTCCCCAATCTGCCACTTCAGCACCTCCATGCCACCTAAGTACTTGGATGCACACGGACTTAAGTCCGTGTGTTTATACTCTATTATACTCAACTTAGACTGCGAGCCCCATTTAGAACAGGGACTGATTCAGACCTGATTGTGCTTAATACAGTGTTTGGCCTGTAGTAAACACATAAAAAATTCCACAATTATTATTTCTTCCTCCTATCTGTAATTTATTTTAATGTCTTTCTCCCATGCTAGACTGTCAACTCCTTGAGGGCAGGGGTCGTGTATAGTAATTCTGTTATATTCTCCCAAGCAGTCGGTGCAGTACTCCGTGCCCAGGAAATGCTGATGATTGATTGGTTACTCTGGAAATGCTCTTCTGTCTCCCTCACTAGACTATAACCTTCGTGTAGGCAGGGAATGTGTCATTTGCTTGTTTTGTACTTCCTAAGAGCTTAGTACAGCTCATTGCACCAGGTGGGCACTCAGTAAATACTATTACCTGTACAACCATTAATTAAGTGCTTACTAGGTGGGTTAGACTACCTCTACACTGCAAGGTTGTTGTGGTCAAGGAACGTGATTCACGTTGTCGTATTATACTCTCCTGAGTGCTTAGTACATCCATTTCAGTCATATTTATCGAGTACTTACTGTGCAGAGCATCGAACTAAGCGCTTGGGAAAGTACAGTGCAACAATAAACAGTGACATTCCTTGCCCACAACAAGCTTACAGTCTAGAGAATGGTGCTATGTGCATGGTAAGCCCTCATTGAATACCACTGATGATCATACAAGACCCTATCCCACATGGTGCTCACAATCCTAAAATAGGGAGAACTAGTACTCTGTTTCCATTTTACACATGAGACTGAGCCCCAGAGAGGCTAAGTGACTTGCTTAGGGTCACCCAGCAGGCCAATAACAGAGCTGGGATAAGAGCTGGGATCTTCTGACTTCCAACCCCATCTGCTTTTCTCTGAAGGACATGCGACTTCCTCAGATAACGTCGTAGTTCTTCCATTTCTTTATTTCGATTGGAGACCTTTAGGAAGATGTGAATGTAGTCTTTTTGTTTTTTTTTTCTGTAGAAAGAACTGTGGTTGAAAGCACATGTAAGAAACACTATCTTGGCAGTGCTATCTGGGGGCTATAGTTAGACAAAAATACCTTATATCGAATTTTCAACCGCGAGATAGGACTCTGGTTTGAAGGCTCACGTAATTTTTTGGTCCTCATTTCTCTGAGAATATTTTTGTCAGGCCATCTCCACAAATAGCTCCTGTCCTTTCCAAAGAGGAAAAACAATTTAGGTAATTATTGTTTTAATATGGCTGGAACTCGAGTAGATTAGCCTTTGGTGAAGAATGGTTAATGCCTTTTTCAAGTTGAATCCAAGTTCAGTATAAATAAGTTTTTTGTGTGCTATATTTAATCAAATTTAGAGCTGTGCCACTATTTAGGGCCTTTTTTTTTTAAACACTTAAGGCCCTAAGAATGAACAATGGTGTAAATCTACTGGCTAGTTAAGTGTCTAGCAATGTAGAAATTGCCATTGGGAGCTGGTTGGCTATTTCTACTTGCTGAGGTAACGTAATAGTCTGAGACTACCGTGAGGCTCAGAAGTCAGGGCTAGTGTAAACACGGTGCAGGTGTAATGAGAAAGGCAGTCCACTGCAAGCAGGGTTGGGGGTGCTATCAGCATATCTCAAATTATTTTGAAAAAATTCAAGTGGGAAAAATGGTGGGGCAACCCTGGGAGTTGTTGGGGGAATCCGTTGTTGAAATCTAGATCCTTGCAAGACTTTGACGCTCCTCATTGTTTCAGTTTTTGGTGAGTTTTGGTAGAACCATCACGATAACTGTGTTTGTTAAGCGTTGCCTGGGGGCCAAACCCTGCACCGAGCCCTGGGATGCTACCAAGAGCATCGGGTCAGGACCAGCCCCTGTCCCACATGGGGGCACATGATCTAATAATAATAATGTTGGTATTTGTTAAGCGCTTACTATGTGCAGAACACTGTTCTAAGTGCTGGGGTAGATACAAGGTAATCAGGTTGTCCCACGTGAGGCTCACACTTACTCCCCATTTTACAGATGAGGTAACTGAGGCACAGAGAAGTTAAGTGACTTGCCCACAGTCACACAATCTAAGGAGGGACACCAAGAATTGAACCTTAATTTTACAGAGGAGGGCAGAGGCCCAGAGAAATCAAGTCACTTGCCTAAGGTCTTGGTCAGATTTGGGTGAGATGTACGGAGCCAAGTGCCTAGTACTTTGGTGAGTACTAGCAGTGCCTAGTACAGTGCCCTGCTAATAGTAAGCACTCAGTAAATACCATTGTTTGATGCCAATGATTGATGTTCGCAGGTTTCTCCAAGTGGACCTACAATGACTATAAAGGGGCCAGAATAATGGCCCCAGTTTCAGGCAGCTGACAACCGGGCAACAGTGGAGCTCAGCTTCCCTCGTTTCCCCCTAACCCCAGTCCATTTTGGTGTGATTTCAGTCCCTCAGGTATTCTTCGGGATTTACCCAAGGTTGGTTGGGGAAGGGTGCTGAAGTTTTCCAGTACATGAAGATCAGTGAATTTATTGAGTGCTCAGAGGGCTCAGAGAACAGTGCAGTAGAGTTGGCAGACATGGATCCCTGCCCTCAAGGAGCTTAAAATCGGATCAGCGGCTTCAAATGGAAAGTTCTAAATAAGAGCGATGACTATGTGAAAGCTCTCCAACTCTACAGTCAGCCAGGAGTGTTAGTTGTGGGCTTGCTGAGTCCCAACACCCTGTTAAGAGCTTGGGAGAGAATAACAGAATTAGACAGTTAGAGGAAGCAGCAAGGAATAGTGGATACAGCATGAGCCAGGGATCAGAAGGTCATGTGTTCTAATCCCGGCTCCACCACTTGTCTGCTTTGCGGCCTTTGGCAAGTCACTTCACTTGTCTGACTCAGTTACCTCATCTGGAAAATGGGGATTCAGCTGTGAGCTCCATGTGGGTCGGGGACTGTGTCCCACCCAATTTGGCTGTTTCCACCCCAGCACTTAGTACAGTGCTTGGCATGCAGCAAGTGCTTACCAAATACCAATTATTATTATGATGCCTACCCACAAGAAGCGTACAGTATAGCCGGGCTGGCAGGAGTAAAATCATTACAGGCAGGAGGAGGAGGAGAATAGAAAGATGAATAGGATTCTCACCAATTCTACTGTATTGTAATAATAATCATATTAAAGTAAAGGTTTACTATGAGCCAAACACTGTACTAAGAGCTGGGGTGGATACAAGATAATCAGGTTGGATACAGTCCCAATCCCACACTGGGCATGTAGTCTAAGTAGGCGGGAGGACAGAAATCGAATCCCCATCATACGGAGGAGGGAATTGAGGCACAAGAGAAATGAAACAACTGCTCAAGGTCACATAGCAGGCAGGTGGCAGAGCTGGGTTTGGAACCCAGGTGCTCTGATTCCCAGGCCCTGGCTCTTTCCCTAGGCTGTGCCGCTTGTCAAGTGCTTAGTACAGTTCTGCACACAATAAGCCCTAAGTAAATAGCATCAAGTGATGGATTGATTGATGGGGGTGGAGAGATTTACAACTGCTTTGTCCGAAACCCTCTCGGAGCACTTAATTGTGGTATTTGGAAAACTGGGTTAGATATAAGCTAATAAATTTAGACACAGTCCATGTCTCACATGGGGCTCACAGTCTTAATCGCCATTTTCCTGGTGAGGTAACTGAGACGCAGAGAAGCTAAATGATTTGCCCAAGGTCACAAAACAAACAGGCGGCAGAGTCAGGGCTAGAACCCATGACCTTCCAACTCCCCTGCCCGTGTTTTATCCACTGGGCCACACTGCTTCTCCAAGCACTTTCTTCAACAATACCAAATACTCCCAATTCCACTGTGGGCCATAAATGGCCGGAATTGTTCACATTCCGCAAATGGAGAAGGCCTGGATGGAATGACTCTCCGAGGAAGGAAGAATTTGGAATTCTTTCTGTCAATCTTCCTCTGCTACTAATAGAAAACACCCCACCCAGCCCGCGGCTTAACACAGCTTGGTTTTGAAGTCATTGTTCCCGGTCCTCGGAGTGTTCCGTTCGAAGGAAAAAAAACCACCTTTTCCTGTTTTGCAGGGAAAAATCACTCTAGTTCTTCATGGACACTGAGCAGGCATCTATCTACCTAACCCTTAAGTCATCGGGGATCAGTGGCCACCCATTCCCCAAGTTTTCCATGATTGGAAAACTTTCTTCTGCTCAATTGAAAAGAGAAGCAGTTGAATAGAATGACATCAGAGTAGAATTTAGTAGACAATGATGTTATGTGTTAATGAATTCTATTGCTGTGGTTTGGCACTTTTTGGTGGAGGAAAATACTTTCTGTAGTCCTTTTCTTTGGTACCATAAACCAAAAAAACACCAAGCCCCAGGAAAGGTACATGACCAGTTTAGGCACTATTGTACTCTCCCAAGCACTTAGTATAGTGCTGTGCACACAGTAAGCACTCAATAAATGCCTGTGCTTGATGCCCCCCACATGCCAGTGATTTGGGGCAGGTCTTTTTCTATGCATTTCCTGCAGAGAGGCTTAAATTAATTGAATAGTGCTTTAAGAGATTAAAGAATACCTCTTTCTCTTTTGAAATCACAATTTTGAAAACGCAGGGCACCGGACACTTAAGGAAGCACCCCGTCAACAAAGAGAGAAAGAAAAATAACACACGTGGACTTAGAGAGTAAAGATGGAAAAGTTTCTGGAACTTGGGGGGTGATTTGTACCGGCAGAAACCGAACTCAAACAGATTTTCTGTGAAAAGAAAAGCCAGTCAACCTCCAACTATACAGAGAATCTTCTGCTTTTAGCTGCCACTTATCTCAGTGTGGCCAATTTAGGAGCAGCATGCCATATAATCCCTCTGCAATGGAAGGGCTTAAATGCCCCATCCAAGTCCTTAATCTTCTTAATGAAAAGTTCAAGAAAGAGCTGACAGGCGAATCAGTGACCTGGATGTTAAATGGAAATGTCTCGGTAAAAACAGCAAATTACTGATTTTTCCCTTTCTCAAACTTGAGATATCTATGTTAGAATTTGCCGGAGAGGTGGAGGGGCCGGACAGGCAGGGTTCTTTGTTCCTATGGAGCAATGAATGTTGACTATGAATTGTTGCCTGAATAATTAGCTGTGGCCAAGCTCTCGGGAAGAATGTCCACACATATCACTCACAATTCAGATGGACGCATGTCGGCAAGAGAGCCGGGAATCTAAATCACCATGGGGGATGAGACCATTGGGTTTCGAAGTCTCTGTTCCGTAGGCTTTGAAGAAGACCTTGAATGTACTCACACCATACAGAATAGAAACTTGCACGTAGAGTAGCATCAGTTCAGTAATTAAAAGCAACTTTTTATGCTACTTAAATGCTTACTATGTGCCAGGCAAAGTACTGGACTCTGGAGTAGATACAAGCTAATCAGGCTGGACACGGTCCATGTCCCCCTATGGGGTCCACAATCTTAATTCCCATTTTACAGGTAACTGAGGCCCAGTGAAGTGATTTGTGAAGGTCACAGAGCAGACAGGTGGCAGAGCAGGAATTAGAACGCAGGTCCTTCTTACTCCCATCCATAAGGCCATGCTGCTTTTCAACTTGAAATAGACATGGGCTTGGTTGTGTAGCTGAGCTTGGCTCAGTGTAAAAGCTTGCACCCCATCATTCGTCGTGTGTGTGTATCTGACTGTGGCCTCTGCAGTTATATCAGGATCTAGTAACGCTTTGATGATGAACTGATAAGTTCCATGACCCCAAATTATCCGGAGCTCTCCATGTTAAATGCTTTGAAGAGTCATTTGAGTCTCGTAAAGAAATATTAGTTCTTGTGTGAAATAAATGGGTAAAATTTTGACAGACGTGTCTGTGTGGACAGGGAATGTGTCTGTTATATTGTTACTGTACTCTGCAAGTGGTTAGTACAGTGCTCTGCACACAGTAAGCGATCAGTAAATCTGCTTGACCTACTGACTTATTTTTTTCCCTGTTTATCACTAGCTCCTTGGATATTTGGGTTAGATTTATAAGCCTGAATGTAAAAGAGAGGGGAAAAAAACCCCAAACCTGGAGAGGACAGACTATTTGAGGTTGGACAATAGCTAAATTCCTTGGCTATGTGAAAGTGCAAATGTGTGTCTCAGGGGATGCTTGGAAGGGTTGATTCAGAACAGACAATTGGAGAGGATATTGTCGGTGATTGTCTTACAGTTCACAGACTGCGTAGAAAAGAAAGCCCCAGGGGTCCCATTCCGTTCTAAATAATCGCCTGCTCAATTGCAAAACAGAGCATAAATTGATTTTTTATTGAACCCCAACAGTAATTATGGTCCCGCCTAGAACAGGACACAGAACAGGAAAAGCAGTACCCCTAAACTCGGGGCTTATTAAGCAGCTATTATGGTAGAGATGGCTTTCTCGTCTCAGATGCTCCAGTCTCTTCCCAGCTGTGGTGAAGCTTCCCCAGGATGTTGTGTTGAGAAACAACGTGACCAAGAATCAGAGGACCTGGGTTCTGATCCCAACCCCGCCATTTATCAGCTGTGTGACCTTGGGCAAGTCACTTCCCTTCTCTGTGCCTCAGTTTCCTCAGATGTAAAATGGGGATTAAGAGCATGGGCCCCATGTGGGACGTGGATTGTGTCCAACCAGATTATCCTGTCTTTACCACAGTGCTTAGTATAGTGCCCGGCACGTATTAAGAGCTTAACAAATGCCAGAAAAAATTTGCAAATCCTGTGTGCACTTTCGGTTTTTGAATAGTCACAGGTTTCAGTTGTCTCTGGCTAATGAACAAGCTTCTCATTTTGGGAAAACTGGGATTATTTGAGAAACAATTGGGAATTTTCCTCCCTTTCCCTAGTGGATGTTTACTCCTTTTAAAAAGCCCTGGAACCATTTTAATTTTATGCGGAGAAGAGCTCCGAGCCCTGTGGGTCTAATTAACTGAGAATTGAGATTGACAGGGCCTTGTGTGGGAAGCATGGTCTCCACCCGGAAAATAAGCTGGACACACGAGATGGGATGACCGAGCAGCAGGTTGTGAAGTCAGGGGTTGAAAAGTGACACCGTCAAGTCAGGGTTCCCCTCCCCTTGACCCAGTTTTTCTCCAGGTTCTTTCTCCCCGGATTCGGGCGGGGAGTCCCAAGACTCGTGGTTTGAGTCCTGGATCTCTGCCATCCCGTAATCGTCATCCTCAGTTGGTTTCTGGGTGGGAGAGCAAATACGTGGAGCTTTAGGAGCAGAGGTTCGGTAGGAAGGCGGCTTAGCAGGCTCCCCATACGTTGAGAGAAACAGAGAGTCTGATGTGATGCCGTCTCTGATAAAGTCCCAGGCTGCATCGCTTACTGTGACCTCACCGTCCACTGCCGGGTGGCCTAGAACCAACTGCCATCAACCTAGCTCTGCCTGCTCACCGCAGCTAACCTTCGCCATAGGGTCGTCCTACTGCCATCTTGTCCGTCTCACTGACGACCCCTCGCCCACATCCTCCCTCTGGTCTGGAATTCTAGACCGTAAACTCACTTTGGGCAGGGAATGTGTCTCCCAACTCTATTTTATTGGACTCTCCCAAGAGCACGGTACAGTGCTCAGCACACAGGAAGCGCTCGATAAATACCATTGATTGATTGCAGTCTCTCCCCGGCTATATCCACGAGAAGCAGCATGGCTCAGTGGAAAGAGCCCGGGCTTGGGAGTCCGAGGTCATGGGTTCCAATCCCGGCTCTGCCACTTGTCAGCTGTGTGACTTTGGGCAAGTCACTTAACTTCTCTGGGCCTCAGTTCCCTCATCTGTAAAATGGGGCTTAAGACTGTGATCCCCACGTGGGACAGCCTGATCACCTTGTATCCTCCCCAGCGCTTAGAACAGTGCTTTGCACATAGTAAGCATGTAACAAATGCCATCATTGTTATTATATCCAACAGGCCAACTCACTACCCACCTTCAAAACCCCATTAACATGCCATCAATCAGTCAGGCGAAACAGTAGAGTTGGTAGATAGAATCCTTGGACCTTCAGTCCAAGGGGCCTTCCCCGATTAGGCCCTCCTTTGCCCTCCTCTTTCTTCTTTCTGCATTGGCTGTGCATTTGAAACTGTTTCCTTTAAGCCCTTGATATTCACCCTGCTTCCAGCCCCCAGTGTAATTTTAGGAAAATGAACTGGGCCATCAGAGTGAAGTAAGGACCTGAGAGGGGTGTGACGGGAGGCAGGGAGGTCAGTGAGGAGGCTGATGCAGTAGGTAAGGTGGGAGAGGGTAAGACTTACCTGATTATCTTCATCTTGTTCCAGCCTGATTCCCTTATTCTTGCCCCAGCACTTAGGACAGTGTTTGGCACACAATAAGCACAAAATTATCTATTTATATTAATGTCGGTCTCCCCCACTAAACTGTAAGCTCATTGTGGGCATGTGATTTTTTATTGTTATACTCTCTTCTCCCAAGTAGTACAGTGCTTTGCGCACAGTAAGCCCTCATTGAATACAGTTAAATGAATGAATGAACAAATAAGCATTTAACAGGTACCCTTATTTCACATCTCTCTACTCTCGCATTTGCCCTATCTGTAATTTACTTTAATGTCCATCTTCCGTTCTAGATGTAGACTCCTTATAGTCAGGGATCATGCCTACCAATTATGTCATATCAAACTCTCCCAAGCGTTTAGTAAAGCAATCTGCCCGCAGCAAGCACTAAGTAAATACCACCGATTGATCAATAGGCTCGTCCAAGGATGAGACTGCTTGACCCTAGGCGGGAAAAACAGGAGAGCAAACTTGTTCCATGTGGCAGGCCTTTCTGGTTGCTTCTCCCGAGCAGTACATCCTCCACGAAACCTGTGAGCGTTCATAGGCCCGGCCTATCCCCTCACCTGTTCCCCTCGGCCTTTCACGGTGTCTTCTCATCTTCCCCCACAAGTTGGGGATTTCCAGCCTGACCTGGGACAGCGGGCCCATTGACACTCAGCTCCTGCCAAAGCCCTGTCAAGGCCAGGGGTGTCACTTTATCCCCACAGCATCCCCGTGAGGTAGGGAGAGCCAGCTATCATTCCCCCTACCTTACAAATGAGGAAACTGGCACCCGGAGAGGTGAAGTGACTCTCCCAAGGTCACACGACAGGCATGCGGTGGAGCTGGGAATAGAACACGAATCTCCCAGACCCAAGCTCTTCCCATCAGTCCACGATTCCTGGTGGAAAAGCATCTTGACCTAGTTGATAGAGCACAGGTTTGGGAATCAGAGGACCTGGGTTCTTAACCTGGCTCTGCCACTTGTCTGCTGGGTGACCTTGCGCAAGTCACTTCACTTCTGTGCTTCGGTTACTGCATCTGTAAAATGGACTGTGTCCAACCTGGTTAGCTTGTATCCACCCCGGTCCTTAGTGCAGTGCCTAGCACATGGTAAGCACTTAATAACTACCATTAAAAAAAAAAGTTTTTCTATTAGAGTGATGGCATGAGACCGCTCACAAAGGGCAAGGGCAGAGAGCTTTTTTTTTTAACTTGGAGCTAGGTCAGAATTGAAAATGCAGGACAAAGGAGAGATAATAATGTTGGTATTTATTAAATGCTTACTCTGTGCAGAGCACTGTTCTAAGCGCTGGGGTAGATATAGGGTAATCAGGTTATCCCACGTGAGGCTCACAGTCTTAGTCCCCATTGTACAGATGAGGTAACTGAGGCACAGAGAAGTTAAGTGACTTGCCCAAGGTCACCCAGCAGACAAGTGGTAGAGCCAGGGTAAGAACCCAGGTCCTCTGATTCCCAAACCTGTGCTCTATCAACTAGGTCAAGATGCTTTTCCACCAGGAATCACAGCTGACAAGTGGCAGAGTCGGCATTTGAACCCATGACCCCAGACTCCCAAGCCCGTGCTCTTTCCACTGAACCATGCTGCATCTCAATCCCCAGGTACACTTCTCCTGGAGTGTGCCATAATGGTGAAAGTCTTGTGTTAGGGCAGTAATTTTGGGAAACAGCATGCTGTGTACACATTTTCATAAATTTTGAGTATTTGTGATGTGAAAAATACAATAGCAGGTTCGCTTGTGCTCAAGCAGATTTGACCCAGTGAAACCCATCCGTAAGTTCACGAGTATTGGCCAGGCTTCGATTTTAAAAGACTTCGGAATTACGTGGATTTTTAGACTACAAGAATTTATCCAAAAGACTACTTTCCTGTGGAATCCTTGAGCTTAAACCTCAAGGGAGCAATAGATGAAGAAAAAGTTTCCTGAAGCTGAACAGCTTCGAAGTGTAGAACATCTTATCAAGTCTACCCATAATAAACCATTAACCCAGCTGTAGAAAATAAGTACAAAGGGAAGGGAGGCTGGATCACGCAAAGTACACAAAGCTTAGCCCTCCAAAACAAAGCCTGCCCCTTGCCAGGAAAATTTGGGTTGTGTCACAAAGGGCAAAGTAGAAGTGCTACCCAATATGGCCCGCTCAGTGGCTCCTTTTCTTCCCACATGCTGTTGTTCCCATAATAATAGTAATGGAGGTATTTGTTAAACACTGGGGTAGATACAGGGTAATCAGATCAAACACAGCCCCTGCCCCAGTTGGGGCTCAGGCTCTTGAGGGGGCTAGGGGAGAATGGGCATTTAATCTCCATTTTACAGCTCCATTTTACAGCTGAGGGAACTGAGGCACAGAGAGGGAAATGACTTGCCCAGAGTCACCCAGCAGGGAAGTGGTAGAAGTGGGATTATTAATAATAATAATAATGTTGGTATTTGTTAAGTGCTTACTATGTGCAGAGCACTGTTCTAAGCACTGGGGTAGATACAGGGTAATCAGGTGGTCCCACGTGAGGATCCCAGGTAATCCCCATTTTACAGATGAGGTAACTGAGGCACAGAGAAGTTAAGTGACTTGCCCACAGTCACACAGCTGCCAAGTGGCAGAGCCGGGATTCAAACCCATGACCTCTGGCTCCCAAGCCCGGGTTCTTTCCACGGAGCCATGCTGCTTCTGTAGATCTGGATTAGAACCCAGATCTCCTGGCTCCCAGTCCTGTACCCTTTTCACTAGACCACGTTGCTTCTCTCCCTGTCTTCAAGGCCCTCAAGAGATTATATATCCTCCACGAAGCCTGCCCTGATTAATCGCTCATGCCCCACCCTATTTCTCCACCCCAACACCTCTTCATCATTTCCATATCACCTAAACACCTCTGGTGCCCTTCTGAGCACGTCTTTATATTCTCCACCTTTCCCTTAGCCATGATTTATTTAAATATCAGTCTCTAGACTGTAAGACTTTTGAAGGCAGCATTCATGCCTACCAACTTCGTTGCACTCTCCCAAGTGCTTAAGCCAGTGCTCTGCAGAGTCAACGCATAATAAATACTATGGATTGTTTGATTGGAATGCATCCACCCAAATAATCCAGCCTTTCCACAGCTTCTCACAGAGCTTCTTCAGCATTTGGAGTTTAGAGATGGGATTTTAGCAGGGCTTTAAAGATAAAGAGAGATGTGAACGGGGAGGGAGTTCCTGGCCAGAGAGCTGTGGGCCCTGGGGGCAGCGGGGAGAAAGACGAGATGGAGGTGATGCGCGTGGGTTGGCATTAGAGGAGGAAAGTGGGCCGGTTGGGTTGTTGTAGAGGATCAGCAGGAGGGGGCTAGCCAATCGAGTGTCTTAAAGCCAATGGCGGGGGGTCTCCGTTTGACGTGGAGATGGGTCGGCAACCACTGGAGGTTTTTGAAGAGAGGGGAGAAATGACCCCAGCCGGGCAGCAGAGAAGGAAGGCCTAGAGTGGGGAGAGACAGGAGGCAGGGAGGTCAGCGAGGTGGCTGATGCGGTAGGTAAGATGGGGTAGGGTAAGCGCTTGGATCAGTGAGGGAGCGGAGTGGATGGGGAGGAAGAGGTGGATTCTAAAGTTGAACATTAGCAAATCTTTGCCAAAGAAGATAGGGCACACAGCTTAAATTTGGGGCAGAGGTCAAGTGGAAGGTGGTGTAGCAGGGTTCAACTCAAAGTGGATTTATTTAGTTGTTCTGTTGGTGAAAGTATCCGCTCTTTTTACCGAGTAGGGTAGGGACTCTGACTCAAGATTTGTGTTGTGTGTGTATGTGATGTATAATGCTTGTGCTTCTCTAAGTGCCCTTTGAAGAAAGTACTTAATCCAGGACTGTTGTGGTGACCAGTGAATCAGTGGTATTTATTGAGAGGATACTGTGCGCAGAACACTGTACTAAGCGCTTGGGAGGGTACAATAGAAGAGAGTTGGTAGAACAGATCCCTGCCCACAATGAGCTTACAGTTTTCCCATGGCCAAGTTCAAGTGACAGGGGTCTCGTTCTTCGGTCCTGGCTCCCACTCATCAATCAGTGGTATTTATTGAGTGCTTATTGGGTGCAGAGCACTGTACTAATTGCTTGGGAGAGTACAATGCAACAGAGTTGCCGAATTGGTAGACATTCTCTGTCCACCATGGGCACACTGACTCGAAGGGATAAGATGATCCTGTTTTTGCCTACAGTTTTCTAGTAGCGATAGTATTTATTAAGTGCTTACTGTGGGCAGAGGACTGTACCGAACACTGGGAGAGAGATGCAGGTGGGAATTAGATAAGGTCCCCCTCCCTCAGGGAGTTCCAAGCTCAGGGTATTAGCAGGGAGAAGGGACTTGACACAGATTCATCAGGAATGATGAAATATGAAGACCCACAAAATATAAACAAAATCAGTAGGGGGGCCCTTTTTGTGCTCCCTGACCTCACCCCGTCTCTGCAGCCTGGCCTAGTGGGTAGAGCACCGGCCTGGCAGTCAGAAGGAGCTGGGTTCTAATCCCAGCCCTTCCAGTTGTCTGCTGTGTGACTTGGGGCAAGTCACTTCACATCTCTGTGTTCCCTCATCTGTAAAATGGGGATTGAGACTCTGAGGGTCTGTGTCCAACCTGATTAACATGTATCTACCCAGGCACTTTGTATAGCGCCTGGCACGTAATAAAGCGCTTAACAAATACCGTAATTATTATTATTAGGTACTACTGGGTAGCCTGCTAAACTATAGGTAAATCCCTACCGGGAGAACTGGTCCCAGCCACTGGTTGCACAGATGGAGAGAACGTGATCGCAACTTCTGCCGCTCATCCTGACTTAAGCCATTCGTCGGTTTGAGCCCCGGCAGCTGGTGGAGACATAGGTAGCTGGACGGTCGCCATGCGAGCTTTCAGATCCTGGACCTTAGCAAATAGGGTGTAACTTTCCATTAGCTATTGGGCAGTGCCTGGGCGGGATGCTATCATTCTGAGGATTTGTGTACATAATATTATGCTTGGGGCCCTGTATAAAAACCAAGCCATTGAAAGTTGGAGGAGGCCCTCCTTTCTCAATTCACGCTGTCCGGCTGAGCTGTAATACTCTGTTGTGGAGGTTGTTTCACGTTGCCTGGGGCAACACGAAAATTCGTCTTGCGCAGTCAGTAACCATTTTCCCCAATGAATTCTGTTTTCGGTTGGAATTCTAGTGTGCTGGTCTCCACTCGAAGGTGGCGTCGAAGTAAAGGCCACTGATTTGGAGGTGGGTAGGGGGAGGAAGCGAGGGCTATGTGTTTTTTTTTTTCAAGCCTCTTTTGGCTGAGATGGTTTGCTTTGGGAATATTGAATGATTAGAAGTAGGTGAATCTCAATACAAGAGCATATCGCCAAGCCAGAAGCACAAGGTCTAGTGGATGGAGCCCGGGCTGGGGAGTCAGAAGGAGCTGGGTTCTGATCCCAGCTCTGCCACATGTCCGTTGTGGGGCCTCGGGCAATTCGCTGCTTAGAACGGTGTTTGGCACACAGTAAGTGCTTAACAAATGCCATTAAAAAATATTTTAAAATATTCATTTCTCTGTGCCTTAGTTACCTTGTCTGTAAAGCAGGGATAAGACATGGACTGTGTCCAACCTGATTAGCTCGTATCTACCCCAGTGCTTAAAACAGTGCCTGGCACGTAGTAAGCGCTTAACAAATACCATAGCAATAATAATAATGATAATTATTACATATCGTATTGGACTTTTCTAACTGCTGAGTACAGTGCTCTTCCCACAGCTCAATAAATACCATTGATTAAGAGCATACCGAGCGCAAGTGCCGTGGGACTGGGAGGAAAGGGAAGGGCAAAGGGAGCTCCATGCTGTGGTCGCGGAGATTGTAACAGAAGCCAGTCTTGCAGTGGTTACACTCCAAAGGCTTACAACCTGATGGGTTGGACCACTGTTTAGGAAGCTGAAAGCTGTAAAATGTGTGTATGCACACATACTTGCACAGGTTTACACCCCTACACCCGTTTATTGCCCCTCTAATCTGTAAGCTCCCTGTTGGGGTGGATTGTGTCTTCCAGCTTTATTGTATTGTACTCTGCAGTGCACAGTAAGCACTTGATTGATATATGCCTAACGTCTCTCACACACACCCACACACGTATATAAGTTTTGCCTTTTGTGTGTCTGCTTTCTAGTAATTTTATTTTGTACCGAAGGGATTTAATCTCTGAGTGGATCCTTTCTTTTTAAAGGCTTCGTAACCAGTGACTTGACCTCTAATCTTAGCATTGTAAATTTCCCAGACGCTAATAAAGGAGCCGTCTGGTGACCTATTATTTGAGACCAGTACCGCCAGGCTAGCTATCAATAGCATTTTAAAAATGTCCGTCTTACTATGTCAAGCATTTCTAGGGCAAAGACACCTTCTGAGTAAAACTCCGTTTCTGTCCTTTCAAGGATTTGGCGTGGCGAACGTGATTGGTGCCTGTCGGCGGGCCTCACGTGGTGTCTGAGACTTTATACAATTCCAAACAACCTGCTTCTCCTCCCTTCCCCGAACCGAAGCGGACCCTCTGCAGGAACCGAACACCGCCTCGGCCTGAGCCCCCAAACCCGAAATAGCCACCGTCTTTCGGACCGAACGAGACGAGAATTCCAGACACGAGGGTCGGCGTGGCAAAAGGCCGACGTCCGCAGGGGCATCGTGCGGGCAGATTAGCGAGGTTCAAAAAAAGGGCCCAGGGATGCGCTTTTATAGAATTGAGAATAGCATCTGGAGTTCCGTTAGGCGGCCACCCGGCTCCGGTCACTGGCTCATCACCGCCGGGCTTTGCGTCGGGCCCCGGGATTACGTGCCTGACACCGGGTGCGTTCTTGATACAAGCGTGAGATTGGGTGATGGAGAAGGCATCCGGCCGAGGTCAGCGGAGGGGCCTGGGTGAGTTTGGTCCAGCCTGCGAAACCAGAAGGCAAGACGGCAGCGGGTTCGGTTCAAAAGCGTTGGTCCGGGAAGACCGTTCACAGTCTGGGTTCTAAAGCACCGTCAGGCCCGACGGAACCGGGGTCTGTTTGGCTATCGATCAATCAATCAATCAGTTATTTTACTGAGTTCTTACTGTGTGCAGAGCACTGTAGTAAGTGCTTGGGAAAGTGCAGTATTGGAGAGTCGGGCGACATGTTTCCTGCCCAGAAGGGACTGATAGTCTAGATGGGGAGGCAGGCATAAATATGAAGAAATCAATTACAGATATGCACGTAAGTGCTGAGGGTGGGGTGAATAAAGGATGCAAATCCAAACGCAAGGGGCTTTTAATCTGCTTTCCATCGGGAGCTGGGAGCCCTGAATTTTGGAGCTGGGAACCCTGCTAAATCAGACTGTCAACTGTTCATTTTCCTTCTCTAGGTCTTTCTGGGGAGCCCAATATTGAGCTCTTAAAGCCCCCATAACTCCTTATAAGCCAAGTGGTGATTTTGTTTCACAGGCCCGTGACAGCCCACCCTGTTGCAGGCTTCGAACCTGATGGTCTCTGCGCCTTTCTTAGAACGGCCTTAGTATTCTTCTCTATCGATCACTGGGAAAATGTCCCTGTGCCTGGGAGAGCAGTGGATTCTTGGAACATCCCGGGCTCGGGCATTTGAGGGTCGGTACAAATGATTCAAATTTCCGCCTCTCCTCCAGGACGACGCATGAGTAATGCTAACACACGAGCGAGGAAAGTTAAACAGAAACACCAGGTTGATATCAAAATCTTCTTATCCCCTCCCCCCCTTTCCTCAGTGGTAGAATGCAAATAATGTTCCCGAATGAAAAGGAAAAAGCATGAAAATTTTCCCTTTTTAAATGTTTGAGCTTTTCAGAAGGTATGGCATAATCTGGAAATAATAATAATGAAAGATAATAGGACTTAAACAGGGCCTTTTGTGTTGGGAACTCAAACAAACACTTAGGCATTGATCCTAACACAGTGCCTGATTGTGTTTTGCAAAGGTCATGAGTTAACTGCAGTCAGGGGAAAAAAAAAGTAACTCCCATTAAACTGTATCGTTTAAAAAACAAGTGGCCGCAAGTTTAAGATGAAGCCCATCGAGCTTAAAATGTGTCTTCTGACGATTTCCCAGTGAGTTTCGACAATGCCTGAGCCCAAGTGGGTTTTGCTCGTTTCCTCGTTTGTCGCCCTTCACCTGGGGTTGGGTCTCACTCCTTCTGGTGCCCATCCCCTCCCCCTTCCTTCTCAGGAGTCCCGGCCCCTCTTCCGGAGTCTCCCACAATAGCTTCCCCAAGGTGCTTCCTCCTGCCCGGCTGCCACAGCTTCCGTCCCATTCCTCGGCTTACTGATTCCTCGTGATTTACAGCGCGAGCAGTGACTCAGGTGCTTCATTTCATGTCCTTTTTTCTCTCTCGTCCGCCTCATAGGTTCATCCTTCAATCCAAGGAGGTCATTCACAACCAACTGTTAGAGAAACAGAAAATAGCAGAGGAGAAGATTAAGGAGCTGGAAGTAAGTTGGAAGCGGGCCGTGGAAGTCAAATGTGCCTGGCACAGAGTGAGCGCTCAACAAGTACCGTAATTATCATTAGTAATTATTGAAAACGACCGACGGGATTGTAAAGCCTTCGCCGTGATGTTGGACCCTCCAACGTCGCCACCGAACGGCGGGGCTCCCTGAGAGGGAATGGGCCGCCATTTTGGGCCGGCCGGCCACCCTGCGGGAGTGCGATGGTGGGAAATGAATAGTTTCTGCTCTGCCCAGGACTTCAGGGGAATTTGAGGAAGGCAGGATGCAGTTAAAACCAGCTTGGATTTGGTCCCGGGCCTTGAGATTAGCACCTCTCTGAAAGTGCAGTGAGATCTTTAAAGAGAACAAATGGGGGAGGACTTAGTTCGGTCTCCAGCTGCACACACAGTACTTCCTGTAAGTTGGCTGAGGGCCTAAACTAGGACTCAGAAGTGGGCCATAATGATCTATAAATAAAGGTGCCACCACGATGACGGAAATGGATTTTTTTTTAATTATTTTTTTTTTTGGTGGGAGTGGGAGGGGTGGTCTTGGAGATAGCGACAGGTAGGAATGATTTAAGAATCGGAAAAACTGAGTTGATCAAAAAACGTTTTGGCATAGAGAGCCCCCGTTGACTAGTCTCCCCGGGCTACTGGTGAAAGATCAGTCCTTGGAGACCCCTAGAGCAGCCGGACAAAGAAATGGTCAGTCTCCCTTTGGGACCAAGATTTACCAGAGGCTGGGTTACAGTGACTTCATAGGCCACTTAATAGCTGCTAATTTTGTTGGAGCCTGCACTGGGGCAGCGGTTCCGAATCTGCCTCAGCCATCTGCCGAGTCACGGAGGCGACATCCTTCCTGTGGCAGGGGAGATTTTTGTGGGTCCTGGTCCCAAGGGAACCGATCTCTTGTGGTGCTTGAGATCGGTTCAGTGTAGCGGAGTTAGGCCGCGGGCCCTTATCTGACAGATTCATTTCTCCTTACCTTTATTCAGTTTGGTGGAAGGTCTGAGAAGAATCGACGGACACGAGGCCGGGGGTGTCACTGGGTGGGCTGCCGTAATAATAATAATAGTATTTATTGAGCGTTTATTCTGTGTCAAGCACTGTTCTAAGCGCTGGAGTAGGTACGGCCCATTCAGTTTGGAAACAGCCCCGTCCCACGTGGCGCTCAGTCTTTGTTCCCGTTTTACAGATGAGGGGACTGAGGCCCAGAGAAGTTGTGACTTGTCCGAGGTCTCCCAGCAGACAAATGGCGGAGCCAGGATTAGCACACAGGTCCTTCTGATTCCCAGGGCCGCGCTCTATCCACTAGGCTATTACCGCTCATTAATATCTAAGTGGGCTGGGTGTTGAGCAGAGCGATCCGAAGACCTAACGTCACCTCTCTGGACCCTAAGCTTTTTGTAGGCAGGGAATATGTCTGCCAACTCTCTTATAGTGGACTCTCCCAAGCTCTTAGTATAGTGCTTTGCACACAGTAAATGCTCAATGTATACAATTGACTGAGTGATCGACCATTAACCCCAGGAGCTTGTTGACTCTGAAGGGGGTTTTTTTGGTTGTTGTTTTTTTTCTTTGGTTGGCATCAGTCGGATAGTTTTCCTTTGCAAATTCAAGGTTAATTCAGTTTATTTTGAGTGCTCTAAATAGTCTTGCCCTGCCCTGCCCATTAGAGTGGAAGCTCCTTATGTGCAGGGGATGTCCTACTTCTCTGTTTTGTATTGTCCCAGAGGGTGCTCAATAGACACTGTTTAGAAGGATAAGCATAATTTGGGTATTTGTTAAAGCACCTGCTATGTGCTTAGCCGTGTATTAAGCGCTGGGATAGATTGAACATAATCAATAATAATAATAATAATAATAATGTTGGTATTTGTTAAGCGCTTACTATGTGCCGAGCACTGTTCTAAGCGCTGGGGTAGACATAGGGGAATCAGGTTGTCCCACGTGGGGCTCGCAGTCTTAATCCCCATTTTACAGATGAGGGAACTGAGGCACCGAGAAGTTAAGTGACTTGCCCAAAGTCGCACAGCTGGCAAGTGGCAGAGCTGGGGTTCGAACCCATGACCTCTGACTCCAAAGCCCGTGCTCTTTCCAGTGAGCCACGCTGCTTCTCGGGACACAGTCTCCGTCCCTCATGGGGCTCCCGATCAATCAGTGATATTTACTGATTCTTACTGATATTTACTCTTACTGTCTGCGGAACACTGTACTAAGCACTTGGGAGAGTGCAATACAACAGAGTTGGTAGACACGTTCCCTGCCCACAAAGGAGGTATAGTCTATATTGTCTGTCTCCCCTTCTGGACTGTAGGCTTACTGTGGGCAGGGAATGTTTTATATTGTTCTCTCGTACTCTCCCAAGTGCTTAGTACAGTGTGTGCATCAAGTAAGCACTAAATAAATACGATCAATGGACTGACTAGAAAAGGAACGTAGAGTTTAGAGGGAGTCTAAGTATTAGGCATTCACTGTTTCTCAGCTGAGGAAAGGGAGGTCGAAAGCAATTAAATAATTTCCCGTGGTCACACAGCTGGCAAATGGCAGAGCAACGTGCATGCGGAGATTTTATTTTTTTTCCACGCAGGACCCACTTTCCGCCACAGTGACCTGAACCACCCTCTCTGAGACCCCTCTCCCTTCTCCTCCAGCGGGGCCAGCCGTCTCCCAATCCGCCACCTTGCGAGGACCCGGGATGTCCACGGGGTATTGAGCGGGCAGTACTGATGCTCGTTTGGGAGAACGGAGCACCCTGCCCAGTTGGCCGAGGGGCGCAGGGGTCGGAGCTTGGACCCGGCTCTCGTCCCTTCTGGGTCGTGGTGGCCTTTCCCCCGAGGCAGCGAATCAGACCGGAGAAACCCTCCGCGTTGCTGGCAGCTTTGATGGCTTCTGCAGAAGCGGGGCCCTGTCCAGCCTGGGGATGCTGGGGGAAGGAGACTGGAGGTGTGGGGCCAGGGCGGGGGCGAGAGAGGTGGCCCATTGCCCTCCACCGATAGTTGGATGAGATAATGTTTTGGAGGCTTTCCCGCGATTGAGGAAGTGGGGCCCCTCCCGGAGGGGGTCATTCTTTCCACGGCCCGGGTGGGGGCTGGCAGGAACTTGGCATCGGATCCAGCTTTGCCCTCACCACTTTATTTTTGAGCGGGTACCGTGGCATGAGGCAGGGGAGGCCCCCGCGGAGAGCGGAGCAGGGGCACGGGCTCTGAGCCTTCTGATCGGTTTCAGGGGAGGGGGCCGAGGGCAGAGGCGGGGAGGGGAGAGTTGCTCCTATCGGTGGGGCTCGGCTGTCCGGAAACTGCTAACCCGTGCCCTCCTTACCCCGGGGGCGGGGCGGAGAGCGCGGCGGTTGGCTCCGAGACTCCCGCCGGGGAGGTAGAACCGCGCCAGCGTTGGTGGCGGCCAGGCCGACGTCCAAAACGTCGTCCAAGTCGGAATGCCCTTTTCCCTTCTGCGCTTGCAAGGGAGGCGGGAAACCCCTCCTGCTCAGCGCCTCCGCTCCGTCCCTTAGTCGGCTCAAATTCCCAACCCAAAGCCACGTTTCGACCCCGCACCTCCTCGTGGTAGCGCCCGGCTTCGGTCGGTCAGTGAATCGTATTTATTGAGCGCTTACCTTGTGCAGAGCCCTGTCCTGAGCGCTTGGGAGAATGCAGTATAAGAAAGAGACCCGTTCCCTGCCCATGGTGAGCTTACAGTTTAGAGGGGAGCCTCTGTGCCCGCACAAATTGGGGGAGGAATGATTTCAAATCGTATCTTTTTTAAGGAAATCCCCAGAGCCAGCAATGGTTCAGAAATACCCTTAGAGGTGTGTGGGCGTACATTGTCCTTGGTGGCAGGCCCACTGGTGGACTCTCTCTCTCTTAAAGCAGAGGCTTCTGAGAAAGCCGGCCTCACGGTAGTATGCTCCCATGATCCCAGTTGAACTGAATTCCGTCACCTCTGACCCTCGTCTGCTCCGTGACCATGGGCACGTCACTTCATCTGCACAATGGGGATTCACTTCCAGTTCTCCCCCCTCCTTAGACCACGAACCCGTCTGGGACAGGGACTGTCCCGATTATCTTGTATCTACCCTAGTGCTTAGTGCAAGGTTGTTTTTTTTTAATGGTGTATGTTAAACGCTATGTGCCAGACACTGTTCTAAGCCCTGGGAAGATACAAACTAATGAGGTTGTACACAGTACTCATGTTGTACAGAGGGCTGACAGTCTTAATCTGCATTTTACGAATGAGGTAACTGAGGCACAGAGAAGCGGGTTGACTTGCCCAAGGTCACACAGCAGACAAGCGGCAGAGCCAGGCCTAGAACCCAGGTCCTTCTGATTCTTCAAGCCTGTGTTGGGTCCGCTAGGCCTTGCTGCTTAGCAAAGCTCTTTATGGGCAGGGAAGGTGTCTGCTAATCCTGTTATATTGTACTGTCTCCCAAGCACTTGCACAGTGCTCTGCACATAGTAAGTGCTCAATAAATACCATTGATTGTTGGCACACAGTAAATGCTTAACAAGTACCTCACTTAGTGTTCTTATTACATCTGGGTCGGTTAGCATCACTCAGTGTCGTAGTGATCCTCTCTCCTGACGTGTTCTATTTAATGGGAGGGGATGGATTAGACACTGAACCTTAAGATGGGAGATGTTTGGTTTCCTCCCATCTCTGGAGCCCCAGTTCTTTCTTTACCCACCCCATCACAACCACTTTCTTCCGGAGAAGACAAAAATCAACAAACAAAAAGATTCTGGTTCATTTTCCCAGGTTTTCTTCCTCTGGGCAGGGAATATGTCTACCAGCTGTGTTGTGTCGGACTCTCCCAATCGCTTATTACAGCGCTCTGCACACAGTAAGTGCTTCATGCGTACGATTGATTGACCGATTACAAAATCCAGCAGTTCCATCCCATCCTCCTTTCCCGCCCGCCAAGGCTATTTTGCCTAAGGTAGCTGTAGCCAGTCCACAACTATGTGTCTGTAGTCTCAAGTAGCCATAGATTCCTCTATGTCTGCAGGCGGCCTGGAGATGGTTTTCCTCCGATGACCTTCGAACTTCCGATTTCTTCCACTTTCAGGCGGAAAGGAGGAACGAATCAGGGCTTGTCCTTCCAAGCCCATCCCTGTTCCTACTCACCCCAGGCTTGTGAAGTCGTAAAGCCAGCAGAAAACATAAGTTGCCTTGGCAGCATGGCTCAGTGGAAAAGAGCCTGGGCTTTGGAGTCAGAGGTCATGAGTTCGACTTCCGGCTCTGCCACTTGTCAGCTGTGTGACTGTGGGCAAGTCACTTAACTTCTCTGTGCCTCAGTTCCCTCAGCTGTAAAATGGGGATTAACTGTGAGCCTCACGTGGGACAACCTGATTACCCTCTATCTCCCCCAGCGCTTAGAACAGTGCTCGGCACATAGTAAGCGCTTAACAAATACCAACATTAGATTGAGAGGCCGCACATGGAGGAGCGTGGCTGGGTATGTGTGTAGGGAGAGTCATTAAGGAATCCTCACAAAGTTAAAGTACTCAAGTCTAAATCATAAAAGAAACTAAGAGACCAGGTGGCTTCTTGGTAGACAGTAGTTTAAGGGCTTGGGCTACGTTGGTTATCTAAATTTCAGCATTTAGTCAAGGCCTCTACCTGTTTCTGGATTGCCCCAGGTCTTAAAACTCCCCGCCTCATTTCTTCCTCAAAGGAACAGGAGGAAGTAAACTTTGAGGGCCAATTAAACCTTTCTGCGAGTCTATGCACTTGGATCTGTGACCTTTGGAAGTTTGATATCGGCCCCACCCTCAACCCCACAGGACTTACATGACATATCTGTAAATTATGTATTAAAAGTGATGTATTTCTGTTCATGTCAGTCTCCCCCTCTAGACTGGAAGCTTGTGTGGGCAAGAAAAAGAAGACTTAATTGGTGAAGATGTGACCTTCATAAGACTCTGAAGCAGAGGGAGTGGTGGCCTGGCATATTTTGCCAGGGAGGGAGGGAAAGGGAAGGATGGGAATGTGGGAATGGGTTTAGTGGGGAGATAGACAAGATCGATTGAGCAAGGTTGGAACAATAGCATCCAGGACCCAAAAGTACTGGAACAAAACCATAAATTCTGGAGCGAAATTTGGAGACTGGGAATTACCAGGCAACTGGGCCTTTCTGCAGCTCGTGCTAGGAAGATGTTTTATATCATACTCAAAGGTGCCTTGCGGGAAGAGGTGTGTCGGAAAGGTCACCTAAGCACTTGTCAGAAATACAGATTTTTACAGATTGGATTGAGACTCCCCGCTGGGTCTCTGGGTAAAAAGGAAACTAAACCATCTCGCTAAGGCTGATTTGGGTGAGATTGTGTTTTTGTCTTGTCATATTCCCCAAGAGTAAGTCTCTGGCTCAGATTCCAATCCCGGGTTCCAGTTGCTGCTCCATCACTTGCAAACTTTGTGACCATGGATGAGTCACTGAGTTAACCTCTCTCCGTGCCCCATTCATTCATTCAGTCATATTTGATTGCCTACTGTGTGCAAAGTCCTGTACTAAGCGCTTCGGAGAGTGCAATATAAGAAGAGACAGACACATTCCCCGCCCACAACGAGCTCACAGTCAGTGTCCTGTAAAATGTCATGTAAAATGTACATTGTCACCTGTAAAATGGGAATAAGATACCTGTTCCCCCTCCCCTTTAGATGCTGAGTCCTTTGTGAGACAAGAGACTGCCCCCAATATGCTCATATTGAGTGTACCCAGCGTTTAGACCAGTGCTCGAGCCCTACTAAGTGCTAGGCAGATCCCACAATTATTATTATTGCCGTCGTTATTCCGTTTCCGTATTCCCTTTGCGGGAGAGCTAGTTTTTTGAAGGTCTAATGAGCAATGTCAGCTTCATGCGGGGGAAGGATTTTACAGTGGAAGGAACTCTAGAAGGATCTCAAACAGTACTGGAATTGAAACAGGCTCCCTTTTTTCTGCTTTTGTTTTGAAGGGAACATTTTTGTGTCAGCGGTGGAACAGTCGTGCTATCGGTTTCCACTGTCACTTTTACCTATCTCTATATAAATATATGTCTAGTCTGCTTTTATGCGAGACCTAAAAAAGCTGAAGCTGTGTGTGTGTATGTATGTGGGTGATGGCTGTAAAGACTTGGAAAAAGAATCCTTCTCTGGGGCTGGAGGAAGTGATGACTACTGTTTTTTCACTGGTCCTATCTGATAGTTGCCCCCTCCCTCTGGCTATTCCCGGCATGTTTAGTTGTCAGGCGTTGTCCTCCTCAGAGGCTAAAAATAACAAATGAGGGGGGAAGGGGGCTGTTCCAGGGCCAAGCCTCCCCTCCGCCTATAATCTTGTTTTCACTCAGTTCCTGGAGAGAAAGGGCAAAAGAAACAAGGTGCCTTTCTCAGTGAATGGGATTTCTGCCGGCAGAGCCGACGGGAACGTTGTTTCAGCCCTGCCGATCTGCAGCGCGGGCACGCCCCTGGAAAGTTAATAATAATAGTAATTGTGGTATTGGTTAAGCACTCACTCTATGCGAGGCACCGTACTAAACACTGGGAGGGACACAAGCAAAATCGCCTTGGACACAGCCCCTGCCCCGCCTGGGGCTCACAGTCTCAATCCCCCTTTTACACATGAGGTAACTGAGGCACCGAGAAGTGAAGTGACTTGTCCAGGTCACCCAATAGACAAGTAGCGGAGCCGGGATTAGAACCCGTGACCTTCTGACTCTCAGGCCCTATCCGCTAGGCCACGCTGCTTCCCGTTGCCTCGGGACCACCAGAGCCTCGGGCTTGAGGGGACAGGCTGTGAACCTGTGGTGGCTTTGGAGACTCGATCAGTCGGGCATTTCCCGAGCGCTTCCCCTGTGCAGAGCACCGTACTAAGCCCTTGGGAGGGTCCAATACAGCAGAGTTGGTAGACACGGGCCCCGTCTACATGGAGCATACAGTGGAGACTGTAACCATCCTAAGAGTCTTGTTATAACCAGTTGTAGCTTTCTTTTGCTGTCACCCTCCAACTCCAAGGAAATTTTGTGGGTGCCCGGCCCCTTCATTTGATCGGTCTGTGGCTTAAAGAAGGTCCTTAGAGAAGCAATGTCACCTATGCACTCAGATCTGCCCTCTTTACGCTCTTGGAATTCACCTCGGTCTCTGCTCCGCTGCACTCACGTACAGATCCGTAGACTTCGTTATTTATTTTACAGTCTGTCTCCCCTTCCAGATTGCGAGCTCCTGTGGGCAGGTATCGGGTCGACCAGCTCTACCGAGTGCTTGGTACAGTGCCCTGGACCCGGTTAGGACTCAATAAATACCACTGATTGATTGGTTGACAGTGGAAAGAGGCAAGGGCGGGGGCTCAGGGGACCTGGGTTTTAATCCTAGCTCCAGCATTTGACCTGCTGGGTAGGCATGAGTAAGTCACTAAACTTCTCCGGGACTCAGTTACCTCATCTGTAAAATGGTCATTCACTACCTGTCTCCCCTGCGGGAAAGGGACTGTTTCTGATCCAACAGCATTTTCTACTAGAGCTTGGCACACAGTAAATGCTTAACAAATGGTATTGTAAATACGAGGGCAGTGATTTTATTTTTTGTCTCCGTTGAACTCTCCCAACTTGCATAGTTGTTTGTTCTGCGCACCATAGATGCTTAATCAGTATGATTGATTGATTGATACTCAGCAAAAGGAACTCAAGGTCTGAATGCAGGGGCGATTGAGAATCCCGCTTCCTATACTGTTTTGAAATTGGATAAATAAATCCTACTGATTGATTGATCGAAAGTTCTCTGCCCGGAGCAGAGGGCGCAGCTCGTGGCCCAAAGGGTCTGGGTCCAAAATGACCTTTTGCCTTGTGAGTTGTCAACGTGTAGAAAAGTGGATCAATCAGGGCAGTAAACAGCCTCGTTGTCTTAATGTCGGTACATTTGCGGAGCCCAGCTGCGCTTTCCCGTCGAAGACCCAGAAGCGGGAGGGCACCCCGTGGTTCGTGGTTTGCAGGGCGGCTGCTGGTGGGATTGTCGCCCCCACAGTTCCCTTGCCACACTACTGTGGGCGACCCAGGACCCTCCCCCTGCTCGCCTTCAGCCGCCTTGCCCCTGAGTGTGGCCCCTGCTGGGGTCTGCGGCCCCTGCGCCTGTGGCGGGAGAGGTCCTGGGAGCCTTTCGGCGACTTGCAAAACCGGAGGAAAGGGAAAGCCCGACAGCCTCCAAGCCGGAGTCTCCCAAGAAAGGGAGGTGGAACAGGGATTTCTGCAAGCCTAAAGCTGGGAATCCGCCACTTGTCTGCCATGTGACCTCAGTGCAGTCACTTCATTTCTCTGGGCCACAGTTCCCTCACCTGTAAAATGGGGATGAAGACTGCGGCCTTTGTGGGACAGGAACTGTGTCCAACCTGATTAGTTGTATTTACCCCAGTGCTTAGTCCAGGGTCTGGCACAAATTTAGCACTTAACAAATACCATAAAAAACAAAACCAAAAAAGTCCATGTGCCTCAGTTTCCTCGTTTGTAAAATGGTGATTAAGACCGTGAACTCCATGTGGATCAGGGACTCTGTCCAACCTGGTTACCCTGTATCTATTCCCATGCTTAGTACAGTGCCTGGCATATAGTAAACACTTAACAAATACCGGCAGTGGGGGGGAGTTTAAAAACCCAACACGAGCAGGGACGAGACCCCGGATCGTCCACCTCTAACCAGACCGGGCTCATTTTCTCTAAAGGTCCCGGGAGCATAAGGAAGCCGGTGCTCCCGGAAGCTGGGGCCGAGGAGCTCCCCTCCTGGATCGTCAGCCCCGTTGGCCTCGCGGTTCGATCGTATCTCAATCGATGGTATTTATTGAGCACTCGCTGTGTGCAGAGCACTAGACTAAACGCTCAGGAGAGGACAGTACAGCAGGGTTGGTGGACACGGTCCCTGCCCACAGTGAGCTCATGGTCTAGAGGCGAAGCGATTTGTGAGTGAGTGGCTTCCAGGGTCACAAAACCAAAGGAAAGCAAAAGAGAAAACCGACCTCCTAATTGTGTTTTATTTGCCAAAGGAACCATGCCTAAGGGTGTCCCTTATTGCTTCAGCTTTAATTGGTGTTATATCACAGCTCCATAGATCAGAATGAATAGCATCTTGACCTTCTTCCTCTCAGTTTGCCCCATTTTCATGGTAATGGCGGGGGGGGGGGGGGGGGGGGGGGGCTTGGCCCTGAGGCCGGGTCGAGGGGCAGCCGCTTTTGCCCGGTCCACGTTCTCCAGCCCTCCACACCGTACCCGGTGCCTATGCAGAACCGGGCCCTTCTTCTGCCCCTCCCTCACCCCACCCACAGCATACAGTGCCCCCACCTTCCGACCCGAACTGGGGCCCCGCAGGGAGCTCTGGAGGAGCAGGAGAAATGTGGCCCCTTCCCCCGTCTTCTTTTTTCTCTCCCTTTTTCTTTCTCCCTTCTTCTCATAGACAACTACAAAGCGGAGCGGAGGGGTGGGGCCAAGGGGAGGAAGTTTTCTGGAAGTTTTCTAACTTGAGGGGCGGGTGTACTTGTGTGTTTGTGTATGCCTGTCTGGTAACTTCCTAGCCTGGGGCAGGTGAGTGGGGGAGAGAGAGTGGGAGAGGGAGAGGGAGATTGAGGCTGAACCCGAACTGCTCCCGGGGTGGTAGATTGAGAATCTGCCCCTGTGCTGACCTGCCCCGAGCCCCCGGCGAGGTGAGGGGCCAATGACTCACCCGCCACGGCAGAGCCCTCAGAGCTCTTGCTTTCTTTGGCATTTCCACCCCGGCCCCGTGACCTTTTATGGTTTTCCGGGGGTTGGGGGAGAGTAAGGGGAGGGTGACCGGATCTCCCTTTTTTATAGCCGTAGAGGCCTTGGTCCAATCGGGAAACTCGGAGCGTCAAACGCCCCTTCACCTGCTGGGGTTCAGTGCCTCTTCGCTGAATATTTTGTTGACTCTACCGCCCTTCAAAGGCTCTGCTGCTCTAACTCCAGTGCCTTTTTACCCATCAGAACAACGAATTTCTCCCTACCCAACAAGGCCGGAATTCTCCGGACGGTGGTTTGCCAGAAAGGATCTGGAATTCACCTTACCGCCGTCAGGGCTGTCGGGATTGAGTTTCGCACCCTTATGAGAAGGCTGCTTGTTTGCTTTCACCGTAGATCCTCGCGCCCCCCCCCCAACATTGTGCAGGTGGCACCCCTGGGAGTGGGGCCGGGGGAGGGGGCGGTTGGCAGCGGGTGGCATCTCTTGCAGGCTGTCGGTAGACGAATGGCTTTGGAGAGCCATGCCAACGTACCCCGCCTGCCATCTGGACCCCAGGGTTGAGTCAGCACCACCTCCGCTCTCAGGAATGCGAGGTGTTGCCCGGGCCTCCTCCGGGCACTCCCTCCTTCCCCTCCGCACCCTCTGCACCATACCTTCAGGCCAAACTCGACTCCAAACAAAGTTAATTTGGAAGTCTTGCCCCTTTCCGTGACTTGTGCCCGCAGGGCAAAGACAAATTCCAAGACTATCGGGGAATAGGAGTGGTAATTTTAGTAATAGTAGTTGTAATGGAATTTTATCCAGCGCCTGCTATCGGTCGAACACTAATCCAGCACTTAGAACATTGCTTTGCACATAGTAAGCGCTTAACAAATGCCATCCTTATTATTAATAAAGCTGAGTTCCAATCCCTGCTCTACTGCTTGTCTCCTAGTGGGCAAGTCACTTAACTTCCCTATGCCTCAGTTACCTCATCTGTCAAATGGGGGGATTAAGACTGTGAGCCCCATGTGGGACGGGGACTGTGGTACAACACGATTAGCTTGTGTCAACTCCGCCACTTAATACAGTGCCGGGCACATAGTAAGCACTTAAACAGATACCTTAAAAAAAGCGGGGGTGAATGTAAACCAGCTGAATTCATTCAGACGGGACCTGTGCCCCTCACAAAGGCTGACAGTCTCTGTGGGGGAGGATATTTGGGGGAAGGAAAGGAAGCAGGAGACTCGAGAAAACAAGATTCTTAGGAAAGGCCCCCCCCCCCCCCCCCATAGTCAGTGTCACTCATGCACTCAATCAATCAGTGGTATTTATTGAGTGCAGAGCACCCTGCTGGGATCATGATCATAGGCCTTCTGGATTCCCCTGGACGCTGGGTGGATTCCTTGGTCTGGATTGCCGGAGGAGCGTAGGTTGTGCGTTTGGCGGCTTGCGGTGGGTCGGAGGGATGGGGACGCGCTCTTGAAATCTAGGAGAAGTTTGTGAGTGAAGAATTGCCTCAAGGCCAGAGACAATGGAAGCAAGGATAGTCCCGTCACCTAATTTGCTCTTGCTCTTTAGAAGAGCAAATCCTTTCTCTCAACATTCTAGGTAGATGCTTTCTCCCAATCCGAAGCGGCAGAAAAACTCGGCCCTGCCCAGGCGGGAACTTTCAAGCCAACGAGGCAGAAGGAGTGACTCACTGGGCTCCTAACAGCGTGCAGATATTTGTGGTGGTTCCCCGGGTGTTCCCTGTCCAGCCTCGCCGCCAGACGGGCAGCCCAGTGTGGCCCACGGGCAGCACGCTCTGCACATCACATGCAGGGTAAGCCCGGTGGGTTCCCCCAGCGCCATGTGTTCCTGGAACACTGGGAGGCCGGCTTGGGGTGTGGAGAGAGTGTATGTGTATGCATATATTTAGGACTTTGAAAGCCTTTCCGTATCTCAGTAGGGTAGCTTTTCAGCCCCTCCGTCAGCAATCTTTGTACTCGCCCAAGGGCCAGCTTGCTGTAGGAAGTGGAAGTTAGGCCCTGAGTGGGGTTTTCCCCAGACTCTGTCCCAGAGGGCTCGGGTAGGCAAGGGAGGGAAATGTCCAGGGGTCGGCTCCCACAGGACAAGCTCCCTGGGCTCCTCGCCTTTCCTGCTTGCGGCCTGCTGCCCTCCGCCCTCCGTGCTGGGTGTGGGCGGCAGGTAGATGTGGCCCAGATGTCAGGGACGTCAGGGACCCAGAGCAGGATGGAGGCGGCAGAGGTGACGTCGGTCCAGCGGTCTGTCTGCCGTCTCCTGGTGGAAAATGGGGTTTGCAGCTTTCAGCCTCTTCCTCTCCTCCAACCGGGGCAAGGGATGAGGAGTGGCTCGACTTCCGATGAGTCGTGCTCACACCCGCTGCTTGGTGGGTGGCCCCAGGGTGTGCTTTGACAGCATGGGACTACAAGACCAGCAGCCAGAAAACACCCTCTCCCTCTATACACACACACTCACTCACTCTCCCCACCCCCCACCCCCAAGGATATGCGGAAAGAGTGACAGGATGCTTTCAAGAATTTATGGTAATGTCTGTCTCCCCCTCTGGGCTGTAAGCTCATCGTAGGCAGGGAATGTGTCTACCAACTGTGTTATATTGTACCCTCTGCAGCGTGCAGCGTGCAGCGAAGCAGCGTGGCGCAGTGGAAAGAGCACGGGCTTTGGAGTCAGGGCTCATGAGTTCGAATCCCAGCTCTGCCACTTGTCAGCTGTGTGACTGTGGGCAAGTCACTTAACTTCTCTGTGCCTCAGTTCCCTCATCTGTAAAATGGGGATTAAGACTGTGAGCCCCACGTTGGGACAACCTGATTCCCCTGTGTCTACCCCAGCGCTTAGAACAGTGCTCTGCACATAGTAAGCGCTTAACAAATACCAACATTATTATGATTGATTGATTGATTGATCACAGCCCCAGGCTCCTGGCAGAGAGAACTTTACGATCAAAGGAAAGGCAGATTCATCTTCATCAGGGTTTTCCCCTCCTGGATTTTCTCTCATCCCTGTGCCACGTTACCACCAGCGTTACCAGACTGCTGGGGTTCGCGGGGGTGGGGGCTGGCAGCCCCCCAAAAAATGTCTCACGGCCCGTTGGGTACTTGACAGAAGGAGTTGGAAGTGAGTTCCTCCCTCTGCCTTCGCCTTCAGCAGAGTGAGGCCTTCTGTGGCTGGGTCGGATTCCGCCCTCCACTGGCTCCCTCTGCTGCGGCTGCTGCTCCTCCTCCTCCTCAGATTTCGACTGCGATCATCCCTCTGCAGCCATTGCAAAGCCTTGGGCCAAGCTAGCTAGGATTCAGCTCCTATTTCCCACTACCTTCTCGTCCTCTTCCTCTCCACTACTCAAACCCAACCCTGTGGCCGCCCCCTTTCCACTCTGTCAATGAGTAGTATTTATTGAGCGCTAACTGTGTGCAGAGTACTCTACTAGGAGCTTGGGAGAGTATAGCGTAACAAGAGTCTCCTGCTCACAAGCTTATAGTCCCGAGGACGGTACTAAGTCCTAGTCTGTACTAAGGCTAGTCTGCACCAAATCCCCGGCTCAACAGTTGTCCCTTTCTGCAACAAAGCGTGGCTTCTGGTTAGTTATGGTCTTCATCAGGTGCTTACTGTGAAGCAAGGCAAACACTGGGGTGGACACAAAATCAGATTAGACACTATCCCTGCCCTATTTCCAGGCTCACAGACAAGGAAGGAGGAAGGGCTGGGATCTTGTCCCTGTTTTACAGACATGGGAGCCCAGAGAGGTTAAGGGACTTGCCTGTGGTCACCCAGCAAGCCAGGGGCAGAGCTGGGATGAGAACGTAAACCTCCTGACCCCCGCGTTGGTTCTTTCCACTAGGGCTTGCTTCTTCCTCAGGTTGTTCCCTGCCCTCTTAGGAGCGACAGATGGGCACAGGGCAGTCTTGCCCTCATGGCTGTCACTTGGACACCAGAGATCTGCTTAAGTGTCCCCAGCATGGTCAGCGGGCCCACCCAGGCCTTCCCGGCTCATGAGGGGCTCAGTTTGGGTATTTTACCGTCGCTTATGCCGAAGGAGTGAAGGAATAAGAGAACTCTCTCGAGCTCTTGATTTCGAAAGCTTCAGGGGCAAAGAGCGACTCGTTCGCCTTTGCTGCTGAGAAAAACCAGGTCGTTTCACTGAGGGGGAGCATCCCAATTTGGAGGGGCTGGGGTCTGTCACCGCCTCAGAGAGCCAGAATGGTAGGAGGCTGAGGTTGGAGGGGAGGGGGGCATCAGAGCATGGGCCCGGGCACCCAGTGCCACCTCCATTGGTCTCTCTGGTCCCCCCGGCTCATTGGGTGCTCCCTACAACCTCCAAGCAAGGCAGGACCGGAGAAGTGGTAACTTTAGAGAGAGACAGAAGTCCTAGCAAGAGAAGGAAAGGGCCCATGTCACAAGACGGGTTACATCAGGGGTTTCTATTTAAGAGATTGTGTCATAGCAGAAGGGTTTTAGGGATTCCAACCTCTTCCTCCATGAGAGGATTCCGGTCGTGAGAATGAAATACCAGCCCCCTACAGGCTGGCTCTTGGAAAAGGGAAACGCCGGCCCATGAGTCACAGCGTGAAGAATGCCCATTTTCCTCCGGCTCACATGGAGCCCCCCGCGGGAAACGTCTCGGTGTTTCATGTCGGGACGAGGTCCCCCAGACCTTCCCCCCCAAAGGCCGCACCAGTGGCAGAGCAGTGGGCGAGCCGAGAATCCGGGGAGACCGGAAAACTTCCTCCAGCAAGTGGATACTACCCACACTCGGCACGCCAGAAGGGAAGGCTCATAAGATAGGGATTTTCCCTGGATCCTCTGAGCGCGGCCCTGAGCCTGGGTCCCGCTCTCAGAATCCTCTGGGGTCACTCTCCCTCTTTCACGCACAAGGTCCTGGATGCTGTATGAATGGTGTGTCGTCATTTTGGGGGGAGGAAGAATTTCTCCTCCGCTGGCCTGATAAAGCGTGTAGGTAACTCTGCAAATCAGGCCAAGCCTGTGGTCAGCTTGTGGAGAATTCTCCCCGGAGTTCGAGAGCAGGATCTGAGTGGGAGGCTTTTCTCCGACCACCGAGCGTGACACGGAGGGTTTGCGGACAAGGACGGGTGGCTCCTCGGACGTACATGAAGCAGGCAGGGACAGACTGGTTCGGTTAAGGGAGCCTGATCGGAGCCCCAGTAGGGTCTTCCCAACACCCTAGTTGAACCCCCAGAAAACGGGGCAGCCACCTCTCCTCGAAACCGAGTGCCCTTGAATGACACAAGCGAGCCCAGAGCGGGAGGGGGCTGGGAGGCGCGTGGGCTAGCCGGGAAGGGGTGACAGCAAGGTCATTGCATAGTTCTTGGGAGGCAGTTCTTGAGTTTGGGTGCAAAAGTGTGGGGTCTCGGAAGTTTTGTTGGGGGGTGATGATGGACACTTGGGGTGGGTGTGACCTGCTTTATAATGAAAACCTTCCAGGAAGTCAGGAGCCGTGGTGTGGGGAATCCAGCACCCCGGGACAAGGGCACAGAGCTCTCACTGCTGATGAGCCCCGGGTTGGAGGCGTCTGTGGCAACGTCAGGGAATGCCGTCCGGACACCCTCCAGGGATACACTTGGCCCTTCCGGGACACATGGTTGTCCCGCACCAATCGGTGATTTTTGCTGAGCGCTTACTTTGTGCAGAGCACTGTACCAAGCCATTGGCATCCTTCTGTGGCCCGGAACGCCCTCCCTCAAATCCACAGACACTTATTCTCGCTATCCTTAAAGAAGACACATCTCTTCCAAGAGGCCTGCCCTGACTAAACCCCCCTTTCCTCTTCTCTCACTCCCTTCTCTGTTGCACTGACTTACTCCCTTTGTTCTTCCTCCCACAAGCCCCGCACCACATATGTACAGGTCTGTAATTTATTTATATTGGTGTCTGTCTCCCCACCTCTCGACTGTAAGCTGGTTGTGGGCGGGCAATGTGTCAATTGTTATATCAAACTCTCCCAAATGCTTAGTACAGTGCTCTGCATATAGTAAGCAGCATGGTGTAGAGGATAGAGCATGGGCCTGGGCGTCAGAAGGACTTGGCCACTTGTCTGCCGTGTGACCTTGGGGATGTCACTTCACTGGGCCTCAGTTTCCTCCTCTGTAAAATGGGTATTGAGACTGTGATCCCCACATGGGACAAGGACTGTGTCCAACTCGATTTGCTTGTGTCCGCCCCAGCCCTTAGTATATTGCTTGGCATAAAGTAAGCGCTTAACAAATATCATTATTATTATTATTACTACTACAGTGCCTGGCACATACTAGGTGTTTAGCAAATGCCATTAACGTTATTATTAATAGTAATAGTAAACATTCAATAAATACAACTGAATGAGTGAATTCCTGCAGCTGCAGGTTTCGGGAGGCGACTTTAGACAGCCTGCGCCCGCCTGATCCCAGCACTCGAGGCTGGAAGCAAGGCTCCCCGACCCCCAGGCACTCGGCGTGTTCCCTGGCAAAGACCGCAGCGCAAGCTCTCCTTCTCACGGGGGTCAGCGGAAAGGCAGCCCCCAACTTTCAGCCGCTCCCCAGCCTCCCCCTAAACGGGACCTGAGACTCAAAATGCAGAACTGTGGATCCCGCTGGGTTCAGCGTGAGTTCCGGCCGTGGTTTTCCTTCGGGGCTTGTCAGGGGAGGGATGTGAGGGGGCAGCCTCCAGGCCTCTTGTTTAGGAGTTTCTGGGAACTGCACGAGGCATACGGCACAGCCCCTTGCTCTCCCGCTTCCGCTGTCGTGGGAGGTACTCGCAGCTAGGAGAGTCAGGAAATCAGTCAATTGATTTATCCTGTATTTATCCTTACTGGTGACTCTGTTGGGTGCAGGGAAAAGAGGTGAAGGACATCCAGGTGGCTGATGTTAGCCCTCCCCCACCCCGTGGCGGTGGGGGTCTGTGTTAATGGCCCATGTGGAAGTGAATAGCCTGAACTAGTGACCAAAGAGAAGGACGCCATGCCCTAATTTTCCCCCAGAAACCAGTCTCCCACTGGCATTGAGCTGGGCATTAGGCACTGTACTGTTTTGCAGGGCAGCATTCACTCTTTCTCCTCTCCTGGTCCACCTCTAATAATAAAAGCGGCATTTGGTAAGCACTTAACCGTGTGCCAAGAACTGGACTAAGCACTTGGGGAGATGCAAGATAATCAGATTGAACCGTCCCTGCCTCACACGGGACTCACAGTGGAAGTGTGAGAGGGAACAGATAAAGAATCCCCATTTTACAGATGGGGGAAGCTGAGGCAGAGGCCAGATAAGTGACTTGTCGGCTCCATCTGGTGAAGTGTCCCCAAAGCACCCGGGCCCCATGGGGCAGCGAGGCTGGCTGGACCACTGCTCCCGTCTCCGCGCGCCACCCCGGACGTAGATTCCTCAGTGATGTGTCAGGAGTCGCCAGGGCCCCTCTTCCTCCTTACTCAGAAGCAAAGTCTAAGGGTTGTTGTTTATCTGTGCCTGGCTCACAGAGGAAGTTTAATTTCCCTCTCAGCCCGATAACCGCACCGATAGGTTTGTCCAACATTCAGTAGTACCGGGTAGTTAGGTGAAATTCCCTAGCAACGGCAACAACAAACGGGCCGGTCCAACAACCCCGCCGGCGAGAGGTGCCCGAGGAGGCTGCCTGGGCACCGGTGACATCACCATCTACGCTCCGGAGCCGGTGGGGGGAGGGAACCCCTCAGTACGGAGTGGACGGGATCAACGAGGTTTATACTGGAAGGCCTGTTCGCATGGGCCGGGGGGAGGGGTCGGTTGGGGAATGTTGCACAGAGGAGGGCAGCGTCGTATGCTTTGGGTGGGATGTGTTCTCGGGGCTATTCCGCCGGTTTTAGGTGATTTGGGAACGGGGCCCCAGCCTGCCCGTCGTTTCCGCTCAGGTCTGTCCGGTGCCATGTAAGCGGGTGCCGGACCGTGGGCGTTGGTCCGGGCTGGGTCCCCGAGAGTTGTCAGCGTCTCATTTGGGCTCGTGGAGCAGCAGGGCTAGTCGGGGGAGCCCCAGATTTGGAGGTGGGAGATGTGGACCCGGGGGGCTGTGGAGAGAAGCCGACAGCGGTGACGCTGGGCATGGATATCGGGGCAGGGGGGCCCAGGAGGCAGTGGGTGGAGGACGGATGGGGAAACCTTGACCTGTGTGTATAGCGGGTCTGGGAGAGTGTACTGTTAGATGCTGTTATCCTTTGTGTTGGGGGGCTGGGGTTTGAGAGGGGGTGGGATGGGGGTGCTGGGCTGGAGCTGGGTCCTGGTCACTGTCATGGGGTGATTCAAACCTAGCTAAAGAGAAGAACGGAGGGGTGAGAGAGGTGTTTCAGTTCTCGGCAGGGAAGGGGCTGGTCCCCACTGTTGGGGTGAGAGAGGCGACCAGCTCGCTCGCACACGGGTCGCCGTCCCAGAGAACCGTGGGCCAATAGATACCATTCTTTGGAATGCCCAGACGGGGCCCGACCCCTCCCCACCGGCCGTCTTGGGCAGAATCGATCCCGGGCTACGTTCCCACCGGCGTCTGGCCCAGACCCTGGAAATCCTCGGAGAGGAGACGGTCTGCTGTGGGTTAGAAGCTCCGTCCAGGAATTTCCTGCCCCTGGTCTGTCGGCTGCAACCTCGGAGCTTTGAGACGTTTGGTTTTCGAATCTGCTTCCCTTTGGGGAGAAGCCAGCCGTCTGGCCTCCAAACAGCTCCCGTTGGCTTCCGGTACCGACGGGGGTGACCGGGGTCCAGGAGCCTCCCCTCCCTGGCCGGGGTGGCTGGCTCCGGGGCCCCTGGCGCTCATTAAAGCGGTCTAGACCGCTGAAAAATCCCTCCCCTGGCCGGCTGGGAGCCTGCACCGGGTGGGTCAGGTCAGGCCAGGCAAGCCGTCCTGCTTCCGGGACTTTGTGGAGTGAGTGCTTCCCCTCGAAGGTGGACGGGGATCGTGCCTGCCACCTCTAGTGTATCGTCCTTTCCCAGGCACTTAGCACAGAGTTCCGCCCACAGTAAAGGCTCAGTACCACCCAACGGTTGAGGGCGGGGAGGCGTTTGCTGGAGTCCTTCTGGGCAATGGGGGGCGGAGGCCGGAGTCCCGGGGAGGGGAGCTGCTCCCACCCCCTTTCGCCCCTCAGATCTCCCCACTTCCCAGGCAGACTTGCCCTGCCCACACCTCCTCACGACCTCACCTTCGCCTCTCCCTTCCAGCAGAGGAAGTCATACCTGGAACGAAGCGTGAAGGACGCCGAGGACAACATCCGGGAGATGCTGCTGGCTCGGAGGGCCCAGTAGGCGGAGGTCAGCCGGCCCCCTCCCCATCCCCGCCCCCCGTCCCGCCCCCCCGCCGCCGGCTGGCCGTGAGGGGCGACACCGGGAGCACCGGCCCGGCGGAGCAGCAGGCACCGGACGGGCGGGCGGGACCAGCCGCAGAAGCCGGCCGCCTCCGGGCTTCCCCGTGGGGGGCTCGGGCGGCCCCGCCGCCTCTGGTACCAGGCCATGGGGGGCAAAGCGGTGTCCCGCTCACCCTCGCCCCCCGGGGTAGTCCTCGCACTATGGACGTTTCGGGGTACGTTGTGGGCCCCCCCCCGAGTGACTCCTGGCTGGCAGCCGGGCCTGCCGTGGTTGGGGGAAAGGGAGGAGGGAGCCCTGGACCTAAAAGCTCAACTGTTACTACTTCGGGGGCGCTAATAAAAGGTGCCCATCCCATCCTGCTAAATCTGCTTTTTCCTCACCGTCACTGCTCCAGGGTGAGGGTGAGGGGGGCCGCGAGGTGGTGGTCGTCGGGGGCGGCTCCCTCGGCACCGGTATTCCCGCAGATTTCCCCAGCTGAGTGTCAGGCCAGCCCCGGCTTCTCTCCCGACCCCCACCAGCCTGGGTCTTCCGTCCTTCCTCTCGGCTCTCCTCCCGACTTCCACGGGCCCCCACCCAAACTCTGAGCCCCTGCCCTCCGTTCTCCCTCTCTGCCCTCCTGTTTGGGCCTTCCTTTCCCCCTCCTCCCCACCTCCGCACCCATGGCCTCGTCACGTATGCCCGGGATGGACTGAGCAACTGCTCTGAACCTGGGCCGCTCGGTTTGAGCAGAGCACTGTCCCGGGCACTGAGCGTTTGCAGAGCACTTTCAGGGGAACTACCGTGCACCGAGCTCTACTCCGGGTGCTTGGGGATAAAACATAATTCCTCCCCGACTAGAGAGAAGCAGCGTGGCCTAGAGGATAGAACATAGGCCTGGAAGTTCTAATCCCGGCCCCGCCAATTGTCTGCTGCGTGACAAGTAACTGGGCCTCGGTTACCTCATCTGTAAAATGGGGATTGAGACCGAGCCCTGTGTGTGTGTCTAACCCGATTTGCTTGTACCCACCCCCGTGCGTAGTATAGTGCCCGGCACCCGGTAAGCACTTAACAAATACTGTAATCGTTATTACTGTTGTTATTACAGTCCAGTAGAGATTACAGATTTGCTATCCTGAAGAATAGCCATAAATCGTAAATGGGTTAATAAATCAGTAGCAAGAGAACACCAACCTGGCCGCAAGGCACTCCTGTCTCCGGAGGGCAGAACGGACTCTCGGCTAGTCGGTCTGTCATTCAGTCGTATTTGTTGAGCGGTTACCGTGTGCAGAGCACTGTGCGAAGTGCTCGGGAGAGTACAATATAACGGTCACATTCCCTGCCCGCAACGAGCTTAGAGTCTACAGGGGGAGACCGACATTAATATAGAATCTACGTATGGCCAACGGGGGACAGGAGCCCAAACGCCCCAAGACAGGGGCGGGGAATTGTTTCAGCCCACGGGCCACTGACCCCATTTTGATTTTTGCCAGTGGCTGCAAGCAGTTTGGAGTCGGCTGCAAACATGCCCGGTACACACCCCGTGGGTGCGGTCACTGTAGCTGGCCTGGAGGTCACTCCACGCCCCCCACCCCCCGACCTCACTGGGGAAGACTTTCCACCATAAGAAAATGAGCGTTTAGGGCTAGGGGAAGGGCGGTGGTGGACCAGCGATGCCCTCAAGATGACACGGTCACCACGCGACAGGGCCGAGGAAGGGGGCCGCGTTGCCCAGGGTGAGTCCTCCCGGTTTGTCATCGTGCTGCCAGACGGACGGCAGGGCCCAGACGACCGGTCGGATGCACTTAGGCCACGCCCGGGATGGAGGATTTCGGGCCGAGAGGCCCCGGGGGGCAGGGCCAGTGCTCTCTGGGGGCGGGAGAGATCTCCGGCCAGGGGCTGGCATCCTGTGCGCCACACACTCCTGGCCACTCTCAAGCCACGGTAGGTGCCTTCCGTCGGTCCTACTGCCAAGCGTGCCTCCAGCGGTCACACCGGGGGCAGAACCCTCCGGAAATCCCTCCATACGTGTTTAGTTTATGATATTCAAGAAGCGCTCGCTTGGCGCCATTAGGTTATAAGTACAGAGATCGCATCTACCAATGTTCTCGTCTTGTAATAATAATAATAATGATGGCCTTTGTTAAGCCCTTCTATGTGCAAAGCACTGTTTTAAGCGCTGGGGAGGATACAAGGTGATGAGGTTGTCCCACGTGGGGCTCACAGTCTTCATCCCCATTTGACAGATGGGGACTGAGGCACAGGGAAGTGACCTGCCCAGAGTCACACAGCTGACCCCCCCCCCACCCCAAAGCGCTCAGTACAGTGCACACAGTAAGCTCTCAATAAGAAGGTAAGCGCTAAAGAACCAGATCGGAGGCCTTCTCCGGTGGGGCGGGAGGAGAGTCGGGACGTCGCTCCCATTTTACAGACGAGGTAAGAGGGACCCCAAGAGGTTAAGTAGGCCGGGACGGGGTTTCCCGAAACTGGAGTCCACTCTCCACTCCCGCCAGCCTTCCCGGCCTTTCTCCCAGCAGGAAATGGGAGAAGAGAGGCGAAGGTTGGAGAGGAGAAGGAGAGGAGAGGCCGATCCACAGCGCGGCTGCTCCCCTCAGGTGAGTCGGTGGAGGGAATAAGGAATAATGGCCCGTTCGTCGGGATTTGCTGCCACCTTGTGGCCCACGCTCAGTCGAGCGCCCCACTCCGCCCAGCTGGGCTGTTTTGTCGTGGTATTCGTTGAGCCCTTGTTGTGTTAAGCGCTGCTCTCGGCCCCGCTGGGGTCGATCCGAGATAATCGGGTTGGAAGCAGTCCCTGCCCCACACGGGCTCACAGTCCACCCGAACCCCTCTCTTGCAGTTGAGGGAACCGAGGCCCAGAGAAATAAAGTGACTCGCCCCAGGTCACGCAGCCGGCAAGCGGCTTAGTACGGTGCCTTGCACGTCGAAGGCGCTTCACAAGTACCGTAATTATTATTATTATTATTAAATGGCGGAGCCGGGGTTAGAACACAGGTCCTCCGACGCCCGCCCCCCGGCTTTCCCGCTTTCCGTCGTCTGGTGAGCGTGGCTCCAGGGGCCTGGGAAACTGGCTCTCGATCCCTGTCCTCATTGGCCCTGCACCCTCCGTAGGAGGCAGGCAAGCCTGGGACCCGACTTTAGAACCGGGGGGACCCCGAGCTGGAGCCCCGCCACCTGGGGAGAGTCGGGTAGCCTCCGTTTCCGTCTCCAGAGCTAGAGACCAGAGCCGGCGCCTCGGGGCAGCGGGCACCTCGGTGCCCCAGGACGAGACCCCCCGATCCACGGCCCAGCCTGTGGCGGGCTCCCGCCTGGCCCTCGGCATTCCACGGGGCTCTGGGTTCCCGCTGAGCCGGCACCGGGGCTGGGGGGCCAGGCCGCTGGTGTCCCTCAGGCATAGGCTCGGGGGAGGGCGGCTTCCTCTCTGAGGGCTGGGGGTGAGGCGGAGACCGGGGGCCTTACTGGAGGCAAGGCCGGCCTGCCTGTCCGCTCCCAAAGGGGATGACTTGTCTGGGGCCAGACGGTGCTCTTAGGCGGGGCGGAAGGGAGAGGAAGAAGCCGCGGCTGTCGTTACCCCGGAGATGCTTTCCAATCACGCGAACCGAGACGTCGGCGGACCCTCCGAGAGCAGGCCCTGGCCGGAAATGATAAGGCACGAACAGGTAGGAGGGCCATTTGTCACTGGCCGGCGGTGTTATCTATGGCTCAGGAGCCACCCTGGGCTGGAGAGACCAGGTGCTTGCCCAGGGAGGGAGAGAATTCCTTCAGGAGGCCTGCCACCCCATCACACCTTTTTTCAGGACTGGCCGATAATGCTGGTATTTCTAACAGCCTCCCCCACAACCGGGTAACTACGGGCGAGCACCTCCCTTCTCCCCCTCAACCTTAATGTGTTGATAGGCCTCGGTTGGAGTGCCTACTTAAATCTAGTATGAGGTGAGGGATCCATCTAGCCTAGCGACAGGACTGTAGTCCGTTAGAACAAGGCACCTTGAAATCAGATGCTACTTTGACAATTAAGACTTCAAATCTACGTAAAAAATCTTGGTTGATGTTTATCATCATTCCTATTTAATGGTGCAAATATACTGTTCGATTGCTGATTTTTTAAAAAAAGGTACACTGTCCATTAATGGAATGTTGGGAGTTTGTGAATGCATTCTATGTGATTTCCTGTGGAAAACTACACTTGCTGTAGCTTTCACTTTGGACTCTGAATGGGTTTTATGAAAACAGAGGGCCAAGTGTGGTAGAACAGTTATCGATCAATCAGTGGTATTTATTGAGCACTTACTGGGTTCAGAGCACTGTATTAAGCGCTTGGGAGAGTCCAGTACCATGATGGTGGTGGTCCTGTTCCCCGCTGACGATGCGCTTAGAGTCTAGGTGGGGAGACCGACATCAAAATAAATTACAGAGAAGGGAAATGGAAGAGTATTATTATTATTGCGATATTTGTTACTATGTGTCAAGCACTGTTCAAAGCGCTAGGCTAGGTACGAGTTAATCAGGTCGGACACAGCCCCTGTCCCACATGGGGCTCTCCATCTAAGTAGGCGGGAGAACAGGTATTTAATCCCCATTTTCTATATGAGGAAAACTGCCAAGAGGTAGTGGAATTGCAGAAGGGCTTTGAAAGTGGACGGTGACGGTCTGGCGGACTGAAAGGAGGTCGTGAGGAAGGGGTCGTAGGCAGGAGAGTAGAGAATGAGGTACAGTGCAAAAGTGAGGTTGACGGGCATGTAGAATGTGAGCTGAGGTGTAATGGGAGAAGAGAGTGGATAAAGCAGAGAGCTGATGGAGGGCCTGAAAACCGATGGTCCGGAGTGTCTGCTTGATGGGGAGAGGAATGGGCGATCGTTGGAAGCCGTTGAGGATTGGGAAGACCTGAGCAGAACGATGTGTTGAGAGAGATGACGCAGGCAGCAGAGTGAAGGTAGGGACTGGGAGGGCTAGGGGCAAGGAAATTCTTGAGGTGGCTAATACAGCAATCTTCAGCAGGATAGCAGGAAGCAGCGTGGCTAAGTGGAAAGAGCCCGGGCTTGGGAGCCGGGGGTCATGGGTTCGAATACGGACTCTGCCGCTTGTGAGCAGTGTGACTGTGGGCAAATCACTTCACTTCTCTGTGCCTCAGTTACCTCATTTGTAAAATGGGGATTAAGACTGCTCACCCCTCACGTGGGACAATCCGATGACCCTGTATCTATCCCAGCGCTTAGAACAATGCTCTGCACATAGTAAGCGCTTAACAAATACCAACATTATTGTTATTATTAGGATATGACAAGTGTCTGGACCAGGGTAGCGTCCCCCCGACTTCCTGGGTCTGCTCACGCCAAGATGGGCCCAGGAGTCTGCCTGGTGTCTGGTTTTGCTGTTCTAAGGTTTTAGAGAGACACACACTTGCTGGTCTACAGTTTTACACAGATACCCAAATTTGCCATTCTCTGGTGTTACACAGACACATTTGCTGGTGTACAGTGTTACACAGACAAACACACATGCTTGCTGGTATAGACACACACAGACACATGGGGTTTTGGACCAATTTATTGAAAGGGTGGGGAGCGAGCAAAGAAAATCATTCATTGGCTTGAATTATTGCATATTTTGCCATTGTGATAAATACGTGTGTCACACCCCAGTTCTCAGCCCCAAACAGACGCAAAGAAGGAAGAGAGTCATCGAGCCCGTGGTGGGAGTCCAACGGGAGGTGGCTGAGAGGGAACCCGAAAGGAAGGCCCGTGACGCTAAGTGAAACTGTGGGAACCACCACAAATCTAGGATTCTGGTACATCGAGGCTAGGCCCGCGCAGAGCTGGCCTGTTATTACAGTCGAGAAAGAGAGTGGGGCGGGCCCGGTGGGGGCGGGGGCAGCGGGGGGCCCTGGACGCCGTCAGGTGAGCATGTCCCAGAGGCAGCAGCAGCAGAGCGCCGTCCAGCACGCTGTGAGGCAGGTGCTCTGGTCCAGGTTGTCCCTCCTCTGTTCTTCTACCACGTACACTGTGGGCAGAGACAGAGACACGGGTCAGGGTGTGTCTTTGCCCCCCTCCTCCCTCCTTAGGGCGGTTTCTGGGTGCGCCCCGGCCCAGTCGGCGCCGGTCGGGTATGACCCAAAGGGGCCGTGGACAGGCCGGGCCTGGACCTTTGCCTCAGGAGACCCGCGGGGCCGCCCGGCCCTCCGAAGGGCTTCGTCGACTCCCCGGGGCCCACGGGAAGTGACCGGAACCAGCCGCCTCAGCCTTTCCCGGGAACTGTGGGTTGTGGCCGGGGCCACACCCCCTCTTCCCGCTCTCTTCCCAAGCCCTGCCACGACCTCGGCCCTCGCCCCGGGCCCAGAGTTCCTTTCCAAGGGCAGGCAGGCCGCCAGCGTGGTAGGTCCAAGGACGCAGCAGGGGAAGGGCCTGGGATGTCACTGTCAATAGAGGCCCGGCCCCGGATGGAGGGGAGGGGGGGCAATCGAGAAGCCGTCCAGATCCGGTCCCGACAGGTGGCTCTGCCCGTCACCTTGCGGTGCCCGGTCCTCCTCGGGCTCCCCGTGCCAAGAATGTTGCCATCCCCCAGAGGGCGGGCCCAGCCTGTCCCTGAGGCGGGAAGAGCAGGGATCGCAGTTCCCAGCCAGGGGGCCGGCACACACGGGGGGCCTGCTTCTCCACTTATCCCCTGGCCCGACCAGCTCCCTTCATGAACTCCTAAAGGCAGTCTCCTCCGACTCGCCCACGGATCGGAAGGGGACAGTGGATAGCTTTCACGGTCTTGCCCTTGCATCCCGGGGCTCTAGACTGTGAATTTGCTGTGGACAGGGAATGCGTCTGTTATACTGTCCTCTCCCAAACTCTTAGTACAATGCTGTGCCCCCAGTAAACGCTCACTAAATCCGACTGACCGATTCTCCCTCTCCTCACCCCCTGCCCGGATCCGGGCCCCATACAGGCCCACAGCACCCAACTCTTCAGCCTCTCATCCTCTCCTCCCTCGAGATCCCGCGGGCCAGACCGCCGCTCTGCCCGTTGCCAGTCCGGACTCCCCTGGATTTGGGGGCCGAGAGTCGGCCAAAGGTAAGTCCTGAAGGTCATCACCTTCCCTGGGCTTTGCCTGATTGGGCACGAGGTGGAGGAGGAAGAGAGTTGAAGACAGCAGGGGATGCTAAATCTCACCGGCCTGGGAGTCAGGTGATGGGTTCTAATCCTGCCTCTGCCACGCAACTGCTGTGTGACCTTGGGCAAGTCATTTCACTTCCTCTGTGCCTCAGTTCCTTCGTCTGTAAAATGGGGATTGAGACTGTGAGCCCCACGTGGGACAGGGACGGTGTCCAACTTGATTTGCTAGTGTCCACCCCAGTGCTTAGTACAGTGCCTGGCACATAGTAAGTGCTTAACAAATGCCGTCATTATTATTATTACCATTACCTTCCCCCTCCAGACTCTGACTGTGGGTAGTGTAGGCACAAGAGAGTGTAACCCATCGGGGCCCACCCCTCCACTTGCCTTTTTCTCGGTCTTTCAAATGGCATTTGAATTGTTTTCTAGGTGTCCCCCACATGACTCACAATAGAAGAGGCATGGAGAGCTGGTATTTTTATCCCCATTTTGCAGAGGAGAAAACTGAGGCCCAGAGAGGTTAAGTCACTTATCCAAGATCACACAGCAGGCCAGTGGCAGAGCTGGGACTCCCAGCGCTTCCCAGTAGATAGACTACCTGGAAAACAGCTTTTTACATCTGATTAGAATTACATCTGACATAGAATGTAATCCACACTCCCAATCCTCCTCACAACCCTCCCTACCGGGGCAGAAGAAGATGAGAAGAAGGAAGGTGGCGGGTGTAGGAGGGAGCGGGGAGGTCACCCTACAGACCAGGATATCAAATAACGCCCAAGAGCAGAGCAGTTTCATGCACAGCCTTTTCAGCCATAGACAAGCAGTCTGGTCTAGTGGGAAGAACGCAGGATTGGGAGTCAGAAGACCTGGGTTCGGAACCTGGCCTCACCACTCGTCTGCTGTGTTACCTTGGGCAAGTAACTAGACTCCTCTGTGCCTGATAGCTTATCTGTAAAAATGGGATTTAAGACTGTGAGCCCCATGTGGAACGTGGGCGGTGTCCAACCAGATTACCTTGTATCTACCCCAGTGCTTAGAACAGTGCCTGGCACCTAATTAGCACTTGTAAAATATCTTGAAAGAAAAAGCCGAGCTGGACTTAAACCCCGGACTTAAACCCCGGCCCTGCCTCCTTACCTGCTGTGTGACCTTGGGCAAGTCATTTGATTTCACTGGGCTTCAGTTTCCTTATCCCTCAAAATGCAGATTCATTACCTTTCCTCTCTCCTCGGGCTGTGGAAGAGGGACTGTGTCTGATCTACCTCCCGAGTGCTGGCTCAGCACAGTGCTCGGAATGTAGTAAGCGCTTAACAAACAGCACCATTATTATAGACCAGAACTGAGTCAACCGAGGGGAAGAAGCTGATCCGGTCCTTCGAGAGGCAGGAACTGTTAATGGGGAATGCCAAGCATCTGTTTGTTTTCTGCTCCTGCTGCTTTTGGAAGGGGGTGACTTGAGCCTGCTTTGGCAGCTTTCTATCTGGGGAGGTGCCCGGCTGGCACGGAGGACCAGGTGGTAGAGCCCAGTTCAAACAGTGCCCACCGCCAGCCGAACAAAAGGGCTCTCTCTGGCTTGCTCTATCTGTATTTTAGGTCAGGGCTGCTTTTATCTCCGCTCACAGAGCTGGTTTCGGTTACTGATTAACTCTATTAGGGTAGTTTTATGCAAAAAAAACCCACCTCAGGTCTTTCCTAAATTTCTCGGTGAAAACCCTAATTTCCCCCATCCCCCCACCCCTCTGCAAATGGCTGTGTTCCTCTTTAATACTCTGATGATATCCCAGCCCTCCCCCATTTATGCCTATACCCGTACACTTTACTAATTTCCCCCTCTCCCTAATCTTTTTTTCATGTCCTTGTGGGCAGGGATTGTGCTTCCAACTCTATTGTATCATATTCGCCCAAGCACTTACTGGCCTAGTGGAAAGAGCCCAGGCCTGGGCGTCAGAGGACCTGGGTTTTAATCCCTGCTGTGTGATCCTGGACAATAATAATAATAATAATAATAATGTTGGTATTTGTTAAGCGCTTACTATGTGCCGAGCACTGTTCTAAGCGCTGGGGTAGACATAGGGGAATCAGGTTGTCCCAGGTGGGGCTCACAATCTTAATCCCCATTTTACAGATGAGGGAACTGAGGCACAGAGAAGTTAAGTGACTTGCCCACAGTCACACAGCCAAGTGGCAGAGCTGGGATTCGAACTCATGAGCCCTGACTCCAAAGCCCGTGCTCTTTCCACTGAGCCACGCTGCTTCTCCAAGTGACAAGTGACTTCACTTCCCTGGGCCTGTTTCCCAATCTCTAAAATGGGGATTTGATCCCTATTATCGCTCCTTAGACTGTGAGCCCCTTGTGGGACAGGGACTGTTTCTGATCTGATCTTGTATTAACCCAGTGTTTAATACAGTGCTCAGGGCAGAGTTAAGCACTTAAGTATCATTATTATCATCATCAAAAGTATTATAAAGTTCTGCACAAAGAAAGCAGTCAACAGCTACCACTGATTGATTTGACTGGTTGAAGCCACATGGGCGCATTCTGAATGTCCCTGAAGGGAAACTATGTCGGGATGGACTTTTGCCCCATGGGTTTGTTTCCGAATGTACACTCTAGGCCTATTGTTTAGGGTGGGTCGAAGGTCAACCTGAGTGCAGAATCGATCTTTCTCCTAGTTCTGTTAAGTCACCGGGCACCCCTCCGCCCTAGCATAAGGAAATGTGAATTGATTTGGGGCAAACTGCCGAGAGGTCTGGTTTCATTCTGCTCTCTCCCTCTCTGGAAGGCCAAGCCGGCTGGGCCTGGAATTCCTCCGCTGGACATGGCTAAAACCCCGAGAGGGTGCACGACAGTCCCGGACGAGGAGAAAGTTTTCCTGTCTTTTTTTCTAAATGGTATTTGTAAACCACTTACTATGTGCCAGGTGCTGGGCTAGGCACTGGGGTAGATACAAGTTAATCAGGTTGCACACAGTCCCTGTCCCACACTGGGCTCACAGTCTTCAACCCCATTTGACAGATGAGGGAACTGAGGCACAGAAGTGAAGCCATTTGCCCAAGGTCACACAGCAGACAAGTGGCAGAGCTGGGATTAGAACTCAGGGCCGTCTGATACCCGGGCCCAGACTCTATCCACTAGGTCACACTCCTCTACCTGGCAATATTCTCTATGGCTCGGTCCTCTTGGCGGCTGAGCCCCGAGCGGGGTTGGTTCGGGAGAATCAGGGCCCCCGGAGATGGCGGCTCGGGCCCCTACCCATCTCTATGAAATAATAATAATGTTGGTATTTGTTAAGCGCTTACTATGTGCAGAGCACTGTTCTAAGCGCTGGGGTAGATACAGGGTAATCAGGTTGTCCCTCGTGAGGCTCACAGTCTTCATCCCCATTTTACAGATGAGGTAACTGAGGCACAGAGAATTTAAGTGACTTGCCCAGTCACACAGCTGACAAGTGGCAGAGTAGGGATTCGAACCCATGACTTCTGACTCCCAAGTCCATGCTCTTTCCACTGAGCCACGCTGCTTCTCATGCTTCTCTACTAAATATCCTCCATCCCTTGAAACGAGGAGAAGGCTGCAAAGGGCTTTCTGCTCGACCAAGGTGGGTAGAGTGGGGAGCCGCTTTGACCTAGGCTCTGGGTAACAAAGCTCTCAGAACCCCCAGCTTCCAAATCCAACTAATCAATCAGTATTGGGCACCCACTGTGGGTGGAGCACTGTATTAAGCCAGCAGTCATGATTCCTGCCTTCAAGGGATTTACGATCTAGCCGAGAGAGCAGTTGGGGCACTGGGAGAAAACGCCTACTACAGTAGAGGGAAGGCAGAGGTGAGGTTGGGTGGGGGAGAGGTGGGGCGCGTTCCAGCAGTTGACACAGGAGCTGTGCTGTGTTCTCCTCTACTGTAGTAGTAGCACAGCAAAAACCTGGTAGCACGAAGGCGGCCTCCATGCTTGCACTTTGTCCTGGTTTTGCCAAAAAGATTACTGGTCAGCTAAAGGTAAAGGGAGGGGATAGAGGAGGGGTAGGAGGAGGCGTAGAGGCAAAGTCCTGGAAATGGATAACAAGCCGGTGGACGGTAGCTCAGGGGGACACCATGTGACCGCCAGGGCCAGGGTCGGGCAGAATGGGAGACATCGGCTGCCAAGGACTGGCTCTGGTCACGGGTTCTGATCTCGGCTCCGCTACTTGTCTGCTGTGTGATCCTGGGCGAGTCACTTAACTTCTTTATGCCTCAGTTACCTCATCTTTAAAATGGGGATTAAGACTGAGCCCCATGTAGGACAACCTGTTTACTTTGTATCTACCCCAGCGCTTCAAACAGTGCTTGGCACATAAGCGCTTAACAGATACCGTCATTATTCTTTGATTGTACCCTCCCAACCACTCAATACACTGCTCTACCCATAGTAGACTGTAAGCTCCTTGAAGGATTGCCCCTATTGACTGTTGTATTGTACTCTCCCAAGCACTGAGTACAGTTTTCTGCATACGGTAAGGGTTCAAAAAATACCACTGATGGATCGATTGTTTTCCAATGGCCCTCAAATTTGGAGCGAGTTTTCCTAAATACGTTCACATTACCCGGCATACTCGGTGTCCACATTATCTCGGGGAAGGCATAATCCGCAACTTGCCGATAAGGCCGAGTTCCCAATCTCGGCCCCTTGTGGGGCGTTGGGGGGTGGGGTGGGGGGCCGAGAAGAAATGTTCTCGAACTAGGGCAGTTCCTATCAGCCACTTTTTCAGCCTCCCCTTCCTTTCCCTTGAGCACAGAGTTCCAGGCTCGGTATGGGACCCCTTATTTAATCCCCAACTGCCCTGGGTGTCCCAAACACGCCTTCCATCTCCTGAAAATGGTCTCAGAGTTTGTCACTGAGAGTTTGAGGGCTCTCACTGCTGAATTGCTGGAATTTCCTAAACACTTAGTATAGTTCTGTGAGCTCAATAAACGTCAAAATGGTTCCTCCTTCTGTGTTGGGCTAACTGGAGAAGGTAGAAACCAATGGATCAGCTGGGGTAAATTTTGAGGCCCCTCACCATGGATTCGGGGGTGGGGGTCCAACATTCTGGTGCCTGGGGTCCAACTGATCTGGGAGTCAGGTCATTAATTATGAGACTTCTTAAGTGGTTACTATGCACTGGGATAGATACAAGATAATCAGGTTGGACACAGTCCCTATCCCCTGGGGCTCACAGTCTAAGGAGGAGGAAGAAGGATTTAAGTACCATTTCACAGATAAGAAAACTGAGGCACAGATGAGTTCAGTGACTTCCCCAGGGTCACGTGACAGGTTTAGAATCCAGATTTGGGCTTTTTCCACTAGGCCTTGCTGCTTCCTTGAGCAGTTTTGGGATACACGCTGGAAATCACTCAGGGATTCCCCCAGACCCGGCAGTGGTACCACTAGTCCCCCCCTCCCCACCCCGTCGTGAAGGCCGGGTCAAACTGAGGCCGGGCCCGATGCTGACCTCACTTCAATACCACCGATGCACGCAGGAAGACATCAGTTAGGGCGGGAGGTGGACTGGCTATCTGTAAGAACACAGTGGGTTCCTCCCCCAACCCTCCCCCGCCTGCTCTGGCTGCCGGGCCAGATGTCTGCCAGGCCAGAAGGAAATTATTTTCGAGTAAAGAGGCTATTGGGTTTTCGGTCGTTTCCTCTGAGGTTAACCACCCTGCCCAATTCCTGAGCTCTTCAAAAGGGAGACCTTTCTGAATTCCACATTTCGCTGTTACCCCCGCCTTCCCGGCCCGCTGGGCGAGCAGCAGTTTCTGTGTGAAAACCTGCAGTGCCAGCACAAGGCCCAAGCGTCCCTGGCTCAGCCCATTCAGCTTGGGACAAAAGATCCAGGGGGCTTCGAGAAGCCATGTACTTACACTGTCCTCCCTGACACCACCGCTTTGGGATAGACTATCCAACACCTCTGACTCTCCCCTCTCTACCCCCGATTCTCCCCCAGTGACCCAGCACGGACCACTCATCCCTGGGTCTACCCGAGGCCCCCTCGAAACTTGAGAGTTTTGGCCTGCCTCCAAGCTTCCTCCGGGAACGCCCCCCTCCCCTCTGCCTGACCCTGCCAGCTGAAGTTGTGCTTGCTTTTGAGCCAAACCTAGTGAGAAATGCCGAGCTCCAGTTTACTTCTGGGGACTACGGTCCCCAGGGGGAACCTCTATAAGCACACCAGCTCTTCACAAACAAGCGCCAAACCGGGTGAGGCGGCTACTGGATAACTGGCCACCGAAAGAGCCAAGGGCAGAGATTAAGATTCTGGGTTTGTGAGGGGATTCGGGGGAAGTGGCTCGGAGATGTCTTGGGGGTCAGAGGAGAGACCTTTCACATCCGCGGCTTAGCTATCTGCTAGCAGCTCTCGGGCCCCGCCGATGTCCTCCGTGCCCAACACCCCATTGGCATTAGTCGGGGTCACATGCAGGCTCCCCACAGTGAGGCAGAAACCCACACCCACGCCCGGCTCCTGGCCCCCCTCCGCTTCGGCCAGGGCCAGGCACCGTCAGAGCTGGGTTATCCACCTGATCTAGATGGCAGCGTCATCTCAATCTGCTCCAAATGGCTGTCCTGGGGTGGGGCAAACGGGGTGGGGGAGGATGGACAGATGGATAAGGGGCAGCAGCATTAACTGCTTTTTTCTGCAAGTTTTGGCTCAGAAGCTGCTGAAAATGCAGCTGATCACTTCGGCCTCTCTCCACCACTGCCAGTCCCTTCAGCTTCTCTTAGACTTTGCTTCTTTTGCCCTCTCTTCCCTTTCCTGAAGCTCCCAACCCAAGTGGACATCTGCCAGAAGCAATTCAACACACACCTCCCTCTCCACACCCACCACACGCTCCTGTTCCCCTTTTACCCCCATATTGAAATGCTGGCGTCTCTGGCACTCTGCCCCCAGGGCCCTGCTGAGAAACCCAGCCCCAAGGTCTCCCTGAAGACCGGGCGGCCCCCACATTTTCTCCCCGAGGTCCGGGCAGCCCCGCTTCCTTTGGTCTGAGAGGCAGAGGGCCCTTCCGGAGCCCGGCACAAACGCCTGGGAATGATCTGGCAGACAAGCCCTGCCCAGCCCTCTGACAGATCCGGGACAGAGCCAGCCATGGCACAGCATTTGCTGGGGCAGCATGTGCCCTCATGTGCTACCAACCCCGCCCATTCTTTCCTCTTCAACAAAGAGTTAGACTGCCCAGTCTTTTGGAGGGAACTCCCCCTTCCCCCATGCCCAAGTCACCCAGAGTTCGCCCAGGGTGGGAGAGGGCCAGTCCACGTGGCCTTATGAAATCCAGGCTTTGTTCCCATTCTGGGAATCCCAGCCTGTGTCTTCCCTGCCCCGCGTGCCGCTGGCTCGGCCCTGCTCAGTCGGCCTGGGAATGGCTGCTCCCCTCCCTGCTGGCGCTTCCGAAGGTGTTTCATTTGTTCAACCCTTACTATGTGTCAAACACAGTACTTAGCACTGGAGTAGAAAAAAGTTAATCAGGGTGGACAGAATCCCTGTCCCACATGAGGCTCACGGTCAAGTAGGAGGGAGAACAGGTCCTAAATCCCCATTTTGCGGTTGAGGAAACTGAGGCACAGAAAAGTTAAATGACTCGCCCACGGTCACATAGCAGGCTTTTGGCTCTGTCCACTACGCCACGCTGCTCCATCCCCCTGCACAACTCCTCCAGGAGAGCCAGAGCTAGACGGCCAGCGGACCGGTCCTTGGACTACTGGTGGGTGACTACCACTCGTCGTCTGCCCATGGCCCGAGGAAGAGAGCGTGCTAGAAAGCGGTCATCAATCAATAAATGGTATTTATTGAACCCTGTGTGCAGAGCACTGTACTAAACACTTGGGAGAGTCCAGTGGTAGACGAGTTCCCTGCCCTCAATGTGTTTTCAGCACTTAGTACAGTGCCTGGCACATAGTAAGTGCTTAAATATTATTATTATTATTATTTCAGGCTTATTGGGGAGGCAGATATTAAAATATTGCAGCCTCCCCTCCTTCAAATCCTCCTAAAAAGCCAGGAAGCCCTCCTTGGTTGGTCCCCTACCTTCCTGCTCATGCCCACCCCTGCCCTTTCCCACCTCAGTGCTCTTGGGAAGTCCTCTGCTTCTCTATGTCTTACTGAGTGATATACCCACCAGTGTCTAGCCCATAATAATAATGATGTTAAGTGCTTACTACATGACAAGCACTACTAAGTGCTACGGGTAAATACAAGAAAATCGGGTAGGACACAGTTTCTGTCCCACCTGAGGCTCCCGGTCCAAAGGGGATGAAGAACAGGTATCGAATCCCCATTTTCCGTAAGAGGAAACGGAGGCCCAGAGAAGTGAAGTGACTCACCCAGGGTCACACAGCAGGCAAGTGGCCGAGCTGGGATTAGAACCCATATCCTCTGATTCCCAGGCCCCTCTTTCCGCTATGCCATCTTGCTTCCCACTCTATCTACTGTCACATTCTTATCTATTGCCTTTTGTCCACTGATGCCTGCCTGGCCCCCATCCCCTCATCACCCTGAGTCCCGGAGGGCAGAAATGGAGATCTCGACTTCTACTGTACTTCTCCTAAGTGCCCAGAGACAGTGCTCTGCAAATGGTAGTTTCTCTGTCAAGAGCGGCTAGGGGGACGGGGCTAACTACATATCGATACCGAGACCACCTCTGCCGGAGGGAATCGCTAACGGTCGGGACACCGGCCCGAGAGCACTCGAGACGCCCCATCCGTCATCGACTCAGATTCCCCTGGCCCCATTCCGCCTCATATTTCCTGCCAGAGGATCGACAGACACGCCTGCTGTTTTCTGGGGAGGGGGTCCCGGTCCTCTGGAAGGAGCCCCTGGACCCTGGGATCTTCTCTGCCGCATGTGCCCGTACCCGCTTTTGCGCCCTCCAACTGCCCACGGCATTTTTTCCATGGGAATTGGCTCCCGTACACACAGTCCTATTTAGGGAACCAGGCTGAAAATCGGGGGCAACTACAAAAAAAACCTCATTTATTTATAGACGGCGATACAGCGCCAAACAGAGCATCTCGGACACTGCAAAATCTAAGCGTTCCTCGGTGGATTCGGTGCCCAACAGGCCGTCTCGGACTCTCCACTGTCCACACCAAGAACAGAGATGACCCAACTGAGCTCCACAGGTAGGCAGGATGAATAAACTTTTTATTCCTTGGAATAGTGATGCTATTTACTGAGCAGCTACTGAATGCACTGAACTGAGCGCTTGAGAAGTACAACAGAAATACAAGACAAGTAAGTCCCCCTGTCCCTATCCACCGGGAGCTTCCACTCCAGCGGGGGAAGATGGACATACAAGCATCAAACATACGCCAATACCCGAGGGCTGAGGATGGGCCCAGGGGCATGAGGTGGCTGAAGTGTTGATCGGAATTGGAACTGGGGAACAAAATAAAAAGCAGGGCAGCCTAGTGGATAGAGCGTGAGCCTGGGAGTCAGAGGACCTGGCTTGTCTGCTGTGTGACCTGGGGCAAATCATTTCCCTTCTCTGTGCCTCCATTCCCTCATCTGGAAAATGGGGATTAAATCCTCCTCCCTCTTACTTAGGCTGTGGGCCCCAGGTGGAATGGGGACTGTGTCCAACCTGATTTTTCTTATATATACCTCGGGGCGTAGTACAGTGCTTGGCATAGAGTAAACGCTTAACAAGCACCATTTAAAAAAACAAACGAGAAACAAAACCCACTTTCTTAAATTGGCTGCAGAGAATCTCCATCCCCCGGATAGAAATCTGTAAGACCATTCTGGGGATCTTCCTGAACAGCACAGCTTCAACTGAGTTACAGTGGAGATGAGAAGGAGCATGGCCTAGTGGAAACAGCCCTGAGTCAGAAGACCTGGGTTCTAAACCAGACCCTGCCATTTGTCTACTGTGTTACTTGGGGCACGCCACTTCACTTACCTGTGCCTTGGTTTCCTCATATGCAAAATGAGGATTCAATTCTTGTTCTCCCATCTACTTAGACTAGGAGCCCCATGTAGGACCTGATTGTCTTGTATATTTTTTTTATAGCATTTGTTAAGTGCTTACTATGTGCCAGGCACTGGACTAAGCACTGGGGTAGATGCAAACTAATCAGGTTGGACACAGTCCATGTCCCACATGGGGCTCTCTGAATCCCCATTTTAACAAATGAGGGAACTGAGGGCCAGAGAAGTGAAATGATTTGCGCAAGGTCCCACAGCAGACAAGTGGTAGAGCCAGGATTGGAACCCAGGTCCTTCTGACTCCCAGGCTGGTGCTTTTTCCATTTGGCCATGCTGCAGGACATGTCTTTCTGCTCTGATCCAGATGAAGACAATATGTATGTGTGTGTCCGGGGAAGGAGACACAAAGACACACAGAGAGAGATGGACAAAGGCAGACCCAGACACCAACAAAGAGAGAAACATACAGAGAGAGAAACAGAGAGACAGTTCTCAGCCCGCTAAAAGGTTTGGATTCAGTTTCCGGCCCGGCGCTGATTCACAAATTCCCCTCGGGAGAAAAGAATCTCCGTCCTCAACTCTGCATCTTGAGGAGATGGGAAAGTTGGGAACTGTGATTTGCTCTTAGAAGTCCAAAGCTTGGGGGACACCCTCCTTGGGCCTTAAGAGCCCAGCTGACACAGTTATCTCAGTGCTAGAATAATTGCGGCATTTGTTAAGCACTTACTTTGTGCTAAGCATTAGGGTAGATACAGATAATCGGGTCGACAGTCCCTCTCCCACATGGGCTCGCAATTTAAGTAGAAGGGAGAAGATCCCCATTTTTCAGTTGAGGGAAACTGAGGCACAGAGAAGTGAAGTGACTTGCCTAAGTCCCTCTGGACTGTAACCTCGCTATGGGCGCGCAACGTGTCTGTTATATGGTATTCTTCCTAGCCTTAGTATCGTGCTCTGCGCACAGGAAGTGCTCAATAAATACAATCGACTGACTGAAATATGATTGCCTAAGGTCACACAGCGGGCAGGTGAGAGAGCTGGGATTAGAACCCAGGACTTCTGAGTCCCAGGTCCCTGATTTTTCCACTAGGCCACACTACTTCTCAGTGCTATATTATTGCCATTGTTCTTGTCTGTCTGTCTCCCCCGATTAGACTGTAAGCCCGTCAAATGGCAGGGACTGTCTCTTTCTGTTGCCGACTTGTTCATTCCAAGCGCTTAGTACAGTGCTCTGCACATAGTAAGCGCTCAATAAATACTCTTGAATGAATGAATCTCTCAGGCAGGGTCTTGGAGTGGGAAGAACTCAGGAAAGCACATTGCTGAGAGGCAGAGTAATCCTCCCAGGGAGCCTTCTAAACCAAATGGCGCATCATCACTCCCTTTGGAAATTGCAAGCTCCTTGTAGGCAGGGAATGTGGCTGTTTATTGTTAGATTAAGAGAAGCAGTGTGGCTCTATGGAAAGAGCCCGGGCTTGGGAGTCAGAGGTCTTGGGTTCGAATCCCAGCTCTGCCACTTGTCAGCTGTGTGACTGTGGGTGAGTCACTTCACTTCTCTGTGCCTCAGTTCCCTCATCAGTAAAATGGGGATGAAGACTGTGAGCCTCACGTGGGACAACCTGATGACCCTGTATCTCCCCCAGTGCTTAGAACAGTGCTCTGCACATAGTAAGCGCTTAACAAATACCAACATTATTATTATTATATTGTACTCTCCAAACCACTTCAGTGCTCTGCACACAGTAAGCACTCAATAAATACATTTGAACCAAAAGTATCAGGGACAGGTGACTGACCAGAACTCAAACCCCACAAATGAGATGTTTTTTTAAAACAACCCCCCCACCAAAAAAAAGCAAAACACACACAAAAAAAGGCCTAACAACAACAACAACAACAACAACAATCAAAAAAAACCCACACCACCCTCAGAGGAGCCTGATGAAAACCACGGTTTTCAAAGGCTGACATCCATACTTAAATAATGCAGCTAGTATTAAGGCCAGGAGTGGGAGAGGAAAAAAAAAAAATCTATAAAGCCTCGTCTGGTAGCAATGGAGTGAGGGAGAAAACTCTGCTGAAAATATGAAGCACAAATCACTTCAGGCCTGACAGCAACTGCAAATCAACAGGGCAAACAGCAGATCTATTGAAAACGGTACAATTACAAGGTTTGGAAAGCCTGTATCGGATTTCACCAGAGGAAACCGGTCTGATGGGTCCCAATTGTGTGTTGCTCAGAGGCTTGGCCACCATGAATAAGGGTTTGGGGGAATGGTTCGTGAACAGGCCGGAGGCTTTTAGGGGCCCTCTCCAGCTGAGGGGGACTCGGTAGTGTGGGTCCCCTGGGTCACTGGGCGACAAAATAATAATAATGTTGGTATTTGTTAAGCGCTTACTATGTGCAGAGCACTGTTCTAAGCGCTGGGGGAGATACAGGGTAATCAGGTCGTCCCATGTGGGGCTCCCAGTCTTCATCCCCATTTGACAGATGTGGTAACTGAGGCACAGAGAAGTGAAGTGACTTGCCCACAGTCACACAGCTGACAGGTGGCAGAGCTGGGATTCGAACCCACGACCTCTGACTCCCAAGCCCGGGCTCTTTCCACTGAGCCACGCTGCTTCTACAGAACTCTAAGATGGTCCTCCAGCTTCCTAAAGAAGTCCAACAGGCAGGTGGTGGAGGAGGCCCTGATAGGGCTTCTCTAGGCACCTGCAGGGTTTGCTCACTCCCGCGGGACTCTGGGCAAGAGAGGGTGACTATCTTATTTGTATTGATGTCTGTCTTCCCCACTCTAGGCTCTAGGCCGGTTGTGGGCAGGGAATATTACTGTTTATTGCTGTATGGTACTCTCCCAAGTGCTTAGTACGGTGCTCTGCACACAGTAAGTGCTCAAAAATATGATCGAATGAGTGAATGAATCATAGCAAAGCAGCCTAGTTGAGCAAGGATGGGCCTGGGAGTCAGAAGAGAAGGACCTGAAGGCTCCGCCGCTTGCCTGCTGTGTGACTGTGGGCAAGTCACTTAACTTCTCTGTCCCTCAGTTACCTCATCTGTAAAATGGGGATTAACTGTGAGCCTCACGTGGGACAACCCGATTACCCTGTATCTACCCCAGCGCTTAGAACAGTGCTCTGCACATAGTAAGCGCTTAACAAATACCAACATTATTATTATTATTTATCATTAGTCACTTCACTTCTCTGAGCCTCAGTTACCTCATCTACAAAATGAGGATTAAGACTATGAGCCCCATGTGGGACAGGGACTGTGTCCTACCTGATTAGCTTGTATCTACCCCAGCATTTAGTACAGTGCCTGGCACATAGTAAGCACTTAAAAAATCCATTAAAAAAAAAAAATCAAACCACAGCCCCCTCCTCTTCTCCGGCCCAAGAATGCTTTCTTGGTGGTATGAGAAACATGGATCCCAGCACCACCAGGCTCGCTTGTGACTGAAGACAAAATTAAACAAGCCGAGCCCCAAATTTTAGGTTATTTGACTGCATCTGACAGCAGTTCCTCCCGGGGGTTTAGAGCTTGCAAAATCAACCAGCAAAACCACTAGAGCAACCAACGAGTTCCTGGTACTTGACATACTTCTCAAATATATTTCATGTTTGGGTTGGGAAGTCTGTTTAAGGGGCCTCACTTAATTCTTACTTGGAGTCTCTGAGCATGAGTCCGACACCGTTAACGGTAGTTGAGCACTTGCCGTGGGTAGAGCACTGCACCACGTGTTTGGGAGAGTACAATGCCTCATGTCTACCAATCCCGTTCCCTGCCCACAGTGAGATTTCAGGCCAGAGAGGGGAATGTTACAGAGGAATTCTAAAATCCTGGAACACTGGGGCTTAACTTTCCACACAGTGATTATTGCTGCGACCTAGTGCTGCCTAAAGTTTAGGAACGGATGGAGAGAGGTGGCAGAAAGTCAGCTTTATTCACCAGACAGAGCACAGAGACACAATAATTCACCAGAAATCAAATGGGATGTGGGCAGTGAATGTGTCCGATTATTGTTATATTGTATTTTCCCAAGCACTTAATACAGTGCTTTGCACACAGTAAGTGCTCAATAAATACGATTCAATGAATGAAGATACTAAACCCCCATAAAGAACAGAATAATAGTAATAATAATTATTATGGTGTTAAGTGCTTACTATGTGCCAAGCACTGAGGTAAATACAAGGTAATCAGGTTGTCCCATGTGGGGCTCACAGTCTTAATCCCCATTTTACAGATGAGGTAACTGAGACACAGGTTATGTGGCTTGCCCAAGGTCACGGGCAGAGCCGGAATTAGAACCCACATCCTCTGACTCCTAAACCCACGCTCTTGCCACTGTGCCATGCTGCTTCTTTTAAAGCAAAAAAAAAAAGGGAGGCAGTGTGGCCTAGCAGAAAGAACACAGGACTAGGAGTCAGGAGATCTGGATTCAAGTCCCAGTCCCGCCTCGGGGCTGCTTAGTAACCTTAAGCAAGTCACTTAACCTCTCTGGGCCTCGGTTTCTTCAACTGCAAAATAGAGAGAGGAAACCTCCTCTCCCTCCCTCTTGGATTGTGAGCCCCATGTGGGACGGGGTCTTTCTCTAATCAGATTGATTTATGTCTGCAGCTAGTAAGTCCTTAACAGGTATTTTTTAAAAACAGTTAAGGAGTTCTGAGGTGCTCTACACCTGACCATGAACCCACTAGGAGATTTGAGAATGGCTGGGTTTGAACGCTTAACAGTATTTATTGGGTGTCCATTTGATGTGGTGCAATGCACTAGATCCATGGGATATACAAGAATGAAGAAGCGACACATTCTCTGCCCTCAAGGAGCTTACATTCCAATGGGAGAAAATCATGTGAAAAAAATCAACAAAATTATACCTGCAGTGCTCCCCCATCTCACCGCAACACACACATACACACATACAAAAATCAAAGGTACTCCTTGCCTTCTAAATTCCAAGAGCCCTAGTTATGTCAAAATTGTAAGCTCCTTGAGGGTTGGAACTGTGTTTGACTTTTCTATGCCCCCAAGCAACTTAAAACGTCTCTGCCATATAAGATATAAATGCAGATGATGAAAACGACAATTCAGGAAATCAGACTACCAGCAGGGCTACAAATAGGGCAACTTTGGGCCTACCCGGGGGGAACCAAGGGAGTTCCTGCTGTGTCCCACTTTCCAAAAAACAAGATCCTGCAGCACCAAACTTTGGGTCTTTTGCCTCATCACCAGCTAAGAAATCAGTGTTGCCAAGGGTCAGCGTCCAGGAGGATGCACGAGACCCAAAACTGACCATGGAAAGGGTGGGGGCCACGAGTGTCCCTTGCAGCCCACGACAAGGTCATAAAATGGATCCCCAGTGTGATCTTGGGGAAAAAACAAACATACAAATCCTCCATCAAACCGCAAAATTCACGCTTGGCGCCTGAACGGTGAGTTGATTCAGCTGGGAAAATAGCTTGGAGTGAAACCCTCCCTTCCTGCTTCCAACCTGAAGATGTGGTGACCAGGAAGTCGACAGCTGAGGCAGGCCCGGAAGGCTAAACCGGAATGGCAGGAAGACCCGTTGCCGGGAAGGGGAGGGGGAGATTGGGGGTACCCAGTAGAAAGTTCCTGGCCACCCGCAGGCCCAGGCGGGACCGGCCAGCAATGGCACCCGGACTTCAGGGAAAGCCGGGGCCAGAAAAGCCAGGCCGGCGCACACATCCAGGCACTCCAACCCCGCCCAGGTATGAGGTCCACCACTCCCTGGCCATCCTCCAGAGGAGCGGCCGAGGGAGAGAGGCCCCACTTTGATGGCCGTGGCCTTCACTGTACCTGTATTTTTTGGAGCGTCGGAGTACATCGGTCCGGGAGGCGGTCCGCCCTGCCAGCCATATTGTGGGTAGCCTTGGTAGCCCGGGTTGCCAGGAGGGTACGGGCCGGGAGGGTAGCCGGGGTAGGGCTGGGGACCACAGGGACCGGCCGGCTGCTGGGTGTACGGTGGATACGGGGCGGTTGGGCCGGGGCCCGTGTAGGGTGGCGGGTTTTCGTAATTCATGGGGGACTGTGACTCCTTCCTGAAACACAAATAGATAAAAAAGGATTCATTTTACCATGTCTGTTTATCACAGGGCATCGTCAGTGAAATAATAATAATAATTACTCTGGTATTTGTTGAGCGCTTGCCATGTGCCAGGCACTGTGCTAAGCGCTGGGGTGGATATAAGAAATCGGGTTGAAAGCATTCATCGCAGACAAAAGTTACTCTGGCAGTTCACTCTTGGGGAGAAGATGTGTCCTACCACGTCAATCCATCATTGGTATTTATTGAATGCTTCCTGTGTGTGCACAGCACTGCGCTTAGTGCTTAGGAGAGGATGATCCAACAGAGTGGGTAGACTCACTCCCTGCCCACAGAGAGCTTACAGCCTAGATAGGGAGGCAGACATCAGAATAAACTACAGTTAGCCCAGAAGAGCCCACAGGAAGCTGAATTGCCCGAGTTTTTTCTGGCCTGTTGACTGGCCTTCAAGCAGCCCTGAAGCCTGTGATTTTAACTGGAATGTTGTCTGATTATTCCTGTGGTTGTCCAAGAGATTAGATCGGAGCAAGGTCATCGTTCCCAGCACTCCACTTGCTCCCCAGTTGGGTGGTAATAATAATCATAATCAAAATAGTATTTGTGAAGCACTTTATACCAACCACTGCGCTAAGCCCTGGGGTTAGCCCCAGGCTCTGTTTCCCTTGGAAGATCACAGGCTAATGGTGAACACTGATACTGAATCCTCATTTTACAGATGAGGAAACTGAGGTCTAGCCCTGCAGTCACTTGCCCAAGGACACACTGCAGGTCATAAGCGGCACCAGGATTAGACCCCAAGTCTCCTGACTGCCAGGCCCGGGGTCTTTCCGGCAGGCTCCTCTGAGCCCCCGGTTACTGACAAGGTAACCCGAGAGCCAGTCCAAGGGAAGAAAGGTCAAATTCTCCTTGGTCCGGCCAGACGCCGCCAGTTTCATTCGGCTCGAATCCGGAGCTGGGGCCCACGTGGCTTCTGGGTTAAGTTCCCAGCTCCCAGTCCATAGGGCCGGGCCACAGCACAGCCGGGTTGGCTTCGGACGTCCCTCTGACACCCCTGCAGTTTAACAAATACCAAAATACTAACAAGAATCGGTGACTCTACCAACTTTTTAACCATTTTGTTGCTCTTAATGGGGAACTGCTCTAATTTCTCCATAACCTACCTATTAAAGTGTTGCCCAAACAGCACCTCATTAAAGGAGCCAGGACCCATCTCTGTGGGATACACTTAACATGTCCCCAAAGAGCTGATGGTAAACCAATCAGAACTATCTTCGGGCATGGCTCTCCAGCCAGGTGGGAATCTAAAAACATCAACATGCCAACAAACATACATCATTCATTCTCATTCTCTTTCTCTCTCATAACATCAACAACAGAATCCAAAGCCATTTTGGCATTTTCATCTAATAACGTTCAGGTTTCCCCACTCTTTTTAGGGTATTTGTTCAGCTCTTACTAAGTGTCAAATACTGTCCTAAGCGGTGAGGTTGGTATGAGTTAATTCATTCGACCATATTTATTGAGCGCTTACTATGTGCAGAGCACTGTACTAAGCGCTTAATTAGGTCAGACACAGTCCCTGTCCCTCAAGGGGCTCGCAGTCTTGTAGGAAGGAGAACAAATATCCCCATTTGAGAAGTGAAGAGGCTTGCCTGAGGTCAACCAGCAAACCTTTGGCAGAGCCAGGATTAGGACCCAGTTCTTTCTGACTTCCAGACCTGTGGTCTCTCCACTAGGTCTTGCTACCTCTGTACGGGGTCTGTCGTTTTTCAAAAGAGGAAATTAGCTTAAGCAGGTGAGATTTGCCCTTTATAAAGGGAGGCGGCCTGACCTACTGGAAAGGTCATGGGACTGAGTGTGGGGAGACCCAGATTCTAAATCCTGTCACTTCTCTGCTGGGCGAAGCTCTTAACTTCTCTGGGCCTCTCTTTCCTCCTCTGTACAATGGGGATGCTTCCCCCCTCCCTTTTAGACCGAGTCCCACGTGGGGCAGAGACACCGGTGGATCTGATAATCCTGGATCTACCCCAGAGCCAGCAGGTAATAAATACCATCGTTATCATCGCTACTAATCAATCAGTGGTATTTATGGGGTGCTTACTGTGTGCAGAGCACTGTACTAAGCCCTCGGGATAAAGTTACTGTGCTGTTTTTATCTTGGTGGACTGTCATAAGGTCGGAAGGAGCCTTGTGTTTTAGGTTGTTGCAGCCCTAATTATTGACTTGTTCTAATATATTCCCATTGTGAAAGCTCTGCCCCATTCTGTAACATCCAAGACCCAACTTGGGTGTATTGTACTCTCCCAAGCATTTAGTACTGTGCTCTGCACCTAGGAAACACTCAACAAATGGGAAGCAGCATGGCCTAGTAGACAGAGCACAGGCCTGGGCATCAAAGGACCTGGATTCTAATCCCAGCTCTGCCAGTTGTCTATGTGACCTTCAGCAAGTCACTTGTGGGCAGGAATATCTGTTATACTGTTACATTGTACTCTCCCAAGCACCTAGTACAGTGCTCTGCACACAGTAAGCACTCAATAAACTGACTTCTTCCAATGTTCACACATCCGGTTGCACTGTCCAATGGATGGGGCAGCCCGGGGCATCTGATCCAAGCAGTTCTGCTGAAATCAACCTATGGTTCGGGGGTACTCTGAGCCCGCCTAGAACACCAGGTGGTTAAAGCCATTCCCCGGATTACTGAGCTGTTTACATTTGCCGTGTCACCTTTCCTCTAAGGAATGAGTCTCGGGGGAGCCCCCAGAACCCGGCGTCAGGGTCCCCCGCTTGTTTACGAGTTGCCCTTGGAGCTCACGGGATGCCGTTTCCAGAGGCGAGCCGAGGACGGGATCCCCAGAGCAAGGTGAACTCCTCAGAGGCCGGGCCATTCCTCAGCCACAAAAGCAGCGATGGCCTCAAAGTTCGGAACCTGTGTTTCTGCAATGAAGCCAAACCAGGAGGCAACCCCGAGGAAAACGGCATTTGGAAATACGCTGGACCCCAGTGAAATTAGACTGTAAACTCTCAGAGGGCAGGGACCACTTCTACTAACGCAACTGTACTCTCCCAAGGACTTAGTACAGGGCACTCACTGCACAAAGGCGGCACTCTCTAAGTGCCCCTCTTTGATTGACTGACTGAAAATCCCAGTCACTTGGGTTTGTCATTTTCCATACAGGGGAATTCTTTGGTGACGGAGAAGCCAGGAATCCCAGTTGGACTTTCCATTTCACTCTGAATCTTTGCTGTAGGGGGCTCTGGCCAATAATGAATAATTACTAGGTGTCAAAAACCATTCTAAGCACTGGGGAAGATATAAGTAAAGCAGGTTGCACAAAGACATCGTCCCACCTGGTGCTCACAGCCTAAGTAGGAGGGAGAACAGGTATTGAATCCCCATTTTGCAGATGAGGGAACCAACTAACTAATCCTCAGGTGAATAGAAAGGGCCCCTCAGACCTTGCTGATGTGTCCTCCCTCCTCAAATCTGCCAATTACTCTCCCCCACTTCAAAGCCTAATTGAAGGCCCATCTCCTCCAAGAGGCCTTCCCACACTAAGCCCCACTTTTCCTCATCTCCCACTCCCTTCTGTGTCACCCTGACTTGATCCCTTTTTTCTCCACCCCCCCCAGCCCCACAGCACTTACGTATATATCTGTAATTTTATTTATTTATATTAATGTCTGTCCGCCCCCCTCCAAGACCCCTCCCGCCAGACTGAGCTGGTTGTAGGCAGAGATTGTCATTGTCACCATTTATTGTCGTATTGTACTTTACCAAGCGCTTAGTACAGTGCTCTGCTCATAGTAAGCGCTTAATAAATACGATATGAATGAATACCTCCAACACATCTGGGAAAAAGGCCCCCCAAAACTCGTCCACCTCAAAGCTCAGTCTGCTCACCCTTCCGATTTTCTCCGTAAAATGGAACCAGTTCCACTCCATCATGGGTTGTTAGTGGGTGCCTTGGGTAGAAAACCCCTGCTGGATTAGGGAATCACACGACCGACAGGGAATCACATCACCGGTCTGGCCGCAATGCAATGAGGGGTGAGAAGAAGCGGGTTGGCGGAGATATGCGACATCGGACGCAGCATCCCAATGCCATTTCTCCTTCAGGCAACTCCTGCAGGAGCCCAAGACTGCAGAAAGGCTCCCTCCCACCCCCACACAACCACCAGGGCCTTAAATGTAGAACAGAAATCATGCCTGCTTTCCTGACTTTCCATTCATTCATTCATTCAAATTGTATTCGATCATTGAGCATTTAGGGTGTGCAGAGCACTGTATTAAATGCTGGGGAGAGTACAATACAATAAGCAGACACATTGCTCACGACGAGCGTACAGCCTAGAGGGGGAGACAGGCATTAATATAAATAAATAAATTACAGATATGTACCCAAGTGCTGTGGGACTGAGGCGGGATGGGGGATGAATAAAGGGAGCAAGTCAGGGCAACATGGGAGAAGAGGAAAGGAGAGCTTAGTTAGGGAAGGCTTGATTCCAGTCAAGAAACCAGGGGGCCTTGGGCCACACCAGCAATAACCTCTGGAACCATCTGTCCCTCCCCGGCCCCAGGCCGACCCCCCTGCTCCTCTGGAGATCCTTTCTGCAGAAAAAGGAAGTAAAAACAGGCAGGTGAACTTCCAACGGGTTTGTCAGGCTGAAACTGACACTTCTCACTTCCTTATGGCTCTCCTTCCTGTCACTGAAATGCTTGCCTCACTCTCAGCGGTCTTTGGTTTCTCCCCTTTTCTTCTTTCTCTCGCTGGTCAGTCCTTGCCTCTCCCTGCTTCCTCCTTTTCCCATTCCTCCTTGGAGCCCACATGTCACCTCTTACTCAGAAACTCAATCGGGGTTCCAAGAGACACCCCCATCAGACCACTGAGATCCGGGAACGTATCTACCAACTCTGTTGTATTGTATTCTCCCAAGCGCTCGGTACGGTACTCGGCACACAGTAAGCGCTCACTACCAATGTATTTAATAATACGATAATAAACTATAAATACCATTGACGATTGGCTCTCCTGGGGGAAGAGCGGAAATATCCACTAGTTTCGTGGGTTCTGTCTGAGCCCCGGGGCTTCCAGTGACTTTAGCAAAGGGAACGGGAGTTAATTTACTGAGCAGGGCAAGTCCAAAAAGGAAGTAGCTACACCTGAACACAGGGAGCAGAGATGCAGCAGGCAGCCTGTCATTTTTTATATTTTTCACTGGGAAAGATACTTAATCAGATTGGACATGGTCCCTGTCCTCCGTGGGTCTCACAGCCTAAGCAGGAGTGAGTAGGTTTTAATCTCCATTTTACTGATGAGGCAACTGAGGGACAGAGTAGTGAAGCGACTTGCCTGGGCAAGTGGCGAATCCAGAATTAGAACCCAGGACCTCTGACTCCCAAGCCTGGGCTCTTTCCACTAGGCACTACTGCTTCTCATAAGTGACATGACAGCCAGGGCTCCTTCACTCAAGAACCAAGGAAAGAGAAGGTACGGGAGCAATCCAAGTAGAAGCTCAGGTTGAATCGGGGCAGGAGAGGAAGGCGGGGGAAGGAGGAGGAGATGGAATCTAGGACTTAACCCACTCTAGCCCCTGCCCAGTCCTGGCCTTGTACCAGCCTTTGCCCTGTGACCTATTCCCTCTTGTGGCATGGCGGTCACAGGGCTACCAAGCTGTAAATGGATGGAAATAGCTCTGGGGAGAGGCTGCTGCTGCTATGGTAGGCTTTGGTCCAATTTTATAGAGAACAGTCCTCTGCTCAGTGAAGGTACGGCACCAGGCCCCTTTTTGTCTGGCATTTCTCTGTTTCATTCCCACCCTCTTGGGTGCAACTCCTTCCCCCTTGTGCCATGACTTGGAAGTCGATCCCACGTCTGGGCCCAGGCATCTGGGAGCGGATCCACCCCAGAGAACCGCTCTCCATCCAGATGGCTTTGGATGGAATTGCACAAAATGGGGCGTATGACGTCGTGTCATCCTGCCGCATGGCTGGGGTTCCACGGGGGAGGACCCAGGTGCCTTTGTCCAGACCCCACCAGGGACCTCAGTGACCACCCCATCTGCTCCTGCTGTTTCGTCTCCCGGCGGCTGGCTGCTTAGAACCAGTGGCCAGCTTTGGCTTCCCGCTGACCCGACCCTGGCCAGCCCCCACGTCCCCCAGAATTCACCCCGAGCCCACAGGGGAGCATAAGCATAAAAGACCACTGACTATCAGGGGCAGATAACTCCGGGAGGAGTTTCCAAAATAACTGAAATCCTGGTCAAGTTTGATTTCTAAAATGCCCTTAGAGCCCTCATAGAATGTTCTTCTAGTCCTCTCCTTTGTGCAGGGGACTCTGGGTTGTTTTCCACTGTCAACTTCAGTGCTTCACTGCTTCCCAGGAGTAGAAATGCTCTTTGCAATATGCACATCAACCCCTCACTGCTGTCGACATAGGGGATTGAGACATCAAGACAGAAAAAGCAGAAGGCTCTTGTTGCAATTTTTTTTTTTAAATGGCAATTTGGTAAGCGCTTACTATGTGCCAGGCACTGTACTAAGCACCGGGGTAGATACAAGCTAATCAGGTTGGACACAGTCCATGTCCCACAAAATAATAATAATAATAATGTTGGTATTTGTTAAGCGCTTACTATGTGCAGAGCAGTGTTCTAAGTGCTGGGGTAGACACAGGGGGATCAGGTTGTCCCACGTGGGGCTCACAGTCTTAATCCCCATTTTACAGATGAGGTAACTGAGGCACCGAGAAGTTAAGTGACTTGCCCACAGTCACACAAATGACAAGTGTCGAGCTGGGATTCAAACCCATGACTCCAAAGCCCGTGCTCTTTCCACTGAGCCACGCTTTGGGGCTCAGGGTCTTAAAAACCATTTTACAGGTGAGGTAATTGAGGCACAGAGAAGTGAAGTGATTCACCCAAGGTCACAAAGCAGACAAACTGCAGATCTGGGTTTAAGATCCACATCCCTTTTACTCCCAGGTCTTAGAGGTATCCATTAGGCAATGCTGCTTCTCTTTGTTACCCAGCGATCATGTCTCGATGAGGCAAGTTTTGGGAATAGGATTTTCCGGTTGGGCCCCAACCCCACTCAGGGCACCCCAGTCATCCTGGGCCTAAGCAAGGTCGGTGGGGCCAGTCAGCATAGGGCAGGCCGATGCCAAGAAGTCCCAGGGGCTCAACAGGACCCTGCAGGTTTCCACCTCTCCGAGTCCTAACCTCTATTCTGTTCTGGGTCTTGATTCTGACGTACTGAACTAACTGGAAAAATGGGGTTTGACTGGTCTAAGCTGCACCAGTCCCTAAGGACCCAGATGGGGCCAGTTCCCGGTGCCAGCTCAGAACTGGCCCAAGGAACCACTACCCATGTGCCGCTGGCCACTTATGGGAGTGGTCATTCCAACAGCCCAGAGGACATTCATGTTGGTGCCCCCACTGTGCCCATCTCTCCAGTCTGAAACCCCCAAAACAGAGACAAGCAAGAGGTTATCTAACTGTGTCCCGGGTTAACCTTGATGCTGGCCCGGGGTTCAAACCTTTGTTTACAAAACTTTCTGATGCTTGTGCATGTGTGTTCTAGTGCGTATTAGGGAGGGGGGAGGAGGAGTTTCAGTGATCAGCCCCACAAAACCAGCGCACACATACAAAGTTCACTCTCCTCCCTGCTCTCCGCGGCCCATGACTCGTCACCTAATTCTAGCTCCAACCAGGATGACTGGGGAGACCTTAATTTTAGCTTGGAAGTCACAGTGCGGTTTCAGTTCCTGACAGACTGTCCCGCCTCGGAGCCCATCAGCTGGCTGGCTCAACCGCCACTCCCACAAACTCTCCCCCTCACCAGCCCCTGAAAAAGAGCCAGCAGACTTGCCTTTTAAAACCAGGCTGCATTGTTCTGGCAATTCGGCATGATCACTGAGGCCAGGAGGGGAAAAAAGGGAAAAAAAAACAAAAAAAACCACCCAGAGACCTCCTCACTTGTTTGGTCATGTCAAATCAGAACCTTAGCAAGCAACAGTTACAGCTTCAGAACCGAAACTTGCTGCGGCTATCTGACCCCCACCCGGGCAGCCTGATTTTAAACCAGCAAAATAGCAGTCTGGAAGGACTTGCCCATCTAAGTGAATCGATCTTCTAGTTCCCAGCGAGGGTCGGTCAAAATTCCTTCCTGGCGGTTGAATGAGAGTGAAGCAGAAGCAATGCTATTTACTGAGCACTTATTCAATACAGTGCACTGTACTACACCCTTGGGAAGTACAGCGGAAGTGTGAGACATGTTCCCTGCCTACCAGGTGCTTCCACTCCAATGAGGGAGGCTGACATGGAAAATATTCACAAGCAGTAAGATCACATAGCTGAAACTCACGAGGGGTGAGGCGGAGGGAATAAATAACCAAGTCCAAGAGATAGCTTGACAAGAATCGGGGTCCTGAGAGTTATGAAAGAAAAGCAGGGGCGTGGGCGAACCCTTTGATTTGAAAGAGCTTAAATTGGCTCCGCAGAGGATGGACTCAAAGTACCATTTTTGCAGCTTTCGTGATGGCAGTGAGGATGGAGTATTTGGCAGCTGCTCCCTATTCTTCTCCTGCAATCATCGCTACCACCAGAATGGATAACAGTGCAGAACACCATAGTAGGCACCTGGGGGAAAGAGATTAAAGATGCAATCCCCTGCCCTCAAGGAGCTTAGAGTCTATCGGGAGAGGCCTTCATCAGTTGACAAATGTACAAGCAGGGTGGCCTAATAGATAGAGCATGGGCTTGGGAGTCAAAAGGACCTGGGTTCAAATCCTGGCTCTGGCACTTGTCTGCTGTGTGACCTGGGACAAGTCACTTGACTTCTCTGGGCCTCTGTTATCTCATCTGTAAAATGGGGATTAAGACTGTGAACACCCTGTGGGGCAGGAACTTTGTCCAACCTGATGAGTTTTTATCTACTCCAGCACTTAGAACAGTACTTGGTACATAGTAAGCATTTAAAATGTCATCATTATTATTACAATTATTATGAAAGAGAGGAGTTAAACACCGTAGGAAATTGATTAATCAGAACAGATTGATCGAAAGATGGGTCACGAGGGGTCTGATAAGGTAGCGAGACAGTGAAGGCCCAGGGCTTAATCACAGAATGCATCCAGGAAGTGGTGTCCTTTTTTTGGGAGGGGAAGGAGGTTCCTGACAGAAGGGAGGGTGATTCATTGAAGGGGAAGGTGGGGAGAGGAGAGTTTCAGGCGACCAGATCAGGGATCAAAGTTTCAGAGGCTCAACCCTGTCCGCTTACATATGCTAATCAACCGCCTTTGTTCCTTTCCACATCAAAGGCAACGCTCAGGGTGGGAGCAAGAGGCAGGATTGCCCCCGCAGGGCCATTTCCCAGGGGTTTATCGACATTGAGCCATTAACCGGCCAGGTCAGGACTCATCTGCCCAATCACACTCCAGCTACTTTCCAATGCTAAAAAAGTCGGTCCTATTTCCTGGGAATTCCTTTTCCAGGAGACTGCTATCTAGTAATCAAATGCTCAGATCAAGATTTCACAACAAGTCCAGGCCTCATTCCTCTTCCCCAGAAACGGGGAGAGTCAGGAAGTCAGTACCAAGCTGGGGGTGTAAAAAAGGATGAGGGGAGCAGGGCCCAGCCAGGAGAAGATAAACTGTTTTACAATGGTGGGGAACATCAGAGATTCCCTCCCTGCCACCTCTCTCCTCCCCAAAAAATCTCATTTCAATGAGGTATTTTGTTGGAGCCTCAAGACTCATCTCTCCTTTGTATTCCCAAAGTAGCTCATCTTCCACACAGGCAGCATTCCAAATGAACTTTTTCCAATTTCAAATCAATGAATGGTATTTATGAGTGCTTGCTACGTGAAGAGCACTGTAGAGAAGCAGCGTGGCTCAGTGGAAAGAGCACGGGCTTTGGAGTCAGAGGTCATGAGTTCGAATCCCAGCTCTGCCACTTGTCAGCTGTGTGACTGTGGGCAAGTCACTTAACTTCTCTGTGCCTCAGTGACCTCATCTGTAAAATGGGGATTAAGACTGTGAGCCCCACGTGGGACAACCTGATTCCCCTGTGTCTACCCCAGCGCTTAGAACAGTGCTCTGCACATAGTAAGCGCTTAACAAATACCAACATTATTACTAAGGTTTGAAAGATTCCATGAGAGTTGGTAGACTCAATCCCTGGCCACAGTGAGTTTACAATCTAGTGTACATTCAGCATACATGAACAGGTGAGTGACAAACACTAATTCTCAAAGAGCACCTTTTTACTAAACAAATGATAGGGACTGGGTCCTTTATTCCCATAATGTCTTGTTGCAGTCCACAGGTATATATGTTTACCTTCAGTAAAAGAGCACCGGCCTGGGAATCAAAGGATCTGGGCTCTAATCTTGGCTCCACCACTTGCCTTCTGGGTGATTTAGGGCAATTAAGTCACTTCACGACTCTGGGCCTCAGTTTCTTAATCTGTGAAATGGGGATTAAATGCCTGTTCTCCCTCCGATTTAGAGTCTGAGCCCAAAGAAGGACCGTGAGGGTTCTGATTATCTTGTATCTACCCCAGTGCTTATAATTCTTGGCAGAGAGTAAGCGCTTAACAAGTACCACCATTATTATTAGTAACAGAAGTGGGGGGGAGGGAGGGAGCACATTACAGTCAATCAGTGGTAGGAAACAGAAATAGAAAAGGACTATCTTCTAGCTGCAGCAGCCTAACTGCATTCATGACTGTCAGGATTGATTTCTGGAGGAGACTTTTGGAGCACTGATCCTAGGTGCTGGCTTTTCAAAGATGCCTTAGCTGCCAATTCCGGGGGGTTAGTTCTTACCTCTTCTAGGGTGTTAAATTCATTCAATAGTATTTATTGAGTGCTTACTATGTGCAGAGCACTGTACTAAGCGCTTGCAAAAGACAGAGACAATCCCTGCCCATTGACGGGCTTACAGTCTAATCAATGACAATTAGCCTGCAAACTAGATTTGGCTAGATTGTACATTCCACATGGGCAAATCATCTTCTTTAGGAAGGCATCATTGTTATCGATGGAATTTGAGTGCTTTACTGTGTGCAGACCACTGTACTAAGCGCTTGGGAGACAACAACAGGGTTGAGAGACATGTTCCCTGCCTACAGCGAGCTTACAGTCTAGAGGGTGAGACAGACATTAATATGAATAAGTTATATAATTTATATCTAAATTACATGTACATAAGTGCTGAGCAAATTGGTCTTTGGAAGGGCAGATGACGACTTAGATGAGCATATTTTGGACACATAAGCAGGAGGACTAATTCTCTGGAGAAGACCCTAATGCTAGGAAAAGTCCAGGGAAAACATGGAAGAGGCAGACCGGCAGCTAGATGGATAGAGACCGTAACAATAATAACGGAAGAACCGTTAGAAACGTTGCGGATTATGGCAGAGGACCGGACTTTCTGGAGAAAGTATATCCATGGATCGGAGAAAGTATATCCGTGGAATCGCTATGAATCGGAAATGACTCGGCAGCACTAATAATAATAACTTAAGTGCTGTGGGGCTAATATCAAATGTCCATGGATCTAAGTGCGTAGACGACACAGAAGGGAGGGAGAACTGGGAAAAAGAGAGCTTAATCAGGGAAGGCCTCTTGAAGGAATGTGACTTTAATAATAATGTTGGTAGTTGTTAAGCGCTTACTATGTGCAGAGCACTGTTCTAAGCTCTGGGGCAGATACAGGGTAATCAGGTTGTCCCACATGAGGCTCACAGTCTTCATCCCCATTTTACAGATGAAGGAACTGAGGCACAGATAAGTGAAGTGACTTGCAAGGCTTTGAAGGTGGGGAGAGTGGTGTTCTGGGGTATATGGAGAGGGAGGAAATTCCAGCCCAGGGGGAGGATGTGGAGAAGGGGTCGATGACGAGATAGATGAGATCGGGGCACAGTAAATAAGCTGGCACTAGAAGAGTGAAGTATGCAGGCTGGGCTATAGTAGGAGATCAGTGAGGCCCAGTAAGAGGGGTTGAGTTGATTGCCTGCTGTGTGACCTTGGGCAAGACATTTCACTTCTCTGTGCCTCAGTTCCCTCAACTGTCACACAGGGATTCAATACCTGTTCTCCCTCCTATTTAAATCTTGAGCCACAGAGGAACAGGTATGACCTGATTAACTTTTATCTAACCCAGCACTTAGCAGAGTGCTTGGCAAATACTAAGCACTTAGCAAACACCATAATTATAATTATTCCTAGTCATGCTATTGATTACTGCCCTCCACGGTATTTTGCAGTTAATCAACAATATTCATGGGGCACAGCACTGACCTAAGCACTTGGGAGATTCCAATAGAACAGTAGATTCCTGTCCTCTAAGAACAAAAACCAGTGACAAGAAAGATCCAGTTTCTCCCTCTGAGAGCTCGGTGTCTACGTCTACAAAGGGACCATCCATATTAACTGACCGCTCCAGCCAATTCAGACTAGCCAAACACCCTTGGAGAAGCAGCGTGGCTCAGTGGAGAGAGCACGGGCTTTGGAGTCAGGGCTCATGAGTTCGAATCCCAGCTCTGCCACTTGTCGGCTGTGTGACTGTGGGCAAGTCACTTAACTTCTCCGTGCCTCAGTTCCCTCATCTGTAAAATGGGGATTAAGACTGTGAGCCCCATGTGGGACAACCTGATTCCCCTATGTCTACCCCAGCGCTTAGAACAGTGCTCGGCACATAGTAAGCGCTTAACAAATACCAACATTATTATTATTATTATTACCCTTGAGTGTCCGGCACACAGGAAAAGCAGCATAGCCTGGTGGAGAGAGCAGGGGTCTGGGAGTCAGAAGGTCATAGGATCTAATCCTGGCTCTACCACTTGTCTGCTGTGTGATCTTGGGCAAGTCACTTCACGTTCCTGAGCCTCTGTTCCCTCATTGTAAAATGGGGATTTGTGACTGTGAGTCCCATGTGAGACAGGGACTGTGTCCAGCCCAATTTGCTTGTGTCCACTCCAGCGCTTAGTACAGTGCCTCACACATAGTAAGCACTTAACAAATACCATAATTATGAATTAATAATAATTTTTGAAGCTGTTGAAAAACACCCAAAAAGCCTACCGTTCATGGACCTGAGCTACGGGAGAATTTGGGGTTTCTGCAGATTTGAGCTAGATGGTTGTCTGAACCTGCCATATTCTTGAACAGAGTGTTTTGTTCTTGGCATTATCCCTTACTACATTCGTTAATCAGCAGTGAAATCTCGAGGCTTTCCAACAAAAGGCTGTCAAACCCAACAAATATTTGCGCTTTCCAACACCATGGATATTCGTGAAAGGGGCAGTGCTAGGATCCGTGGGTGGCAGGGCCTGGCTGGGGGGGGGTCCGCTGCGGCCCGGATGAGGTGGTCCCCTCTCCCCAGGAGCGATGGGAGACCACCCACCAGTTGGTCCTTCCCAAGCTTTGCCTCCCACGTCACCCCTCCACCCCTGCCCCCGGCCATGAATCCTCCACTCTCCTCAAGGGACTGTGAGCTACCTAATTATCTTGGTTTTACCTCAACACTCAGCACATTGTAAGCACTTAAATTTCACCCCCATTATACACCTTGGGATCGGGAAGTGGCCCAGACATGAACGTTTAGAACCAATCCGGCCCAGGCATCCTCAGGACAATCCTGTGCCACCTGGCCCAGGGCAGGAAATTCATTCGTTCAATCATATTTACTGAACATTTCCTGTGTGCAGAGCACTGTAATAAGGGCTTGGGAGTACAATACAATAAACATACATATTCCCTGCCCACAACGAGCTGACAGTCTAGAGGCAGGGAGAGAGACATCAATATCAATAAATAAATTACATATCTGTATATGAGTGGTGTGAGGCTGGGAGGGGGGAAGAACAAAGAGAGCAAATCAGGGTGATGCAGAAGGGAGTGGGAGAAGAGGAAAGGGGGCGCTTAGTCTGGGAAGGCATCTTGGAGGAGATGGGCCTGCAATAAGACTTTGAAGTGGGGGAGAGTAATGGTCTGTGGTATTTGAAGTGGGAGGGCGTTCCAGGCCAGAGGCAGGATGTGGGTTATGGGTTGCGGCCAGACAGGCGAGATGGAGGCCCAATGAGAAGGTTAGCACTAGAGGAATGAAGAGTGCGGGCTGGGTTGTAGAAGGAGTGTAGCCAGGTGAGGTAGGAGGGAAATGTCCAGCTCTGCCTTGGACTCTGGACTAGGATATCTGTGGTTTCAAGAAATGGGCATTTTCAGGCTTCTTCCGTAAAACGCACACTACTAGGCTCGGTGCCCTGGGATCACTTAGCTACTTCCTTTGAGCGGTCTGGAGTGCACTAATTGGACCAGAAGCCCTTTGGGGAGGCGGTCCTCTCTCCTTGTTCTGAATACCCATTCTGTCCGGTTGAATGGAGAAAACATAATGCGTCTGGGATTGGAATGAGTGAGGGGCCGGATCTCTCCGTTCATCGCTGCCCCAGCCGGAAACATGTCTGGCCACCAAAAATGGGAGGATAGGGCATTCTGGCCAGTCAAATTCACTTTTAAAGTGTGGCTGAGACCAGTCCTACAGCTTACCTCCGCTATCAAAAGGGTTTTTGGGGGTGGCCAAATGCCTCGCCTACCTACCCAGCAGGCCAGGGGTCAGAGAGCAGCAGGGTGTCCTAGTGGAAAAAGCCCAGGCCTGGGAGTCAGAGGACCCGGGTTCAATCCCAGCTCCGCCACTTGGCTGCTGTGTGGCCTTGGCCAAGTCACCTCTCTTCTCTCTACCTCAGTTACCTCACCTGTAAAATGGGGATTAAGATTGTGAGCCCCGAATGGGACATGGACTGTGTCCAACCTGATTAGTTTGGATCTACCTCGTACAGTGCTTGGCATATAGTAAGTGCTTAATAGATAACTTTAAAAGAAAAAAGTTTCACCCACAAATGGATCCACTCCATTAGACTGGAAACTCCTGTGGACAGGGAACATGTTTTCAGCTTCCTCTGTGGTTCCCCATACATTCAGTACAAAGAGACATTGTATTTGGTAAGTGTTCAGTACATAGGTGCTCCACTATTACTACAGAAAGGTGACAAGTGGGCCCACTGAGGTGCAAAATGAGGCAGGAGAGTTGTCTCAGTGTGGAAACATGAAGAATTCCCATGATAAAAGGCAGAAATCAAAGAGAAGGTAGAGGACATGGGATTTTAAGCTTCCTGCAGTCTTGGAGGATTTTGACTACTAACACTCTGGTAAAGGGGACTAGCTCCCCACTTTCCCCTCTTCTGTGAAAGGCAGAAATTTCAAACCAGTTTACTACAGGCCTAACTCTGTCCAGGCCTCTTCTCCCAGTGGGAACAGCCCTGCTAAAGCTTGACTCAGTTTCTCTCTCTGAGAGCCAAAATTCAGGGATCTAATTAAACTGGGAGTCATTATGAAAGACTCAGGGGATTCCTGTAGCTGATAATAATAATACAATATTTCCTTTGTTTCAGAGCACTGTGCTACCTGCTAGGGTAGACAGAAACAGATTCAACCTCTCCCCAACTTGGGGGTTCCCGATCTAAGAGAACACAGGGGATCTATCCACATTTTACAGATGAAACTCAGTGAGGCTACCTGATTCAATCCAAGTCCCGCAGCACGTCAGTGGCAGAGCTGGGATTAGATCCCAGGTTCCCTGGCCCCAACCTCGTGCTCCCCCCTAGTCTATAAGCTCCATCTCTAGACTGTAAGCTCATTGTGGACAGGGAACGTTGCTACCAACTGTTATGCTGTTATACTGAACTCTCCCGGCAGTTAGTACAGTGCTCTGCACACAGTAGGAGCTCAATAAATATGATTGATTTCCACTAGGCCTCACTGTCTCTTCATGAACTGCTTAATGAAGAGTAATAATAATAATGATTGTGGTTTTTGGTAAGCACTTACTATGTGCCAGGCACTGTACTAAATGCTGGGGTAGATAGAAGCTAATCAGGCTGGACACAGTTCCTTGTCCAATGTGGGGCTCATAGTCTTAATCCCCCTTTTACCAGTAAAGGAACTTGGGGACAGAGGAAGCAAAGTGACTTGACCAGGGTCACACAGCAGTCAAGTGGCGGAGCAGGAATGAGAACCCAGGGCCTTCTGACTCCCAGGCCTGGGCTCTATCCAGTAGGTCACTCTTGAGGCCACTGAACCGGGCTGCTCCCTGTCCTAGAAGCAAAGAGAATCCTCTGCACCAAAATTCAAGAGCTCTAAAATAACCCAGAGACAGCAGCCCACTAAGACGCGAATCTGCATTGCTGCTTGGGAGATGACGAGCCCGTGGACGAAACCCCAGGCCTCCTCCGTCATCTCTTCCTTTCCCCACCCCTGCCCCGCATCTTCCCCTTCTGAACTTTAAGCAGGATGATTGAAGGGGGAATTCCCGGGTGGCTAAGAGAGGTTACCAAAGGCAAATATTAGCAGGGCACCGGTGATGTTTCTAATTACAGACATCTGCGGCGAACAGCTAGGTCTCTGTGATTGAGAGACAAGGGGTTAAAGAGGTTTTGGGTATATGGGTGAAGATAACTTTACTCCCGCACATAAGAAGCCACAGTTGGTCAGGGACGTACATACAGAGGCCAGCACTTGGCCCCGGGCCTAAGAGTTGGCATTTCAAGTACAAATCGGTCATATCTACCTCCCTTCACCCTCCATCCCCTGAAACTCCAGCCCAACGACCAGTGCCAACTTCAGAGCCCCTCTCTCTCTTTTAAAGGTTTGCTCGTTTGCTGCTAGCTGCCCGGCTGAACCAAATCGGGTTTCCCCACGGTCGGGGGCAGAACGCCGTGGCCTGGACGGTGATTTTTAAGAGACAGACTCCGCCGCCGCCCCCACGTCTCGCTCGGCACCGATCCGACCAGTATTTCCACTGCCTTGTTTTTGGAACGCGGTGACCTCGCTGGTCAGTCCACAATCCCGGCTACGCTTCTAGTTAAGGTTTTTCTAGTTTGGTTCTTCTGTGACTTGTTAATGATTATTTGGTGCATTTTCCACTGGTGAGGTTGGGGTGGGGTGGAGGATAAACACATCTGAATCAAAGCATAAACACGAAAAAATAGACTCTGAGGGAAATGTTTTGGACGCCTCTGTTTCACCACTTTAATTTCAGCTGGGGTAAAGTTAAGGAAGACGGGTCTCATTTTCATGAATTCTTTTTGTACGGGGCGGTGGGGAGGAGGGGGGCATGGAGGTGGATGGGGACAAACCCTCCAGCCCATTTTCTTTCCCAGCTCTTCACCCCAAACACTCGGAACTTCCATCGCTTCAGACCCCTGTGATGTTACTTTCCTTTCTCAGGGCTCCAAACGAGGCCTGAGGCAGCAATAATAATGCTAGATGGGTCTCCTTGAAACTACCCCATGGCCCATTGTCTTTTCCTCTCTAAAGATGCCCATTTTGCGGATGCGGAGGGGCCTTGTAAGATCATATCCCAACACCGCCTTGGCCCACTTCTGCTTTCTTACAGCTTAACTCCCACTTGGCATCTGGTTTGACTTCAATAAGGGGCAGCCTTCTGGGAACGGAGGGAAAGCCTGGAAACTAGAACTCGAGGACCCTAATCCCAGCCAGACCCCTCACCAGCCCGGGCCTCACCAGCTCCCCCAAGACAACTCTCTGCACCATGGTCCTCTGGGGGCTTCGGTCTCTCCCAACCGGGAAATCAATCCATCGACGGAATTTACTGAGCGCATAATGTGTGCAGAGCACTGTATTAAGCTCTTGGGAGAGTACGACACAATAGATTTAGTGGACACGATCCCTGTGCTCGTGGAGTTTAAAATCTAGTAGGAGATATAAACATTAAGGGGCGACAACGTGGTAAGGTGAGTAGGTTGGTGTTAGAAGAGTGAAATGTACAGGGTGAGTTGTAGAGGGAGGTAAATCAGACTTAGTGGGGGGGAGAGCTGATTGGGTGCCTTAAATCCGATGACGAGGAATTTCTGTTTGATGCAGAAATGCGCTTGCATCTGCAACCTTTGGGCATTTGATATTTGCCCCTCAGCACTTACATATATACCCTCAAATGATCTATTATAAATTATTTATTTGTATTACTGTCTGTCTCCCCCTCTAAACTGCAAGATGGTTGTGGGCAGGGAATGTGTCTGCCAACTCTGTTGAACTGTATTCTTCCGAGGGTTTAGTCCAGGGCTCTGCACATAGAAAGCGCTCGAGAGATCCCACTGATTGATGGCAGAGGTGGATGGGTAACCACTGGAGGCATTTTGAGGAATGGGGAAATGTGCACAGAATGCCTTTTTAGAAAAAAATGATTCGGGCAACAGAATGAAGTGTGCCATGGAATGGGGAGAGACTGGAGGCGGGGAGGTCAACGAAGAGGAAACCACCCCAGCACCACCTGACATGCCTCCGACGCAGGTTCTGCTGTATCCTACTCTTGCATTTCCAGAGCCCCGGATATCGTGCCCTAGTTACAGCACTAAGCGCTTCGCCGCCACTGGATCCCGCTGGCTCAGATCCGGCAAAACCAAGATGGGGAGGAATTTCCAGAAGGGTGGCTGTTTTTGTTCTTGTTCACAATGACCTGCATTCATGACTTTTTAACAACCTCTTTGAGAGTGCAGAATTTTTCCTGCCAAAATCTTCCTCTCAACAAACAGGTAACCCCTCCACAGGATGGACACTCAATTACAGTGGGACTGAGTGGGTAAACAACTTGTCCCATTCTAAAGAAATAGGAATTCTGCATTGCTAGTCAAGATGGCTACCCACTTATTAAAAGTAAATCTCCTCCAAGAGGCCTTCTTCGCCTAAGCCTTCGTTTTCTTCTTCTCCTCCCACTCCTTTCTGTGTCATCTTTGCCTTGGATTTGCACCCTCTATTCACCCCTCCCTCAGCCCCACAGCACTTAGGTCCACATCCAAAATGTATTTAATTATATTAACGTCCGTTTCTCCCTGTAAACTGTAAGCTCGTTGTGGGCCGGGAAAGTGTCTATACTATTATATTGTACTTTTCCACATGCTTAGTTCAGTGCTCTGAGCACAGTAGGCACTCAATAAATACTACCGCCTTGCTGGTTACTGATTAACTTTTAAAGACAGGAAGTACAGAAAACATCTTGGCAAAGCACACTTGTCTATATCTGTGGTTTATGCTAAATCAGATCAGTGCTAAAAATCTTCCCACCCCTTCCAGGATTCCGGAGGGAACTGACCAAAATAATCCTGGGGCCTTCCCCACCAATTTGAATTAAGAACACCATTCTGGGATGGGCCGAAACCTGGTTTGACCCCCCTGAAGGGCAGAAATAATTATTATCCCTCAGAGATGGGGAAAGTAAGGGAGATGGAAAGTGGTTTGTCTAGGGTAACTATGTGATTCAAACATGGATGCAACACTGATCAATAATTGGTATTTGAGAGCAAAGCACTGTACCAAACACTTGGGAGAGTACAATAAAATGATATATGATCCTTGCCCTCGAGGAATTTATTCGTCTGGCAGGGGAGACAGGCGTTAAAATAAATGACAGGTAGGGGAAGCAACCCAGGTTCTCGGACTCCCATGGTGGGGGCTCCATAATCTGAGACCCCAGGACTTTTAAGGAACCTCGCTTCAGTTCAACTCTGATGGGGAAGAATTAGGGATACCCAAACCGCCCAAATGTCTTTCCTCCAAGATTTGACTGGAGACAAATGAGAGTTCTTGGCCAATGGAGAGCTGCCTGGGTGGGTGGGAGACCCTGAAGGTCCGCCTATGGAAAATTTCCAGAGTTTTGACCTACTTACTGGCCTGAAAACCATTTGCCCCTAGGCAAACTAAGAAGCAGCATAGCCTAATGGAAAGAGCATGGGCTCAGGCACCTCAGCAGACTGGATTTTAATCCCGGTTCTGTCACTTGCCGGGTGTGTGCCCTAAGGCAGGTCGTTTCATTTCTCTGGGCCTTGGTTTCCTCATTTATAAAATGTTGAGTCAATACCAGTACTCCCTCCTACATAGACTGTTTAGCTCCATGTGAATCAGGGACTGTTTCTGCCCTGATCATCTTGTAACTATCCCAGGGTTTGGCACATAGTCAGTGCTTAACAAATATCACAATTATTATTATTATGAAATGGTTGGAAATATTTGCTCCTTGAAAATTGTGGCTGGTGGAACAGAGACTTTCTCGGATATTTAGCATATTACCAAACAAATCTTTTGTTTTTATTTTGTGTGTAAAAATACACACAAAATCTACCTGGTCTATCTTGTTTCCCTGACAAGAAGTCTTATGTAGCATCATTCATTCATTCAATCATATTTATTGAGCGCTTACTGTGTGCCAAGCACTGAACTAAGCACTCGGGAAAGTACAATGTAACAACAGACAGATTCCTGCCCAAAACAAGGTCAAAGTCCAATGGGGGAGAGAGATACTAATATAAATAGGTAAATGAATTACAAATATACCCAGATATATACATATGGGCTGTGGGGATGGGTGGGACGATGAATGAAGAGCAAGAAAGAGTGGCGCAGAAAGGAGTGGGAGAAGAGAGGAGGACTTAGTTGGGGAAGGCTTCTTGGAGGAGATGCGCCTTCAATAAGGCTTTGAAGGGGGGGAGAGCAATTGTCTGTCTGATATGAGGAGGGAGGGCGGTCCAGACAGAGGCAGGATGTGGGCGAAATAGACAATGTGGGTGAGATAGACAAGATCGAGGTACAGTGAGAAGGTTGGCATTTGAGAAAGGAAGAGTGTGGGCTGGTTTGTAGCCATAGGACCCTCTGAAGACAGTAGTTCTCTCCCTGACCTCCCTAATTAATAACTGTAAGATTAAACTGTAGACTTGGACTCCCCCAAGCCACTAGTACAGTGCTGTTGTACACAGTGAGCACTCAAATACCAAAGATCCTTGTGGTCAAGGAATGCATCTACCACACTGTACTCTCCAAAGCGCTCAGTACAGTGCTCTGCACCTAGTAAGCACCCAGTAAATGCCACTGCTCAGACACCTTCGAGTTCTTTGTGTGAACACACTACACATGACTTATTCCCTCCATAGCCAGTCCTTTTTGATCTGAAATACATGTCTCTTTAGACTGCACTTTAAAAGTATTATTTAATATGAAACTCAAAGCCGTTTGTTCTTAATCATAGTTTTCGCTTACCCTCTAGCAAAGAAATGCCACAGATCATCATTTGTTTAAGTATAGCCCTCCACCAGCTCTCTTTTATTGAACTGTAATTCAATCATGGTGCCATTTACATGGTCTTTGGAGTCCTTCTTTTAAATCCTTCTTTTTTTAATGGAACGTGGTAGGTTCTTCCATTAAAGCTGTGCCCAATTTTATATCCTTCCAGAAAACAGAAGTCACTCAGCTTTAATATGAGCCAGAAGACCAATCTCAGGAGAGATTGAAAGGGAGGCAAAACACACAGGGTGGGAGACAGGGAGATCGAAAGAGGAGAAAGACAGAGAGGGAGAAAGAGAAAGGTTCCTGAATTCTGTTTTTAACTCAGATACTAAATCTGGGTGACCTTGTATAAATCTGTCTTCAGTTTCACCAGCCGTAAGTAAAGGATAAAAAGCTATTCTTTGAGGCTCTTCAGGAGAAGGTGCCAGATATTGGTGCCCTTCCGGGAGTCGGGGCCCCGGGGTTCATTCCCCATCGGGTTCTGAGCAAAATGAGACAATGGGGGAATCGTCACAAGGAATAAACCTTCCAAAAGTCGGTTAACAAGGGCAGTGGTGTGTACCGACAGGGACGCCTGTTCCCTAATCTCCTCTGTACTGCGCTCTCAAACACTGGATAAACGAGCGATTCACCGGACCATGTCTGGGGGCTTCTTTGGAGTCGGACGAAAGGATCGGAAAACTAGAACCATGCTGTTCGCATCCCTAGGGATGGGGCGTGGCCCACTGGAATTCCTGCGGATTCGAATCTCACTGTTGGTGTAACAAACAACTAGATTAAAATCTACGATTAAAGATCCAACCGTGCTCGGTCCAACCAAAAACAGTTATCAGACACAAGAAATCCCCCTGTAGCGACTCACCCGGGGTTTGGGGGACGGCGCTCGACACGGAGTAAGTGCTAAATACCACTATTATTATTATTATTATTCATAAGGAATCTCCAAGCATTCAAAGGAAGGCTGATCTTAGGAAGGGAGGAGGAGAGATGTTCATCTTTCAACAGGGAAGAAATGAAGCCCTGAGGTAAGGAGATTATTTGGAAAAAAAAAATTTACTGCAATCCCTTGCCACCTGCGAGGGCCTGTCACCGACTATTATCCTGTCCTCCCCCAAGCGCTTAGTGTGTACCCAGAGTAAGCGATCAATAAATACGACTGATTGGCTACACGGGGATGGCTCTTTGGGGGAATTTCAGATGTCCGATTACGCCAGCGATTTTCCGACCTGCCTTTCCCACAGGATCCTTCAGGCTTCGTCCCCCCCAGGAAGGCTGGGCGCCTGGGCGAGCATCAGCAGACAGCCTACCTCCCTGGTGCGGTCGGTGAAGCCTGATAAATATTCCCAACATAATGGGATGGCTGGTCCCTGGGGGAGCCGACAGCAGGCCGGCCGACCCTGGGGAACAGTCTTGCTCCGCCCCGCTGCCCCTCGCCCACCGAGCGGCCGGCAATGGGGCATCTTCCCGGTTGCCCCTGACCCACGCCCAGGCCCGGGCTCTCCGGGCCGGTCCTGTCCGGTCCCCCTGGAGAACTCGGGTCTTTTTTCAACCGTCTTTCCACTCCCCGCTGCCAGAGCCCCCCCGAACAGCCATCCGACTCCCTCTCGCCCAAGACCCCCGGGGAAAACCCGGCCCCAACGCTGATCATCCGGGGTGACCCGCTCCCCTCGGTCCCAGCCCTTTCATCCCCCCGCCCCGCCTTCCCCCAACCCCACTCCTTCCTCACTGCCCCCCGACTCCCTTCCCTCATTTCTTCCCCACTGCCCCCCGACCCCCTTCCCTCATTTCCTCCCCCCTTCTCCCGGACCCCCTTTACCCATTTCTTCCCCCTACCCCCTTCTCCCATTCCTTCCTCTTACGCCCCGACCCCCTTCCCCCAATCCTTCCCCACTCCCCCGATCCCCTTCCCCTATTCCTTCCCCAATGTCCCCTGATCCCCTTCCCCCATTCCTTCCCCACTCCCCCCATCCCCTTCCCCCCTCCCCCATCCCCTTCCCCCATTCCTTCCCCACTCCCCCATCCCCTTCCCCCATTCCTTCCCCACTCCCCCCATCCCTTCCCCACTCCCCCGACCCCCTTCTCCCATTCCTTCCCCACTGCCCCCGATCCCCTTCCCCCATTCTTTCCCCACTCCCCCCGATCCCCTTCCCCCATTCTTTCCCCACTCCCCCCGATCCCCTTCCCCCATTCCTTCCCCACTCCCCCGACCCTCTTTTCCCATTCTTTCCCCACTCCCCTGATCCCCTTCCCCCACCGCCCCCGACCCCCTTCCCCTATTCCTCCTCTGCGCCCTTTCCCCTGGGCCTTCCCGACTCTCCTTCCCCTCGCTCCCTGTACCCCCATCCTGCCCTCCCTCTCCCCGGCCCGTCCTCCCTGCGGGCAGCGACCCTCCTTCCTTGCGGGTGGGCAATGCCGCCCCTGCGGTCCCCGTCCCCACCGCCGCCGCCGAGCGGGGATCCCCGGCTCCTCCCGGGATCCTCCCTGCCGGTGCCCCGGCGCCCAGGGCTGCTCACCTCCTCCGGGCCGCGGCCGGGCCGGGTCCGCTCGGTCCCCGCGGACGGACGGACGGACGGGAGGGAGGACCGACCGGCGTAGGGGGGGGGGGAGGGCGGACACCACCCGAGCCGCACCTGCCTCTAAGGCCGAGCGATCGGGAGATGACGTCAGCCCCTCCCCCCCCCCCTCCCCGGGAGGAAGGAATGGGAGCGGAGTCACCTGATCTCCTTGGTAACCAGATAGGGCGGAAGGGGCCGGTGACGTCACCGCGCGCGCGCCCGCCCCGCCCCCCGCGCGCGCCCCTCTCCCCCCCGCCACGTGCCGCCCCCGCCCCTCCGCGGCCGGGCGCGAGGGCAGGGCGAGGCTCGAGACTCGGGCGGGAAGGCCGGCCGCGCGTGCGCAAAGGCGCGTCGCCTCAGCCGCCTCGACTGAGGCGTCGTCGACCCCTCAGGCCCGGTCCTTCTGCCTTCCTCACCTCCCCGCCCCCCGCTTCACTGATGATGATGATGCTATCTGCCAGGCGCCTACTATAATAATAATAATAATGTTGGTATTTGTTAAGCGCTTACTATGTGCAGAGCCCTGTTCTAAGCGCTGGGGGAGATACAGGGGCATCAGATTGCCTCACGTGGGGTTCACAGTCTTCACCCCCATTTTACAGATGAGGGAACTGAGGCCCAGAGAAGTGAAGTGACTTGCCCACAGTCACACAGCTGACAAGTGGCGGAGTGGGGATTTGAACCCATGACCTCTGACTCCCAAGCCCGGGCTCTTTCCACTGAGCTACGCTGCACCCTTCCAAGCATGGGGGGATTTACAAGGTCGCCGGGTTGGCCCCCAGTGGGGCGCGCACCCCATTTTACAGACGAGGGAACTGAGGCCCAGAGAAGCGAAGCGACTTGCCCCGCACTGAGTGAGCGCTCAATAAATACGACCGAATGAATGAACTTGCCCCAGGTCACACGGCTGCCAAGCGGTGGGCCAAGGATCCATTCATTTGATCGTATTTTTTGAGCACTTACTATGTGCAGAACATTGGATTAAGCGCTTGGATTAGAACCCACGACCTCTGACTGCGTCGAAACCCCTTCCTCAAACACAAGGGTAGATTTTAAAAGATCCTGGGAGACTCCCCCCCTGCCAAAACCTCTCACTTCACAGTTCGTCCCGACTCCTCCTGCACCTTTCCCCTAATAATAGTTATAATAATAATAATAGTATTATAATATTATATATAACTATAACTATAATAATAGTTACCAATAATAACATTAAATACCACTAATATTATAAATCGCTGTGGTATTTATTGTTCACAATAGCCCATATGTACTACTACGTGCCAAGCACTGTACTGAGCGCTGCGGAAGGTACAAGATAAATTCCTTATCCAGTACCAGCTGACCTGCCATCCTCAGCTTCCCACCCCCCAGCTCCAAGACTGGAAGAGGATGAGGAAGAAGCTCCTTCCCTGGAAACTACCCAAAGCCCTCCGACCCCCTGGGCCTCCCTTGGGGGCTGGGGTCCAGTCAACAAGGACTGGAGGGAGATTCTGCTTCTCATCTTAAAGAATTCAAGATCTGACTGGCGGGGAAAATTTTCAAACCCCTTGGTGAGCCAGTGGGACTCATCATGTAGTGGTAGGAATTTGGGGAGCTTGAACACCCCTTTATCCCTACTTCCAGGATGGAAGAGTTCTCTTTGTTGGATGCTCCTTCCCTTTCTCTTTGATGCTTCGGGAAGCAGCGTGGCTCAGTGGGAAGAGCCCGGGCTTAGGAGTCAGAGGCCATGGGTTCTAATCCCAGCTGTGTGACTTTGGGCCAGTCACGTCACTTCTCTGGGCCTCGGTTCCCTCATCTGTAAAATCCCCACAGCACTGTACCCGTCCGCTCAACTGTATATATTTTCGTTACCCTATTTATTTTGTTAATGAATTGTACATCGCCTTGATTCTATTTAGTTGCCATTGTTTTTACGAGATGTTCTTCCCCTTGACGCTGTTTAGTGCCATTGTTCTTGTCTGTCCGTCTCCCCCGATTAGACTGTAAGCCCGTCAAACGGCAGGGACTGTCTCTATCTGTTGCCGACTTGTTCATCCCAAGCGCTTAGTACAGTGCTCTGCACATAGTAAGCGCTCAATAAATACTATTGAATGAATGAATGAATGACTGGGAGCCCTGCGTGGGACAATTTGATCACCCTAGTGCTTAGATCAGTGCTTTGCACATAGTAAGCGCTTAACAGATGCCATCATTATTATTATTATGAAAGAAAATTCCCCACAGATCCCAAGCCCAGAACGGAGTCCGTCCATTCTGGGTGACTATAGCTTCTGGGATCCCTCAGTTTATCTTCTGGCCAGAAATCCATTTCCAATTTGATAACCCTCACCCGACCAAGAATCGTTCCAAAGCTCCGCTAAGCCTCACAGGCCTGGGTAACGTAAACTGGTAGCGCTCATGGCCGTGATCTCTCCCCGCACCTCATATTTGGCCATCAACTTCAGCGGAAAATAAACGCTCAGTGAAAGCCCCAACTGCAGAGAGGATACTGTGTTCTCTGACGATTTTCTTTCTGGATCACTGCCCTTCCAAGCTGGATTGAAGGTCAGTTCCATTTTATAGCCCTTTTCTTAGTTGTAAAATCCCTCTTCTGATTCCTTCTTATTACTCCCTGCTCTCTTCTGCTGGTGGAAAGTTGATTTTCAGCTCCTCGTGTGGTGACCCTGTAGCCTGTGGGCTCCTTGTAGGCAAGGAACATATCTACCGACTCGATTATATTGTAACATGCGCTTAATACAGTGCTCTACTCAGAGTAAATGTTCAATAAATATGATTGATTGATTGACCTGAGAAGAATGTATCCCTAGAGTAAGTCTCCCCTTGATGCTTTTCTCATTCCCACCTTGCTCCCTTCTATAGTTGTTTTTCGTTTGTTTTAAAGGTATTTGTTAAGCGCCTATTATATGCCAGGCACTGTACTAAATGCTGGGGTAGACACAAGTTAATCAAGTTGGACACAGTCCCCTGTCCCACATGGAGCTCACAGTTAAAGTAGGAGAGAGAATACGTAGCTAATCCCCATTCTTCCAGATAAGGAAATTCTGCTGTACTATTCTGTACTTTCCCAAGCACTTAATGTGGTGTTCTGAACATAGTAAAGTGCTCAGTAAATACCACTGATTGATTGATTGAAGAAACTGAGGCTCAGAGAAGCTAAGTGACTTGCCTAAGATCACGCAACTGGCAAATGGCCGAGCACTTTGTTCATAGAGAACTTGTCTCATGCTTCTTTTATACTTTCCCAAGAGCTTAGTAAAATGCATTTCTCTCAGTGGGCATCCAGTAAATACCTCTAAGACTACAACTAGGATCTAGTTTGTTTTTTTTAGAGTTTCAGCCACTAGCACCAGCACAGGAAGCTGAGGCTATCCTAGGGCTGACAAGGCAAATAGTGGAGGTAGAACCAGGGTCTCACCGCATTGCTTGATCACACGGATGCGTTTCCATTTTTGCAGAGTGAAGAAAATGCCTGGTGTAAGAGGACAGAGGCGTGAGTACAAAAGTAGCCTCTTCAGGGGAAGAGGGTGAGCTGGAGAAGAGTCAACCATTCATCCATTAGAGTGCCTGGAACTCCCCTAGGTAGGCGAACCAAGCATTAACGCCACAGGAGTAGAGTGCAAGAGAGAGAAAGAGTCTGAAGTCATGGGGCATTTTAAACATCAAGTTAATGAAAGGAGAAGCAGCACAGCCTAGTGGAAAGAGCAGGGGTTTGGGAGTCAGGAAGACCTGGGTTCAAATCCCAGCTCTGCTATATGTCTGCTGTGTGACCTTGAGTGAGTCACTTAACTTCTCTGCTCATCTGTCTGTAAAATAGGGATCAAGACTGTGAGCCCTGTGTGGGACAGGGATTGGGTCCAACCTGATTAGCTCGTATCTATCCCAGCTCTTAGAACAGTACCTGGCACGTAGTAAGCGCTTTAGCAATTTATTATTATTAAGTGCTGTCGAGTCATTTATTTGATTCATAGCAACTCCACGGATATACTTTCTCCAGAACGTCCCGTCCTCTGCCGTAATCTGCAACCGTTCTAATGGTTCTGCCGTTATCGTTGTTATGCTCTCTATCCATCTAGCTGCCTGTCTGCCTCTTCCGCGTTGTCCCTGGACGTTTCCTAGCATTAGTGTCTTCTCCAGAGAATTAGTCCTCCTGATTAGGTATCCAAAATATGCTCATCTAAGACCACTTTGGTTTAATTTGCTCCAAAATCCATTTGTTTGTTTTTCGGGCAGTCCATGGTATTCGCAAAAGCTTTCTCCAACACCACATTTCAAAAGAATCGATGTTCTTTCTATCCGGTTTTTTCACCGTCCAGCTTTCGGATCCACGCATTGTCACTGGAAACACCGTAGAGTTGACAATTTGTATTTCTGTGGCAATTGTTACATCAATACATTTCATGACTTTTTCCAGGCTCTTCGTAGGAAGTGTTTCTAACATTAATCTTCGGGGTATTGCTTGGCTACTAGTTCCTTTGTTAGTGATTATCGATCCCAGGAGAGAAAAACTGTCAACTATTTCAGTCTTCTCTCCATCCGCCACAAATGTGTTAAAACTTCCAGTTGTCATGATCTTGGTTTTCTTTACATTCAAATATAGGCCCCTCTTTTGGCTCTGTTCCTTAGCTTTTCATAATAAGCCCTTCGAATCTTCTTCACTCTCTGCTAGTAGACCTTTATAATGCCAAATAGGTAAGATTCATAGAATGGCAGAAGAGCAGCAGTGTTGCCTAGTAGCTAGAGCATGGGCCTGGGAGTCAGAAGGACCTGGGTTCTAATCCCAGCCTCTCTCCTTGTTTTGCTGTGTGACTGTGGGCAAGTCACTTCACTTCTCTGGGCCTTGTCTGTGAAATGGGATGAAACGCACGCGGGACATGAACTTGGTCCAACCTGATTGATTCTTATGCGCCTGGCACTTAGTAAGCACTTTAAAAAGGCCACTAAAAAAGGAGCATGGGATAGATGATGTGGGGGAGGGATAGGGGTTGTACTCTCTCAAGCACTAAACACTGGGATAGGTACCAGCTAATCGGGTCAAGCTGTGGAGTTCACAGTAGGAGGGAGAACAAGGATTGAATCCCCATTGTGCAGATGAGGAAACTGAGTCAATGCATTTAGACAGAGTGGCAAGTCTCACCCAGCCAGCCCCAGGGAAGATTAGGGTGCCAAAAACAGCTAAAGGCCCTTGTCAGTCCGAAAAAGCCATCATTTCTCCTTGAGTCTGGAGATGCTGAAAGGAGAAAGCAAGCCCGCGGCATCTAGGACAAGTAAGAATCATTGAATCTCATTTGCATTTGTCATGAATAATTTACAAATCATAATTGACACATGTGATTCCTAGAGTAAATACTTAGCGGCACCAGGAATGCCATGGTGGTTTATCGCCTGCAACGGTCACTGGTGAGAGCTACCAGTAAAGTATATATGACATTCACTGTACTGGTGGTAAATGTTTTTTGATTATGAAGAGGGAAATTATGTTTGCATGCAAACGTATGTTCTGCCATGGCCCTTAAATGAAGCCTTGATATGTTCTTGATTTGGGAAGTGGCATGGCGTAGTGGATAGAGCACAGGACTGGGAGTCAGAAGATCATGGGTTCTACTCCTGGCTCTGCCACTTGTCTGCTGTGTGGTCTTGGGCAAGTCACTTTACCTCTCTGTGCCTCAGTTACCTCATCTGAGACTGTGAGCCCCACATGAGACAAGGACTGTGTCCAACCCGATTTGCTTGGATCTACCCCAGCGCTTAGTACAGTGCCTGGCACATAGTAAGTGTTCAGCAAATACCGTTATTATTATTATTTTTATTACTTTAGAGAATGCTCGTGCTGGCAGGTTGTTCTGGGAAAATCACAATAATAATAATACTAATGACAATAACGGCATTGAGTAAGTATTAAAGTATTAATACATTGAGTGTGTATTAAACACTATGCTGAGCACTTGGGTAAGTTTAGGAAATCAGATCAGTCATGGTCTCTGCTTCAAAACAAATTCTTTTATTAATTATTCATCATCACGTAATTAGTAATAAATGAAAGCGAAGACCAGAGAAAAATGAAAGCTTCCAAGCCACTGACTATTGCAGATGAATTTTGCGGGCATTAACTTCGTTCTTGGGTGATTCAGTGATGCCGGTCCAATTTTATTTGGAAGGGAATATTTAACTTCAAGCTAGGTCATGTGTTCAGTCTGAAGTCTTGGATGATCATTATCTTCTCCACCTAGAAGCCTTTGTTCTAAACAAGCCTTTTTCTAAAAATCGCATTACACCTCCTCGACTTCTCTGCCCTCTCCCACCTCTCCCCGCCACCTTCCGAAATGTCGGCCTCTTGTAAGAAGGGCAAAATATCCTGTGCGTTGCTTCACTGCCTTGACTCCTAACTAGAAGGAACACAAAAGAAATTGAATTAGGTGCCCAGTGGCAAGCAACTATTCTTGATTTTGCGGCTATTTTTAGGCAGAATCGGATAGCTGTCGTATATGAAAAATACATCATGAAAATTCTGAAATTCTGTGCTTCTTTTGCTTCAAAAAAAATTTCCATCATGGTGCTTAAGAGGAGAAAGACCCTTCCTCATGTCCCCCCCCCCAAAAAAAACAATTAAGGGAATTGTTTGCGAAAGAAAATGCATTATGGCACGTGAAGTATCATATTTCAGTGGGCTTTTCAGATAATAAATATGCTGCCCTAAATCTCTATTCAATTAAATTAAGGCTAATAGTAAATGCACTTTACTTGGGAATATGAATTGGAGTTTCTTTTTTTTCTTTCCATATGTTGCCTGGGTAAAAACAAGTGGAGTTGATGCAGGAAGTGCTGCTGTTCTATAAAAGAATCAATTAATTGATGGTATGGTTGAGCAACTATTATTCTCGTATTTGTTAGGCGCTTTACCAGGTGCCGAGCACTGTTCTAAACACTGGGATAAGTACCAGCTAATGAGGTCAGACTGTGAAGTTCACAGTAGAAGGGAGAACAAGGATTGAATCCCCATTTTGCAGATGGAGGAAATTGAGGCACAGAGGAAGTGAAATGACTTGCCCAAGGTCACGTAGCAGACAAGTGGCGGTGCCATCCGTTTGTTCATTCAGTCATATTTATTGAGCGCTTACTGTGTGCAGAGCATTGTACTAGATGTTTGGAAAGTACAATTCAGCAACAAAGAGAGACAATCTCTGCCCATAATAGGCTCAGAGAACCCAGGCCTTTGGACTCCCAGGCCCGGGCTCTTTCCACTAGGGCAGGTTGCTCCTTGTGTTCAGGGACCAGGGCCACAAAACTAGAATACCCTGTCAGTGAAGACCCAGCCACTTTGTTTGTCAGAGAATGATGAAAAGAGATCGAATCGAAATGCTCGATTTGATCCCCAAATTTCTAGGAATCACGTGATCGGGCTTTCTGGGGAAACCAGTCACTTTCCCAAAGGGATCTGGCAGAATGAGGGAAGCTGGGAGGCCTCGTGGAAAGAGCACAAGTCTGGAGACTTGAGTTCTAGTCCCCGCTCTGCCTTTGGCCTGTTGTGTGACCTTGGGCAAGTCACTTAACCTTTCTCTGCCTCAATCAGGTAGCATTTATTGATTGCCTGTTGTGTGTAGAGCACTGTACTAAGCACTTGAAATAGTACAAAGGAACTAGAAGACCCAATCTCCACTCTCAAGGAGCTTTTAACCTAGTGGGGGAGAAGGGGAGGCTGATAGGATAGGATATATAGGATAGGATAGGATATATAGCATGAAAGTAATAATAATAATAATGTTGGTATTTGTTAAGTGCTTACTATGTGCCGAGCACTGTTCGAAGCACTGGGGTAGATACAGGGTAATCATGTTGTCCCACGTGAAGCTCACAGTTAATCCCCATTTTACCGATGAGGGAACTGAGGCACTGAGAAGTTAAGTGACTTGCCCATAGTCACACAGCTGACAAGTGGCAGAGCTGGGAGTTGAACTCATGACCTCTGACTCCGAAGCCCAGGCTCTTTTCCACTGAGCCATGCTGCTAATCACTCAATGGTATTTATTGAGTGCTTACTGTGTGCGGGGCACTGTTCTAAGCGCTTGGGAAAGTACAGTAGAGTTGGTAGAAATAATCCTGCAGACAGTGAGTTTACAGTCTTCAGGGGGAACATCTCAAGTGGCTAATCAGGTGATTCTTCTTTCACTCCCTTCCGCGTCACTCTGACTTGCTCCCTTTATTCTTTCTCCCTCCTATTGTTTATTTATTTCTATTAATATCGGCTCCCCCAGACTGTAAACTCGCTGTGGGCCAGGCATGTGTCTATTTATTGTTATATTGTATTCTCCCAAGTGTTTAGTACAGTGCTCTGCATACAGTAAGGGCTCAATAAATAGGATTAACTGACTGATACACTAATCAGGGCTCTGTGTTCTTGGAATGTACCAGAGGGAATTCTCCAAAGATGGGAAAGATGGTGATTGAATGAAGCCCTTACCACATTCATTATGCAGAAATAATAAAAGTAATAACAGTAATAATAATTATTATTATGGCATTTGTAAAACACTTACTATATGACAGGCGCTGTGCTAAGTGCTGGGTGGATACAAACAAATCGGGTCGGAAACAGTTCCTGTCCCACGGGGGGCTAACAGTCTCAATCCCTATTTTCCGATGAGGTAACAGAGGCACAGAGAAACGAAGTGACTTACCGAAGGTCACGCAGCAGATGAGCGGCGGAGCTGGGATTAGGAACCATGATCTTCCGACTCCCAAGCCCCTGCTCGTAACAATGACAATGATGATTTTTGTTTTCCTTGCCCACGTGGAAAGCAATTTAAGACAAGAAAAGCTAAGTCTATACCGTGGGTCCTCTGGTTGTCTTACCACCCGGCCAAGGGGTGAATTGTGGGGGAACCGGAGGTAATGCTATTTTGAGGATTGTCTCAGGGCCTGTGAGGGGCACCCCAGGGTCAGGACCTCCCCAGATCCTCCAGCCCCATGCCCCCTCTCTGGCGATTGAGCCCACCCCATCGTGCCCCTACCCAGGAGCGCCTTGATAGTGGAGCGGGCAAGGTGGGTGAGGGAGGACCATTCATTCATTCATTCAGTATTATTTATTGAGCACTTACTATGTGCAGAGCACTGCACTAAGCGCTTGGAACGGACAATTCGGTAACAGATAGAGACCATCCCTGCCCACTGACGGGCTTACAATCTTAACTGGGGGAGACAGACGGACAAAAACAAGACAGCTCAATCGCAATCAATAGAATCAAGGGGATATACACCTCATTAACAAATTAAATAGGGAAATAAAAATATAGACAAATAAGCACAGTGCTGAGGGGAGGGGAAGGGGGGGAGCAGAGGGAAAGGGGGGATACCATCCTGGTACCTTCTCCCAAAAGAGGCTCCTCATTGCCCCTTTGTGATGAAAGGCAGCCACTGCACTTTTTCCTCTTTTCACTCAACCACAAGTTCACCCACTTTTCCGTTTTTGTGATTCAAGTATTTTTTTTTAATTTGTCACCCAAGATCCCCTAACTCCGAGGGTCCAGTGCTGATAGTGTCCATTTGATTGCCCAGACCTGCCTATCACTACCCCCTTGAGAGCCTAAGTGGATCAAAATAAATCCCAAAATTGTGAAATGAGGTGTCCACCCCCTTTTTTCTATTGATCACGATTATGTTGTCTTGTTTTTGTCCGTCTGTCTCTCCCTATTAGACTGTGAGCCAGTCATTGGGCAGGGATTGACTCTCTCTGTTGCCGAATTGTACATTCCAATGCACTGCACATAGTAAGCGCTCAATAAATACTATTGAATGAATTAATCAAAAAGTTCAAGGCAGCACTGGATTTTTTTCATTCAACCAGTATATTAAGTGATTACTGTGGAGCGAGCCCCCCTCCCCTCTATACATCCCCCCAACCCAAGTCACTGCTTGCTCTGGTGCCCTGTGACTGCCCCAGAGAGTCAGGTGGGGTGAGATGGGAGAGAGACAACAACTTAAATAAATTACAGATGGCAGTGTCGTAGAACACAGAAGATGTGCATGTAAGCAGTGGTGAAAGGAAAAAAAAATCAAATCGGAACTCCAGTCGCCCACCCTACTCAGTCAATCAGTCAGTAGTCAGTAGTACGCTCAATAAATACCACTGATTGAAGGCACCCAACCTTCCACAGATGCAAGTAAATTCTGGGAGATACATGATCAGAAAAGCAGTTTGGCCCAGTGGAAAGAGCACAGCCCTGGTAGTCAGAGAACCTGGTTCTAATCTTATCTCTGCCACTTGCCTGCTGTGTGACCTTGGGCAAATCCCTTCACTGCTCTGTGCCTCGGTTATCCCCTCTGTAAAATGGGGATTCAGTACCTGTCCCCCTTCCTGCTTTAGGTGTGAACCCCAAGTGGGACAGGGACTGTGTCAGATCTGATTATCTCGTATCTACTCCTGTGCTTGGTACAATGCTTGGAATTAATTACGAATTAAATAATAATAATAACGCGATCAGGGGCCAGGAAAGGTTAAGCGAGATGGTCAGTGAGGAAAAACAGTTCCTTGGGCAAGTTTCTTCACTTCACTTCTCTGTGCCTCATTCATTCATTCATTCAAGCGCTTAGTACAGTGCTCTGCACATAGAAAGCGCTCAATAAATACGATTGAATGAGTTCAATCGTATTTATTGAGCGCTGATTGTGTGCAGAGTGCTGTACTAAACGCTTGGAATGTACCATTCGGCCGTTATCTGTGAAATGGAGCTTAAGACTGTGAGCCTCATGTGGGACATGGAGTGAGTCCAACCTCATTACCTTATATCTACCTGCCGCGCTTAGAACAGTGCTTGGCACAGAGTAAAAGTTTGACAAGTACCATTTTTTTAAATTAAAAAAGTAGTTTAGCGGTTCATTTGTGCCTGTGGAGGTGCTTGGTAGTTCCACCAGGTGGCGGTAAAAGCCCATTCATTCAATAGTATTTATTGAGCGCTTACTATGTGCAGAGCACTGTACTAAGCGCTTGGAATGGACAATTCGGCAACAGATAGAGACCATCCCTGCCCAATGACGGGCTTACAGTCTAATCGGGGGAGACGGACGGACAAAAACAAGATAACAATCACGATCAATAGAATTTCGGGGGGCTGGGGGAGGCCAACTCCTCTACTCAGAGGAGGATTCTGTCTTCCTCTCAGGCCTCATCGAAGTGCTGCACGAACAAGGCAGCAGGGAGGCTGGTGAGTTCCCAGAAAGGCCTACTCATTGGCAGGATTTGTGGCCAGTGACTGTCCGGAGGCCAGGAGGGGACTTGGCCCCAGAGCACTTTGGGCAGGGGAGGCAGGAAGGACCGGTCACCACCCCCTGGTTGGTAGAGGGGCTCACTGTGGGCAGGGGATGTGTCTGTTTACTGTTGCATTGCACCCTCCCAAGCGCTTATTACAGTGCCGTGCGCACGGTAAGCTCTCGGTAAATAGGGCTAACGCAGAGGGCGGTCGGTGGGGCCGAACTTCCCACATTCTCAGGGCCTTCATCGAGGGTAATAATAATAATGTTGGTATTTGTTAAGCGCTTACTATGTGCAGAGCACTGTTCTAAGCGCTGGGGTAGATACAGGGTCATCAGGTAGTCCCACGTGAGGCTCACAGTCTTCATCCCCATTTTACAGATGAGGGAACTGAGGCCCAGAGAAGTGAAGTAACTTGCCCACAGTCACACAGCTGCCAAGTGGCAGAGCCAGGATTCGGACTCAGGACCTCTGACTCCCAAGCCCAGGCTCTTTCCACTGAGCCACGCTGCTTCTCTAAGCAGGTAAGCAGGTGAGGCGGGAGCTGCAGAGCGGAGTGTCTGCGGGGCCGCTGGCGTTGAAAAGGGAAAGGTGCCCCCGGATCCAGGGGAAGGTCAGGGGTGTCCCCCTCGAGGAATGCTCTTGATTCAGGGGTTTGGACAGACTCCTCTAAGACACAGACAGTGCTCGGGGCACGGAACCTCTCTCCCCGTCTCTCCGCTTGCCTTCTCCCTTCTCAATAAAAACTGGCTCTTGTGGCAAAAGTAACTAGACAAAAATTAAGTGAACAGATCTACGCGTGAGTGCCAAGGTGGTTGGTGGGATCGCATGAGCAGCGTGGCCTAATGGACGGAGCACGAGCATGGAGTCAGAAGGACCTGAGTTCTAGTCCCAGCTCCTCCACTTGTCTACTCTGTGACCAAGTCACTTTACCTCTCTGTGCCTCAGTTACTGCATCTGTAAAATGGGGATTATGACTGTGAGCCCCATGTGGGATATGGACCGTGTCCGACGTGATTATCTTGTATCTATTGTCAGCACTTACAACAGTGCCTGGCACATAGTAAGAACTTAATAAATACCAGAAAAAGGAGGTAACGATCAATCATATTTATTGAGTTATTACTGTGTGCAGAGCACTCTGCTAAGTGCTTGGGAGAGTATAATATATTAACTGTAGAATGCCTCTAGAAATACTTTGTAGGAGGGCTTTGAAGTAATGTGTATGGGGGGCTGCTTTGGCAAATCATTCAATCGGTAGTATTTATTGAGTATTTATTGAGTCCCTGCTGTGTGTAAAGCCCTGTACTAAGTACTTGGGAGAGTACAGTTAGCATTAGTAGATACATCTCTACACTAAAGGAACTTACAGTGTAGAGAGAGAGACGGATTTGAGGGGGAAAGGGGTTCCATACAGGGGAAATAATAATAATGATTATGGTATTTAAGGGCAGACTGTGCGCCAGGCACTGTATTAAGCACTGGGATGGATACAGGGTAACCAAATTGGACTTAAACCCCATTTTACCGATGGGGGTGGGCACAGAGACGTGAAGTGGCTTGCCCAAGATAAAACAACAGACAAGTGGCAGAATCTGGATTAGAACCCAGGTCCTTCTGACTCCCAGGCCCGGGCTCTAGCCACTGGGCCAGGCTGCTTCCGAGAGCAACGCCTTCCAAGAGGCAGCCCCGTGCCGGGCGCGGAGCTCAGAGATGGGTCCGTGTGGGCACGAAAATCCCTGGCCGTGTAGGAGGGCCATGAAGGAGAAGGCAGGGGAATCGAAGCAGCATGGCTTAGTGGAAAAAACCCGGGCTTGGGAATCAGAGGTCATGGGTTCTAATCCCAGCTTCGCCACTTGTCAGCTGTCCCTATGCCTCAGTTCCCTCATCTGTAAAATGGGCATTAAGACTGTGAGCCCCACGTGGGACAACCTGCTTACCTCGTATGTCCTCCAGCGCTTAGAACAGTGCTTGGCACATAGTAAGCGCTTAACAAATCCCATCATCATCATCATCATCATCATCAACCGTCTGCCCGCAAAGACAAAGACCTCACCAGATCAAGAGAAGCAGCGTGGCTCAATGGAAAGAGCCCGGGCTTGGGAGTCGGAGGACATGGGTTCTAATCCCGGCTCCGCCGCTCGTCAGCTGTGTGCCTTTGGGCAAGTCGCTTCACTTGCCTGTGCCTCAGTTCCCTCCTCTGTAAAATGGGGATGAAGATTGTGAGCCCCACGTGGGACAACCTGATCACTTCGAACCCCCCCAGCGCTTAGAACAGCGCTTGGCACATAGTAAGCGCTTACCAAATACCATGATGATGATGATGATGAAGGGGGTAGTTTGGCTGCCCGAAGCGCCACCTGCTGGCCGCCGGGGGGCACCTCCGGGAGCAGGGCGGGGGTGAGCTGTCCAGCCCAGCACTGAAGGAAATCCACCTCAGTCTTTGGGGGACTCCCCCATCGGCCCACCAGCTCCCCTCAGACCTCGACCACATCCCCATCACCTCAGCAACGGTGATACCTCGCGGGCTTAACGTGTGTGTGTGTTCATTCAATTGTATTTACTGAGTGCTTACTCTCTGCGGAGCACTGAGCGGTCCAGCCCAGCACTGAAGGAAATCCACCTCAGCAATTGGGGGAATCCCCCATTGGTCCACCAGCTCCCCTCAGGCCTGGAGCACATCCCCATCATCTCGCCAACGGTGATACCTCGCAGGCTTAACCTGTGGGTGTGTTCATTTAACTGTATTTATTGAGTGCTTACTATGTGCGGAGCACTGAGTTGTCCAGCCCAGCACTGAAGGAAATCCATCTCAGCATTTGGGGGAATCCCCCATTGGCCCACCAGCTCCCCTCAGGCCTGGAGGGCTCGGAAGCTACCTCCCCATCATCTCGCCAACGGTGATACCTCTCAGGCTTAACCTGTGTGTGTGTTCATTCAATTGTATTTATTGAGTGCTTACTGTGTGCAGAGCACTGTGCTGAGCCCTTGGGAGAGTACAGTTTCACAATAAACGTACACATGCCCTGCTCATAGTGATCTTACAGTCCGGAGGTGTGTCTGTGTGGTGGTGGAGGCGGGGAGCGGGTGCTTAGCGGCTAGGAGCAGCCATGGCCTAGTGGAAAGAGCCTGGGCCTGGGAGTCAGAGGATCTAATAATAATAATAGGTTTTGCTAAGCATTTACTATGTACCTGGCACTGCTCTAAGCGCCGGGATGGACACAAGATAATAGGGTTGGACACAATCCCTGTCCCACATAGCGCTCAAAGTCTTAATCCCCATTTTACAGAGAGGGAACTGAGGCCCAGAGAAGTTAAGCCACTGTCGAAGGTTACACAGCCAACAAGTGGCAGAGCTAGGATTAGAACCCATGACCTTCTGATTCTCAGGCCTGTGATCTATCCATTAGGCCAGGCTGCTGCTCTAATCGGGACCTGCGCTCTAATCGCGGCTCCGCTAGTTGCCCGCTATGTGACCTTGGGCAAGTCACTTCACTTCTCTGGGCCTCCGTTTCCTCATCTGTAAAAGGGGGATTCGATATCTGACCTCCCGCCTTCTTGGACCCTAAGCCCCATATGAGACAGGGGCTGTGTCCGACCTGATGAACCTGTATCTGCCCCAAGTGCTTATTACAGTGCCCTGCGTAAGCGTTCAATAAATACGATGGAATGAATGAACTGAGGCTGGGGCCGGGGCTGGGGAGAGAAGTCCTCCGGTCCCAGTTTCCCCCGGGGAGGGCAGAGTGGAGAGTAATGAACTTGCACCTTCCCCAGCGCTTAGAACAGTGTTCGACACATAGTAAGCGCTTAACAAATAACCATCAAAACAGAGGAACAGAAAAGCCCCGAGGTGTTGGGAGGCGAAGGCTCGATGGGAAGAAGCCAAGGATTAGCAATGGCAGTCTGGGGGTTGGCCAGCAGGGGGCGCCTGCGCCTCAGGGACGACAGGGTTCATTCATTCATCCATTCATTCATTCAATAGTAATAACAATAATGTTGGTATTTGTTAAGCGCTTACTGTGTGCAGAGCACAGTTGTAAGCGCTGGGGAGATACAGGGTCATCAGGCTGTCCCACGTGAGGCTCCCAGTCTTCATCCCCATTTTACAGATGAGGGAACTGAGGCACAAAGAAGTGAAGCGACTTGCCCGCAGTCACACAGCTGCCAAGTGGCAGAGCCGGGATTCGAACCCATGACCTCTGATTCCCCAGCCCGGGCTCTTTCCACTGAGGCACGCTGCTTCCTTACAATGTTGGTATTTGTTAAGCGCTTACTATGTGCAGAGCACTGTTCTAAGCACTGGGATAGATACAGGGTAATCAGGTTGTCCCACATGAGGCTCACAATCTTCATCCCCATTTTACAGATGAGGAAACTGATGCACAGAGAAGTTAAGTGACTTTCCCACAGTCACACAGCTGATGAGTGGCAGACCGGGGATTCAAACCCATGACCTCTGACTCCCCAGCCCGTGCTCTTTCCACTGAGCTACGTTGCTTCTCTAGTATTTATAGTATTAGGCACTTACTATGTGCACAGCACTGTACTAAGTGCTTGGAATGGACAATTCGTCAACAGATTGAGATCATCCCTGCCAGTTGACGGGCTCACAGTCTAATCGGGGGAGACAGACACGCAAAAACAACACAATTTAATCATGATCAATAGAATCAAGGGGATGGACACCTCATTAACAAAATAAGTAGGGTAATAAAAATATATACAGAGGAGCACAGTGCGGAGAGGAGAGGAAGGGAGAGGGGGAGGAGCAGAGGGAAGCCCAGGGTTCCCCGGGCCTCAACCCCTGGAGGGCATATAGCCCCCCTGGAAGAGAGTTGGTAGCCACATGCCATGCTCGCAAGGAGAAGCAGCATGGTGTAGTGGACAGGGCATGGACCTGGGAGTCAGAAGGTCATGGGTTCTAATCCCAGCTTCACCACTTGGCTGCTGTGCGACCTTGGGCAAGTAACTTCACTTCTGTGGGCCTCAGTGACCTCATCTGTAAAAAAGGGAGATTAAGAGTGTGAGCCTAATTTGGGACAGGGACTGTGTCCAACCTGATTAATTTGTATCGACCCCTGTGCTTAGAATAATAATAATAATAATGGCATTTAAGTGCTTACTGTGTACAAAGCACTGTTCTAAGCACCGAGGGGGGATACAACGTCATCAGGTAGTCCCACGTGGGGCTCCCAGTCTTCATCCCCATTTTCCAGATGAGGTCACTGAGGCCCAGAGAAGTGAAATGACTTGCCCAAGAAATGACTTGCCCAAGGTCACACAGCTGACAAGTGGTGGAGCCGGGATTAGAACCCATGACCTCCGACTCCAGAAACCGGGCTCTTTCCACTGAGCCACGCGAGAACAGTGCTTGGCACGTAGTAAGTGCTTATCAAGAATTATAATTAACATTCACGATTATTAAGGAGTTCCCAGTCCAGAGGGAGAGATAGACATTAATATATATCAATCGATTAGGGATATGGACATAAGTGCTGTGGATGGGGTGAGTACCAAATAGCCAAAGGGTACATATCATAGTGCAAAGTATAGATCTTGCTAGGGAAGAGGAGGAGGGAGCTCTGTGGCCCAGGTCCTTGAGAACTGGAAGAGACAGACAAAAAGAAAAATTATCGACAGGGGCCAGATGACCACGAGGAATGGGTAACCCACAACTCTTTAGCGTTTCTCCCTTTTGCGTGACTTTAATTCTCAGACACTTACCCACAGAAAGCCCTCATTTCACAATGCCTCCTCTGGGTCCTTGGGGTTCAGGAGGAGCTTGGAAGCGAGTCCGGGTAGGGATTTATTTATATTAATGTCTGTCTCTCCTCTAGACTGTAAGCTCGTTGTGGGCAGGGAATGTGTTTATTGTTATATTGGTCTCTCCCAGGCACTTAGTACAGTGCTCTGCACACAGTAAGTGCTCAATAAATATGATTGACTGACACTTAACAAAAAAGTTGATTCCCATTATTATTAGACAGCCTCCCCTCTCCTGCCTGACTCCCAGAAGCGCCCCAAGCTTTCCCCGCTTTCTGGAGAGACTGAGGCACGGGGTGGGGGGGGGGGCCCACCGGAGGACAAGCTCTCCACTGTGTCCTCAGCAGGTGGAACGGGGACCCGAGGACTTCTCTCCCCAGCCCCGGCTCCAGCCAAGTTTATTCATTCCATCGTAGTTAATGACCGCTTACTGGGTGCAGAGCACTGTAATAAGCACTTGGGAGAGTACGATACAAAAATCAGCAGACATATTCCCTCCTCACAACGAGCTTACACTCTCAGTCTAAGTTGCACCTGCTCCTCCCGGCCAGCTCCTCACAGCTGCCAAGCAGGCCCAAGACAAACATTTATGTTACACACATCGGGACGGATCAAATGAGCTTCTCAGAAGCGCCGGCTTGTCAGAGTTGGGACTAAGGCCAACCTGGCCCGGGAGCCGGAGGAGACGCCGGGCAGCCCTGCTTTCCACTCCCAAGGAAGTTCTTGTGGGATATTGCCGTAACTTGCGACAATCCCTCCCCCAGCCCAGGATTTCAGGTTGAAGGATGCCCAGCTGCGTGGTGGGTGGCCCTGGATACCCTCGGGGGAGGGAAAAGAGAAATCAGTCCATCGATCAATCCATCCATCAACAGAATTGTTTGAGTGCTTCCTGCGTGCAGAGCATTGTCCCAACTGTTTAGGAGAGTACGATTCATTCATCGTATTTATTGAGCACTTACTCTGTGCAGAGCACTACTGAGCACTTGGGAGAGTACAGCAGAATTAACAGACTCGTTCCCTGCTCACAAGGGGTTTACAGTCTAGAGGGAAATTTGCATCCCAGGTGGGACCCTAGCCCACAATAATAATAATTATGGTATCTGTTAAGTGCTTACTATGTGCCAGGCACTGTATTACGCGCTGTGGTGGATACAAGCAAATTGGGTAGGACACAGTCTCTGTCCCACGTGGGGCTCCCAGTTTTAATCCTCATTTTCCAGATGAGGTAACTGAGGCACAGAGAAGTGAAGTAAGGTCACAGAGCAGACAGGTTGTGGAGCTAGGATTAGAACCCATGACCTTTTGACTCCCAGGCCTGTGCTCTAGCCACTATGCCAGGCTGCTTCACAATCCCTGGTTTAGGAAGGAAAGGGTGGGATGGGGCAATGCAGGGCGCTCGTGATATCTCTTTGACATTCTCATTTTCTAGACTGTAAGCTCGTTACAGGTTTTCTTCCACTCCCTTCTGCGTCGCCCCGATTTGCTCCCTTTATTCATCCCCCCGACCAGCACTCATGTCCATGTCTGTAGTCTATTTACTTCTTTTAATGTCTGCCTCCCCCTCCAGACCTTATGGGAATGTGGCTTTTTATTGTTGTACTGTACTTTCTCTGTGTGCACACAGTATGCACTCAATAAATACGATTGAATGGATGAATGAATCAATGTAACCGTCACATTGTTCTTTTGTACTCTCCTCAGTGCTCGGTACAACTCTCTGCACACACTAGGGACTCGATAAATACGACTGATTACTAGGGAACTTGTCCACTGATCCTGTTGTCTTGAACTCTCCCTAGCGCTCAGCACAGCGCTCCGCATAGAGAAAGCACTCAATGACTACTATCGATCGATCAATTGATCCAAGTCATTTGTGTGACGGCCAATTTCCCATCACCGGGACAGATTTCTCAGCCCCCGACCAATCTGTTAACTATTCGGTCCGGGGCTCATTCCGTCTTTTGAGATGCAAATGTCAAGGAATCATTTTCTATAGTATTCTCCCATTAGCAAAACGCCTCAACCCCTGTGGCCGATTCCATAGCCCCATGCCGGAAATCGGAAATCGTATCCATTGGTTCCGCATCGGCTGCAAGGAAACCACTCTCCCGTAGTGGAGGAATTTTGTAGTGGTGCGAATTTTCATCGGCTCCGTCCTGCAAGAAGGCGGGGGGGGGGGGGGGGGTGGAAGGCTGAGACTCGCAGAGTTGAGTCGCTGCAGAAGCAGCAAGAGCACGGGTCTAGCGTGGCAAACTTGAGGCTGGATGACAAGAGTGAGGAGAATAGTTAATTGGGGAATACTCTATACCAAGCACTGTGGTAAGCAATCAATTGGTAAATTGTATTTATTGAGTGCTTACTGGGTGCAGAGCACTGTACTAAGTACTGGGGTTAAACGATAGAAGCAGATAACAATAATAACTTAACTGTGGTATTTGTTAAATGCTATGTGCCAGGCACTGTACTAAGCACTGGGGTAGATACAAGCAAATAAGGTTGGACAAAGTCCCCGTCCCACGTGGGCCTCGCAGTCGTAATCCCCATTTTATTCATTCCCCTCCCAACCCAACAGGACTTACGTACATATCTGTAATTCATTTATTTATATTAATATCTGCCTCCCCTCTAGACTGTAAGCTCACTGTGGGCAGGGAAGGTGTCTGTTGATTGTTGTGTTGAACTCTCCCAAGGGCTTAGTACAGTGCTTTGCACACAGTAAGCGCTCAATAACTATGATTGAATTTTACAAATGAGGTAAGTGAGGCACAGAGAAGCCAAGTGAGTTGCCCGAGGTCACAGAGCACAGACGTTGTGGAGCTGGGATTAGAGCCCAGGTCCTTCCGACTCCCATGCCCGTGCTCTATCTCATTAGGCCGCGCTGCTTCTTAGACCCGATTCTTGTCATCGTCATCATCACGACACGGGGACACAGCAGACAAGCGGCAGAGCCGGGATTAGAACCTGGGTCCCCTGACCCCCGGGCCCGTTCTCCTTCCACTAGGCCACGCCGCTTCTCGATATGAGGGCTTCTATTCCGGTTTCCACAGTGACTCACAGATGCAGTCCACGTGTCTCCTCCCACTGCCTGAGGGCCCTAGCAGGCGAATCTCTCTCGGAATCTCGAGTCTTCCCCGAGAGAGAGGTACCATAACCCTTCCGGCATCGAGTCAGGTTAAGGAGCAGAGCTTCCAAGGAGTTAACTGAAGAAGCCAGGGGCGGAGGGAGATTTAGTAGCCTGATGGAAGGAGATCGACCAGCTTGGCAGACACTGGATTTGGGGATAGAGACCCCAGATCAGGAAAGCGGGTGGGGTGGGAGGACGATACGGTAAGTAGAGGTGGGGAGTAATTTACCTCAAGACTCAGGACTTCAGAGGGGCTACCCTCAGGTAGGCCCAAGAGCCTTCAATCGATAATAATTCAATCAGTAATAATTAATAATAATATCTTCTAGACTGTAAGCTCATTGTGGGCAGGGGACGTGTCTACCGACTCTGTTATATTGTGTTCTTCCAAGCACTTAGTCCAGTGGTCTGCACACAGTGAGGAGACTGGTTGATTGGTTGATTAATATTAGTAATTGTTAAGCATTTACTATGTGCCATTCCTGTACTGAGCCCTGGGGTAGGTACAAGACAATCAGGTCAAACACCGTCCCTGGGGAGAACAGGCCTTGAACCCCCATCTTACAGATGAGGCACCGAGTAGCGAAGCAATTTGCCCAAGGTCACACGGCAGGCAAGACCAGGATTGGAACTCAGGTCCCCTGACTCCCAGGCCCGGGGTGTGGCATGGGATGTGAGGGCAGGGAAGGGAGGGAGAGGGGGGTGGGCAGTCAGTGGAAATCGAGGCCGGGTGCCGGAAATGACCTGATTTGGAATCTGTCCGGGAAACTCGGGGATTGTGGCTCCCGGGTCCCAGGCAGTTCAGGACCTCGGTTAGGGGCAGTTGCTGGGCTCTGGGTTGGGAGGGAGGAAGGAAAGTCAGACGAGAGGGGGTTCTGTAGAGGAAGGGAAGCTGCAGGCTGTCCAGTCATATTTTATGGCCCCTCGTAGAATGCGAGCTCCTCGTGGACAGGGATAGCATCCTTCGGCTCGGTTCTATTGGACTCTCCCGAGCTCTTACTACAGTGCTCTGCACCCAGGAGGCAATCAGTAAATACCACTGACTGATTGATTGGTCGCCAAACCAAAGAGATAGAGTATTGCCGAATCTGAATTGCAACGAGAAAGCGTCACGGAAAACAGCGTGACCGAGTGGAAAGAGCACAGGCCTGGGAGTCGGGCACTGGGGTAGATTCAAGATGATCGGGTAGGATAGAGTCCCCGTCCTACATGGCGCTCACAGTCTAAGTGGGAAGGAGTTGGATTTAGTCCCCGTTTTATAGATGAGGAAACTGAGTCACAGAGAAGTGAAGTGACTAATCCAAGGTCACTCAGCAGACAAGCGGCGGAGCTGGGATTAGAACCCAAGTCCTCTGACTCCCAGACTGCGTTCCCGCTGCTAGACCACGCTTATAAGCACTCTACTAAGTGCTAGGTAGATTCAAGATGATCAGGCTGACCGGAGTCTATCGGGGAGGGAGAACGAGTAATCTTAACCCATTTCACAGATGAGGAAACTAAGGCACCGAGAAGTGAAGTGACTTGCACAAGGTCACCCAGCTGGGAAGTGTCAGAGCTGGGATTGGAATCCAGGCCTGTGCTCTTTCCACTAGGCCAGGCTCCTTCTCTGTTCCCCAGGACCACCTCCCTCCTAAACACAGGGAGGAGGGAGAGGCCGGTGCCTGTTTCCACCCCACTAATCTAATCGCGACTGAGATGGAGGCGGGGTGGTCTTCGGAATCTGATAAGTCCTCACCGAGGGGGCTGGAGATCACACGGCCCATCCTCGGCTCCGAACTTCCGATTAATAAGTCGCAGGCAATTCCATCTTGGACGGAGGTGGCTCGAAAGCCCTGGGTATTTTCGAGGTCAGTGCCGATCAGCATACATCAACACATCCCATCGGTCGGCCGCACCGGAGACCGGCTGCATTCTGGTCTGACCAGCAGGAGGGCCTGGAACGGGGCTAGAGCCCAGAACCCTCCATCTAAAAGTCCAATAGGTCGATGAATATTAATTATTGACCTAGAGTAATCTTATATTACTCGCCCTCTCTTCCTTGACAGATGGTTGGGCAATCCCACTCCACCAATAAGGAGTCGCTCTCGGGAGCCCGAGCGGACCGGTGCGTGCCCGCTTTGAACGGTGGCCAAGTGGCCTCTTCAGGCCGTCTTAGCGGCCCCGGCTCTGGTTCTGACAGGGTGGAGGTGGGAACTTTTTGCCCAACCTACAAAAGGGACAGTAGCTAAAAACTCCTGCAGAAGTCGGGGAAGGCAGCCGGGAGCCGGGAGACCTGGGCTCTCAAGCAGCGTGGCCTAGTGGGTAGAGCGGGGGCCTGGGAGTCAGAAGGACCTGGGTGCCACTTGTCTGCTGTGTGACCTCGGGCAAGGCACTCGACTTCTCTGAGCCTCAGTGACCTCATCTGTAAAATGGGGATTGAGACCTGTGAGCCCCATGTGGGACGGGGACTGTGTCCAACCTGCTCTATCCCAGCGCTTGATACAGTGCCTGGCACATGGTAAGTGTTTTAACAAAACTATTTGAAAAAAACAACAACAAAAAACACTTTGAGCCTCAGCTTCCCCACCCACCAAAACGCCACCCTCTTTTCCTGTGCGACGTCAGGTAGTTGGGGTGCCTAGAAGCCACTCGGCAAAGCGCCTTGATCTCCCCGGAGGGAAGCAGTTCTGGTTTGGGGGGGCTTCTGGGGAGGCGGGGTGGGTTTCATGACCCACTGGTGACTGAGTCAGAACAGCACCAGGCGCTGCAAATGATAAATACGTCGGCACAAGAAGGGGACAGTGTGTGTGTGAGAGAGAGAGAGTGTGTGTACACGCAGATCTCCCTGGCATCCCAAAGACCTGGCTCGGCAAAGATTTACTTGTGCCTAAAATCCTAAATTCATCCTGGGATGAAATTTCTCTTCTCCTCCCCTCTTAGACCGTGAGCTCCATGTGGGGCAGGGGCTGGGTTTGACCTGATCATCTTGCGGTTAGTACAGTGCTTGGCCCATAGTAATCAATCAATCAGTGGTATTTATTGAGTGTACTAAGCGCTTGGGAGAATACAGTAGACATGTTCCCTGCCCACGACAAGCGCTTAACAAATACCATAAATTATAATTATCACTATTATCATTCTCCTTTTGGACTCAGCTGAGTCAGGGAACCTAAAGTCTCCAATGGATTGAAACCTAAGGAAAAACAACATTTTTTTTCTCCCTTTGAGTCATTTCATTCCAGAGAACACCATCTCCCTGTCGGGCTCATTCAGCCCTTCTCCTTGTCATTCCATCAGAGACCCTCGCGCTAGCCAGGAAGGCATTTGAGGGAAAAGCACGAGATGCTAAAGGGTCCATCTCTCACCATGGCGACGGGTGTCAGAGAGGGCCGACCGGCCCACGGGGCCTTCAGCAGCCTTTTTCCACTGCCAGGCAGAACACGCTCCATCCCCCTAAAAGTAGGAGTTACTTCCTAACAAACCCAGCGTTAAGGAGAACTCCACCCTCACCCACAAAGCTGTCTCTTCCGACCCCGTGCCCCGTGCCGTACAGATAATAATAACGTTAATAACTGCAGTAATTGTTAAGCATTTACTAGGTGCCAGGCACTCTGTTGAGCGTTGGGGTAGATACAGGATAATCAGGTCCCGGATAGGGCTCACTAAGTAGGAGGGAGAACAGATACCGAATCCCCATTTTGGGGATAAAGGAACCAAAGCAGAGAGAAGTTAAGTGACTTGCCTAAGATCACACAGCAGGGAAGCGGTGGAGCTGGGATTTGAACCCAGGTCCTCTGAGTCCAAGGGCCATCTCCTTCCACTGGTTCACCCTGCTTCGTAACGGGCATCGTCAAAAAGAAGTTCCCTGATTCCTTAACGCGTGGCTCAGGGGAAAGAGCCGGGGCTTGGGAGTCAGAGGTCATGGGTTCGGATCCCGGCTCTGTCACTTGTCAGCTGTGTGACTACGGGCAAGTCACTTGACTTCTCTGTGTCTCAGTTACCTCATCTGTAAAATGGGGAATTAAGACTGTGAGCCTCACGTGGGAGAACCTGATTACCCTGCATCTGCCCCAGCGCTTAGAACAGTGCTCTGCACACAGTAGGCGCTTAACAAATACCAACATTATTATTATTAACGGCGTTCTCGCTCTCCAAAACACGCAGCCAAAACCCGGGTTACGGAGAACTGGGCCGGGTGGTCCAATGGGCTGATTCAGTAACGTCATGGCTTCTGGTCCGATGTTCTTAAGCCCTTCTGCACCACCCCAAGCACTTAAGTACTCAATGACACCATAACACTTAGGTACTTAGCCTTCTACTCCATCACTTCCTCCTACATGTAATTTATTCATGCGTCTGTCTCCCCTCCGCTAGATTAGCAGCGTGGCTCAGTGGAAAGAGCCCAGGTTTGGGAGTCAGAGGTCGTGGGTTCGAATCCCGGCTCTGCCACTTGTCAGCTGTGTGACTGTGGGCAAGTCACTTAACTTCTCAGTGCCTCAGGTACCTCATCTGTAAAATGGGGATGAAGACTGTGAGCCCCGGGTGGGACAACCTGATTACCTTGTATCTACCCCAGCGCTCAGAACAGTGCTCTGCACGTAGTAAGCGCTTAACAAATACCAACATTATTATTATTATTATGAGCTCCTTGAGGACAGGGATGGTGTCTACTTACTCTCTTGCCCTCTCCCAGGCCCTCAGTCCAGTGGTCTGCACACCGCAGACTGTAAACTCCTTGAGGGCTGGGATTGTGTCTCCCAATCGAATTGTATCCTCCCAAACACTTACTGCAGTGCTTTGCACACAGTAAGAGCTCAGTAAATACCGCCGATGATGAAGGGGTGGCCCCGGAGGGCCTGGGGTGAAGGCTCCCTCCCACTTAGAATATGAGCCCCTTGTGGGACTGGGGCTGACCCGATCACCTTATATCCATCTGTTTAGTAGAGCTCTTGGCACCACAATTATTTTTATAATTCCATTACGTATTATCGTCGTTATTATTATTATTGAGAAGTAGCGTGGCCTAGTGGAAAGAGCACGGGCTTGGGAGTCAGAGGACCCGGGTTCTAATCTCAGCCGTGCCAACTGCTTGCTGTGTGACCTTGGGCAAGTCACCTCACTTTCCTGTGTCTCAGTTTCCTCATCTGTAAAATGGGAACTGAATCCCTGTTCTTCCTCCAACTTAGACTATGAGCCCCTTGTGGAACAGAGACTGCGTCCAACCTGATAAACTCATATCTACCCCAGCACTTAGAACAGTGCTTGATACACAGCAAGTGTTTACCAAAAATCCATTATTATTATCATGAGATTATCATCATTATTATTAGATGCACCTGGTGTGGAAGGTTTTAAACGTTCACTTTGAAGACCCAGTTCAGCTCACTCCGGTCCCTGGGGAAGCATCAGCCTCCTCAGTGCTCCCAATTATTCCCCGGAGCTTGGAAATCCCCTTATTCCCGGGCGACTGCTCATCACCTCCATCTTACGGATTGGGGGAACTGAGGCACAGAACAAGGGGCTGGAGGGTCCAGTGCGATTTGATAGGCCAGAGAGGTGCGGGCCAGTTGGCCACCCCCCAGCCCCTAGAGGCTCTGGATAGCCTCTTCCTCCGGCTGCCCCCTTCCCTCGCTCCAGGTGGGCCCGACCTTCTCAAGGCCTCGCTGCCAAAAGAGCAAGAGGGCCCTAGTCACGCGTGGCCAGCCCTTGGCCCCCGGGTTCAGGAACAGAGGTCATTCATTCAATAGTATTTATTGAGCGCTTACTATGTGCAGAGGTCATGATGCCACTGACCCCGGCTCCCCGACCCCTCCAACCTCCCCCGCTGTTAACCTGTCGAACAGTGATGCCCAAAGGGACAACTGTGAGCGTTCCTTGTGGCCTAGCGGAAAGAGCACGGATCTGGAGGTCAGAGGACCGCCATCTGTCTGCTGCGTGACCTCGGGTAAGTCACTGCTCATGAGTTTGAATCCCAGCTCTGCCACTTGTCAGCTGTGTGACTGTGGGCGAGTCACTTAACTTCTCTGTGCCTAAATTCCCTCATCTGTAAAATAGGGATTAAGACTGTGAGCCCCACGTGGGACAACCTGATTCCCCTGTGTTTACCCCAGCGCTTAGAACAGTGCTCTGCACATAGTAAGCGCTTAACAAATACCAATATTATTATTATTATTATTCTCCGAGCCTCAGTTCCCTCATCTGCAAAAATGCCTGACCTTCTTAGACGGTGAGCCCCATGTGGGAACTAATGATCTGCTGCGTGACTTTGGGCAAGTCACTTAACTTCTCTGTGCCTCGGTTACCTCATCTGTAAAATGGGGATTAAGACTGTGAGCCCCACGTGGGACGACCTGATTCCCCTGTGTCCACCCCAGGGCTTAGAACAGTGCTCGGCACATAGTAAGCGCTTGACAAATACCAACATTATTATTATCTGGTATCTACCCTTGCGCTTAGTACAGTCCTGACACATAGTCAATGCTTAACAAATAGCACAGTTATTATTATTTTTATTACAACCTGGGGACCCACATGCCCCCACTCACCCCACCAGGAGAGGATCCCGGAGCTGATGCCGGATCCGGGGATTCTGGGAAGGCTCCGGCCTGGCCGCCCACCGTGACGGCTCTTCCTGAGCTGGAATCCCTTGGGAGAGGAAGCGGTGAGAATTGGAAAAGAAGGGGGTGTGAGATGAGGGGATCAAAGTTACCCGATCCCTAAGGCCACCAAACCTCAACTCCACAGATACCACAGTCGATGCCGAACCGCCACCATCTAGATCCGAGGCGGCTATGCCGGGTGGGGGGACGGTGAGGGAGAGAGAAAGAGCGGGTGGGAGAAAGAAAAGATGTGGGGGGGGTAGAGAGGGGAAAGGAGAGAGGAGGTTCAGTTCAGGGGCAGAACTCCGAAGCTACTTCTCAGCTGGCAGGATTCATCCTGTCGGGTGTCCTGAGGGGGATGCAGGACCCCTCTCCTCCCACCTGGCTTTGGAAATGGGCATCGTGCCCTCCTCCCCGTCACCAAAAGTGAATCCCAAAGAGCAGAAAGCCCAGATAGGTGCAAACTCCACCCTCCCATCGCTGGAACTCCAGTGCAGCCATTTCCACTAGAACGAGATCCTTGCGTTCTCGGGTTTCAGGAAAATGGCGAGAGGGTGGGCAGGGGGCTGGACCCGCGGGGCCATTTATGGCCAGATCGGGCACCGCACAGTGCCAACGTGGGCCCGAGTGCCACGATCCAGCAGGTAGGCTCCCCTCTGGCCTCCGCCGTCTTCTCCGCCCGTGTCGGTCAGCTGAACCTCGGCATTCCCGCCGGGCCCGTTCACCTCACTGTTGTCCTTTGGTCAGGAAACTTCGTCCCGTGGGCTCAGCCCCACCTGGCGGGACCGTAACGAGGACCCAGGCCTACTGGTTCCTAGAGCCAGGCTCAAACCACCGCTCTGACAGCGGGGCATGAGGAAGCATGCGGTGCTAAGGGGCGAGGGGACTAGCGGGGGAGGGGTCTCCTTCAGCTCCAGACTGGGATCTGAAAGGGAAGGCTCCAGGCATTAGAACCGGGCAGCAGTTAGGGGCTTCCCGCTACATCGTCTCTCCTTCGGACGTGGATTCCTGCTCTCATTTCTGTGATTTGGGGGAGGGGAGTTTGGCGGGGCCCCACTGGAGCATTTATTTTTCAGCAGGGAATTGGCAATAGGAGTCAGATACCTTCAGAGACCCCACAAAACCCCTCGGGTGATCTGGCGCCCAGGACACCAAGACCCACCAGGGGAAAAAGAGATCCAGGAGAAAAGGGGGGACCATCCCAATGGAAACAGCGTGGATACAGCCCGGACTTGAGAATCCGAAGGACCTGGGTTCTGATCCCGACTCTGCCACTCATCTGCTGTGTGACCTTGGGTCAGCCCCTTCACTTCTCTGAACCTCAGCGACCTCATCTGTAAAATGGGGGTTAGACTAGGAGCCCCAGGTGGGACAGGTACTGTGTCCAACCTGATTAGCTTGTATCTGCCCCAGTGCTTAGTACAGTCCTGGCCCATAATAAGCGATTAACCAATATCGTTAAAAAAAAATTTCCCGTTTCCCCTTTTCCTGGGAATCAAGGCCAACCCACTGCATGGCCTGATACTGAAGCCTGGGCCCCCCTCCCCTGGCGGGAGGGGAGTCTGAAATCAAAAGGTTTCATTTGGAAGAGGAAAACATCTCTAATAGATTGTCATCAACTGGCTTGGTCCCCCAAGGAAGTCTCTCCAGAGAGTTCAGGTTTTGTTCTGATAAATCCCATCCGAGATCAATGAGAAAATCAATCTCTTCATCTATAAAATGGGGACCTTATCTGACCTAGTAATCTTCTATCTACCCCAGTGCTTAGTACAGTGTTTGGCACATAGTAAGTGCTTAATACCGTTATTATTATCATTATTAGGCTTTGGGCGGGAAACTAAAGGCCCCGGGTGCATTTCACTCTTTGGCCAAGTCAAGGCATCCTCAGATGGGGCAGCGGCCAGGAGAAGTGGCCAAGTTAAAAGTTGGACGTTCAGCCAGATCTACGGAAGGTCTCCTGACCACCCAGTGACCCCCTTGGGGGAGACTGCCCACCACCCACGCCCCACTAGGAGGGAGCAGGATGGGCAGGGATCGTTGCCATAGAATGGTGGCGAGGACAGGGAGGGAAGATAGTGGGCGAAGGAACTGTAAAGCAGAGTGGAAAGGATCCCCCTCCCCGCCCTCCTTCTCTCCAGTCACATGCAGAACAGTAAATTGGAGCCCAGCTCACTCCTGGATACAATCATCTGGCCGCATCCTGTCCGCACGCCCCCGGTATTGGTTAAACGCTTACTGCGTGCCAGGCATTGTACTAAGTGCTGGGGTAGATACGAACTGACTGGACACAGTCCATGCCCCACATGGGGTTCACAGTCTTAATCCCCATTTTACAAATGAGGGAACTGAGGCCCAGAGAAGTGAAGTGACTTGCCCGAGGTCACACAGCAGACAAGCGGCGGAGCCGGGATTAGAACCCACATCCTCTGACTCCCAAGCCCGGGCTCTTTCCACTAAGCCATGCTACTTCTCGATGGGAAGGGGAGTGTCTGATCTGGGGGAAGGGAGGGGTTTGGGAGGGGGAGAAGTTCCCGAGCTTGCAGTTCTGAGTCCCTGAGGAGCTATGGAAATATTTCTCTGTCGGCCTTCCCCGTCAAAGGGAGGGCAGGGGATACGGGTTGTGCGTCTCCTGAACTTTCCCAAGTATTTAGTGCAGTGCACTTTAGTGCCCAATAAATACCATCACTACCCCAGCGACGAGACCCGTGCTCATCCGGTGTCGGAAAGGGTGTCCCCATCCCACCAATCTGTAAGATCAGACGCAGGTAATAGTTAAAGGTAGATTTCTCTCCCCTTCATCCCAGATCGGATAGAAAAATCTCAACCAGAAAAACAAAAAAAAGCCCTCCCTCCTGGGGAAAAAAAGCAAAAATAACAATAACAACAACAACAACAGAAAAGCTTATTGGAAGTAGAAACAACAGGATTTCTCAAAAAAGTGCAAGGCAGCCAAAGAAAATGAAACGCTGCATTGGTAAATCAAAATTAACATACTCAAGCAGAAAATCTAAAAAACATGGAGCCTGCATATTGCATTACTCTTTTCGAAGCCAAATAAGAGAAAAAAAACGATCAAAAGTCAAGCATCCTTGTGGAATGGCTGACAGGGAGGGGGTGAGGGTCAGGGGTCAGGCCCCCTAAACAGGTTCCTGCGCTCGGTTCTAATGAGAAGCCAGAGTGAGGTCTGAGGGCTTAGTTGCCCCAGTCTCCATCTCTTCCTGGATCGAGCTGGTTTTCAACCCCATCCCGCGGCTTTCCAGAGCCTAGATCCCAAAGCCTTCTGCCCTCAGCCCCGGCTCACGCCACGGAGATCCCACGTCAGAGGGTGACAGGGAGCCTCGGCAAAATCCGGGCACCCTGGGAACACTGGAGTTGGGTTCTCGGGAATGCCTGTGGCCGGTCGTGGTGGGGTGACTTTGGGAAGATGGGGTGTGGCCACCAAAGCGGGCTCCAGTGCTCCAGGTCAGGGCACGGACCCCCAACCCTCTCGCTGGCGTTTTCTTTCCCCCTGCATGCAGCATCTTAAGCCTGTTCCAGGTCACTTGGAAAGCTAAGCACCTTGACACCGGTTCCGAGTCCCGGCTTAAGCAGGCAAATGGGACACGCAGATCAGGGATGGGTCTCCTACGAGACCTCTATCCATCAGCCCCGACCCCGCATTACAGCGGCCGGCTCCAACCTGAGCGGAGGGTTCCCGTTCCCACTTCTGCCGACCCCTCCCAAGGAGAATCTGAGGCTCAATCTCGGTTTTCAGCTGGAACGCGGTGACCGTCCGGCCTTGCGGTCCACGTACGAGCCGGGTTCTAGCCCAACGAGGTTGGGATTCCCGCTGCGATGGTCCGGGCCTGGACGGTTGGATCCCGGGAAGGACACGATACCCGTTTCGCCCCCAGGAGACAACCGGAGGTTTGGGAAAAGTGAGCGTGGAAAGGGGAAGCCCTAGTCAAAGCTTCCACCCAGTTCCCGGCGGTGGGCAGGGAGAAGGCGCTTATCGCCAACAGGGCCAATGTTGTCTTCCGCTTCTCACTGTTCCGGGGGGGTCGGGGAGAGAAGACTGGGAGATTTCCCCATTACCGTTCCATCTTCGAGGAAGTCCGCCTTAAGTCCCGCTTTTCGGTACCCTCCTTCATGTCATGCCATTCAGAGGAAGGTCCCCCCAGAGAGCATCAGGATGTAAACCCGGGCAGGTGACACATTGGCTCCGGCCCAGGGGAAAAGTGTTTCCCAGGGAAATTCGTCTATATCGTGCCGTGTTGGGGATTCTGAAAGACATCCCCACCCCAACCCCCACATCCCGGGACCGTCCTTCCCCGCTCCCTTCCAAATGACCGCTCTCATCTCCGGAGACTAAGCCCGTCCCCCCCTTGCTGGGAATCCAGGTCCCTGACCCCGGAGGCAGGATGGCGGGCCTATGGACGTCCAAGAAATTCTCTGTCGTAAACCGGAAACGTCTTCGGGACCGTCCCCCTCCATTCCGAGACATCTCCGCCCACTTACCGGAGGGCTTACGGCAGGTCGATACGCTCGCTCCACGCGCCTTAAAAGCGAGTCCAACTTTCGAGACCCCCTCAGCCCTCCCCACCGGGGCACTGAAACAAAACACTGATCGGTGTACAGAGTCACGTGAAAAATAAACATCTTTATTTTTCGCCTACTTTATTTCATTTTTCAAATAAAATTTAAATCTGTACAAAGTATACTGTTACAGTATATATTTGGTAAGAATCAAAATGCCTAAAATAATCACAATACTTCGATAAAGCAATACAGTAGAACATCGCTAGTTTCCAGTCCGATGTTTCGAACGGGCAAGCTCGTCGTCGTATCACAGAGCTGCTGGCCTTCCGTGTACGTTCCGACTTCCCGACACCGGGAATGAGGGGGGCCCCCGCTCCACTCGAGGTGGTGAGAATACAGGTCAACACCTCCCCCTGACTCTCGCTCACGTGAGACGGTGTTCTTACATATATGTATACATATGAGAACATATACATATGTGCATATGTATATGTTTTATATATATATATATATATATTATCTATGTTTAAAATTGCATTTGCTTGGGTCCTAATTGGCAATAATCAAGGCATTCTTCATGGGTTCTCCATTCGATAGTGCAAATTAACGATGTCCTACTGTATATTGGCACATCTTCAATAAAGATTAACTTGTAAACTCAAAGAATATCATCAAACTCCTCCCCAAAACCTTTAGCAAATATACTTATGGTCCTTCCAACCAAGCCACTTTGCAAAGATATTAAAGAACAATTCTACCTCCGAAGGGTACTTTTTTCGGGGGGAGGACGGGGGAAGGGTGGGGAGGGATCATTCTTTAGAGAAGGTGATGTTTTAAAATGAAGTCAGTAAAATTTTTCACTATAAAAAGTGTACAAACTTGATTAGAAATGTCAAGATTCCGATTCACAGCAGACTGATACAAACTGTTGATATTCATCATCATCATCATCAACGGTATTTATTGAGCGCTTACTGTGTGCAGAGCACTGTACTTAAGTACTTGGGAGAGCACAATACAACAGAGTCGGCAGACCCGTTCCCTGCCCACCACGAGCTTCCAGTCTAGAGACTGCTGCTATTCCGACAATACTCGTTCTCCGACTCGCTCACGACTCGGGCTAGATCAGCTGTGTTAACGAAGGTTTTGGAACGGCTGTGCGAAATTGATAAGTGGTCTTGGGTCTAGCGAGTGTAAGTACACAACAGCGAGTGTAAGTACACAATAGGTTTCAGTGACAAGAATTGTCTTCCTTATACTTTATTTGTTTTCCCCAAAGGAAACATTAATGTTTACATTCTTTAATAAAGTTAATCTTACATCAGAATATAACTTAATACTGTCTGCAACAGGGACCACGTACAGGAAATATGAAGCACATTTAAAGTAAGTCTGAGTTCACATAGATTAACATTTGTTGGTTAATAAAATATTGACAGTATTACAATCTTACAATATTTACAGTAAGAAAAAAATCTAGAGTAATATATACCTTTCACAGCAGGATTTTTATTTTTCCAGTTTGGGATTGTGGATACACGGACAGCTCAAAATAAAGCAACTCTACAATATCATTTTAGGAGAACGACCAAGGGGGGGGAGGGAGGGGAAGGGCAGCGACCGGGTGGGAGTGGGGAGCGGGGACGACTATCACGACCATTGAAAATAATGGTGACTCTTCTCACTGCATCTGTGGCAACCAAGGCCCCCAGCTGGCTCGCCCGCCGGCGCCCCGCTCGAACCCCTCTGACGATCCTGCCGGCCCTGCCTCGGTTACCCAGATCCGAGCCGACGGGGCCCAGAAACCACCCCCCCCACCCCCTTCCCCGACAGCCCCATCTTCTCACGCGCAGGGGGTGGGGGAAGGGAAGGAGAGCAGGCTCCATTCAGCTCATGCCATACTGCTGGAAGACTCCAGTCACTACAGATTCCCAACTTGGGCCAGGAAAAGTCCGACGAAACCGGAAGCGGACCGCGTCTCCTAGTCTAGGAGCTCGCGGCGCGCTTCACCAGCTTTAACGTTTGGCCTCACAACACCCCTGTGAGGTAGGTATGGGTTTCACGAGGCCCACATCTCAGACCCATCGCCATCTCTGAGGCTTGCGGGGGGAGGGGGTGGGGGAAGAAGAGAGAGAGAGAGAGAGAGAGAGAGAGAGAGACACTCGACAGTGCTACTCGACGCGAGAAGCGGAACGTGGTCAGCACTGGGTCCAATTCAAACCGCAGGAAGAACTGGGGTGGGGGTGGGCGGGGGCAGGTGAACCCCTGAGCTGGAGTTGGACCAGGGCGGCTGAGGCGGGCCGGCCCCTCCCGCCCCACCCCCGCCCCACTCTGCTCTGAAAATGCCCGGGGGGCGATCGGGCTGGGGGAGGGCGGTGGTTTCACGCCTCTTCTGAAAGATAGCACCTGCAGTCACGCCATGGTGGTGATGGTATTGGTCTCACACTGACTCGAAAGCAGATGAGCCACCGCTCGTGAATTAACGGGTCTTTCTACGGCACCCCCGGAGAAGTTGCCCTTTCAGGGAAAGCCCCGGCCCCCGGGGCACCGAGGCGGCAGGGCGACTCTGGACTCGGGGGAGGGGGAATCTCAGGGGAAATCAGCCGGTGGCTGGGCACAAGTTAGAGGCCAGCGCCGTTTCTCCTCCGACGGCACCGTCGGGGCGAGAGACCGTTCCCCCAAATGCGAATCTTCCTGGCCCGGGGCGGGTTAAGTTGCCGTCTGGTTTCCGGAACGCGCGGGGCCTCGCTGGGGCTGGCTCGGCAAACCAGGCCGATCTGCTTAAGTCTGGTCTTTGACTCCTCTACGTGCTATCCCCGAGCTGTCGTGTTTGGGCGGCAGACACCGCGGGAGGACATTTACGCGACGGGATAAACCGTTCGGTGGGTCTAGGAGGAGTCGGTGACGACATTTCTGTGTAGGCTGCAATTTGGAAGCCATTGCGAGGACCGAGACACAGGGTCTCCGCCCCAAGAGATCTTACGAGAACGGGCAGTCGTGTCTACCCTGAACGGTTTAGTCATTCCCCCGCCTGGAGGCAGGGGGCTGGACCAGATGACCTCTCTCAAGGTTCCTTCCGGCTCTGTGGGTTTTCTCTGCTCACTCTACCTGACAGAGTCCGTTTAGCGTCTTGAATGTTGCGTCTATATAGAATTTAGGCTCCGAACGCTGTTCTATATAGGTTCCTTCTATATACGTAAAAATATATACTCCTCAGTAGTTCAGTACGTGGTTAATCTTCCCATAGTAGAAGATCTCTGTACTCACACTTTGCAAAGTAGAAAAAAAAATCTCCTTTCTACGAAAGGAAATATACTTTCCTATTGTACACTTTTGAATAAGCCCAAAGACATGCACCAAAATTCTGTAATAAAACCATTACACACAATAGAGTAGTGTAGATTAGACTCAAAGTACTGTTTCTACAAAGCTTCAACTCCCAAGAGACAATTTGTCAGGCGTCTATGCTGCCGGATGCCTATTTGCATGACCTACAGATTTGGAACAAGTCGAGAAACAAAGGGGAAAGATATTTGGATATTTAAAACTACCTATGTTTTCACCTAAGGGAGGAGAAGTAACTATCCACTGGTTGACACTAAAGGAATGTTTAGGCTTCTGGTTTCAGGAGCCCGCCGACGGGTAAAAGCCATCAACAGCACACACCACGAAACACAAGACAGACGGGTAAATCCTCATTTATGTGGAGAAATCAATGTGGTTTTCCGGTTTCCATTCCCTCTCAATAAAGAGTTCAACTGGATCTTGGGGTCCAGAGCTGGGGGCGGGGAGGGGGGCGGTCCTTAAAAACGGCCCCCAAATTCAGTCCTTCTCCCCTTACTCAAGTTTGGGAAAGAGATGTTCGAATTCTAGAACTAAGATGGAGCAGAGGAAAGATATTCTGAAATTGTAACGTTCACTCCATTAAGAGGGAAAAAAAAAAAAAAAACCCACCCCAAAAAATCACTTTCTCAATTTCTCTTAGTTGGGCAGCTGAGATGGCTCAGAAGGTGCCTCGGAGACCCAAACCGACCCGCTTTCTTGAAAGAAATCCACGTGAGTAGAATTCTGCCCCTGACCCTTCTCCGATAAATTTCCAGCCTTTAGTCCGACAAGTGAAGAACTTGGTGGCTCACGCCTTAGAAGTCAGAACTCTGAAACGTCCACCGCCACTGAGTGTACTTTTTGTTTACATGGATTCATTCTCTAAGAGGCGAAGATACCTGTTAGCTTTATTTCCCAAAATACTGCGTTTTAATCATCGGTCCGTATTCAGACCACTCCCTGGCACGGTTCCACAAGACAAGAACACAAATCTAAAATCTGAACAATGGAAGTTAAAACTTTCCTGACCAAAATTAAAGAGATACAAAGTTCTGGGGCAGTAATCAACTCACAAAACACTCACACTCACACACACACACACAGGTTGCCCAGATTATTATTTTTTTTTACACAAACAATATTGCATCTTCAACAATAGTTGCACACTTAGGTCTAGAATGACTAGCAGAATCACACTAGGGACTACTCCGCATGCCTACAGGCAGACTCATCTCCCTCTGTCTCCTCCCCACCGCCAACTGCCCAAAATCACTCACTCAAAAAATGCCCCCAATCAACCAGATTTGAAGGCAGGCCGCTCGCTCGTTGCTTTTAAGCATAATGTGCTTAAAAAGCTGTGGAAAAGAGAGCAGAAACCAACCGTTATATAAATAGCTTTATAAAAATCATTTAGGCAGAAATTCCTCATTCAGCTTTCCTGACAAGAACCTGGGGATCGAGTTTGCAGATGCTCTCGAGCACCGGCTCACCCACACCGGCTGGGCTTCTTGAAAACTTTTCTTTTCTTTCTAGAGCGAACGTTTTTTTGGTACAAACTGCCTGGGGCCGAAAATGCCGGAGTTTGATTCTCCCCTCTTTGGAACACTCGCACCACGTGGGTTTGGGCTTGCGGCGGGGTGGCGGGGAACAGCCTGGCAGAAATGTCAATCCAACAATCAATGGTATTTATTGAGCACTGGACGAAGCGCTTGGCAGAGTATAATATATAATAGAGGTGCCAGACGTGCTTGGGAGGGGTCAAAACAAACAGGCGCTAGACATGATCCCGATCCTCAAGGAGCTCAGCCAAGTGTCAGGAACCAGGCCGGAGTGGGGATGGGGGTATATTTACCACCCCTTGGGCCCAAGCAGTTCCACGGGGTTTGAACTTTCGCACCCTCCAAGAAAAGGGGAAAATCAAATTCCAGGTCTCTCCTAAGCCTCCCGAAAGCTGCCAGAGAATTCCTAAGGGACTGCTACTCATTTGCCCAGCAATGCAGTTTAGGCCTTACTCCTTCCTAAAATCCCCACCACCAGGCAGACCCGTGGAGAAAGTCCTGATCACACTCATGAAAGTTCCCCACTGATCCAGTGAGAGAGCAGGACTCATCCCTCAACCCATCCAAATCCGAAGGGGCCAGGTTTTCCTCCCTGGCAGCGGGGGCCAGAAAGAGAAAACTCTGGCACCCGGCTCTTAGTCACCGCCATCTCATTTTCTCTTTCCCATCCCAAACTTCGGCCCTGCACGGTGACAAAGCAGCGTCGAAAACTGCGTCCCGGGAGCCCAGAGGGGCCGTTGGGCCCCCCCGGATTAAAGGCGCCCTCACCGTACACCACCGACACTGACTATTTTCCTGACCCTTTGCCAAACAGGTCTGATGGCACTCGAGGAGGCAAAACGAACCGGGTCCAGAATTCTGCTCAGGGACCGAGGAATTGAAAGTGATTGGAAATAAAAGTGAAAGTGGCCAGCCAGTTTTGGTGTTCAGAGGTGAGTGTAAAGTCCGGCGGGGCACTTGTGGAAACTAAATTCGACCCCCCTCCGCCCCCGGTCCCCGCCCTCGCCCCCCGCTTGCATGATTCCGCCGGGGCGGAATTATGCATCCAAACCAGTGCAGGCGGTAACTCTACCCTGGCAGCTGCTATCACTTACTGCCGCGCATAAAACTCCAGGAAGACCGAGAGCCTCGACTCCCCTAGTCATTTCCAACCCTGCTAGTTAATGCCAGCAAGGACGACCGCTCTCCTTTTCTCGCACAAATGTTAAACTGAGGGGCCGCTTTACCCAACCCCGGGCTGACTATAACAAATTCTAGTCTGTGACTACTCTAGCTTCCGAATCCGACTCAATGTCAAGTTTGCAAATCACACTGAGACCGTGTGCCAACGTTAGAAAATAAGCTACCGTGAAAGAAGCCCTATTGTCCGCGTACTTGACATTATTTGCTTAATAATTATTCCTCCCTTCTAGCTACCAAAATGGTCGGCAAGAGGTCACAGTTGATTGCTTCTTTAAAACATGACAGGCCCGGAATTTTCAGAGAAGGGACCAGTAAAGTCCTAAATTTGAAACCTGCTGGTAAAAATGACCATGCGCCTAGATTTGATTTTACTTTTAGAGGGAACTGACTTACGTTATGTCTACCTCGTTGAGTTTATTACAATCATTTCGCAAAATTATACCAAGTAAGTTCGACACCAAACACTATTCGGAGAGGGGGACACGTTTCAACGCTGTTTCTGCTCTACCGAAAGAGGCCAGAAAGTTGCAGGAGTCCAACAAGAGTCCATAAAGTGCTTAACGCCTCTCAGCCCACGCTGGCTTAGCCACCCAGCAGAGAGAGAGCGCTACACCAGAGCGACTACAAAGATGAGATGGAGAGACAGCAGAGCCCACGCTTGCTCATTCCTACCAGAGAAAGCTCCTTCTCACCGAGTGCCCCAGAATGTGCGAAGACTCAACGTGGAGCTACCATTTCAGTTGGCCCAGAGGGAAGCCATCAACCAGGACTAAGGCCCTATCTTGATTTGCAGAATTTCCCCAAAAGCAAAGTCCTGCAGGTCTCGAAGACTTTAAACTGCCATCTGACTCAAAGAACCTCTCTGAAAAGGCTAGAGGAAAAAAACAAAACAAAACAAAAACCCATAGGACCTTCCCCCAGTACTCTATTTCTGATGCTTGATTCTAGAAGCTCAAAGATTGAAAAAGCCTGAAATGATCTAATCACGCCCCCTTCCCTTTAGGCCAATGGAGAATGATATTATCATGGAATTCAATCAATCGTATTTATTGCATGCTTTCTGTGTGCAGGGCACAGTACTAAGCGCTTGGGAGAGTACAATGTAACAGAGTTAGGATGGCACGCTCCCTGCCGTCAGCGAGCTTACAGTCTAGAGGGAGAGGCAGACATTAATAGGAATCAATTACATATATGGACATGGAATTCCATGGAGGAGTAGCTAGACTGGAGCCCCAGATGTAAGACTGTGTGGGCGGCACCACCAGGAGGATCACGGGAATTCCCCGAACCAATCAGGTATCCATTCCACCGGCTTTGGCTTGGACCACCTCGAGGGGGCCGTGACCAATGATTCCCCTACACTCACCTAAACTGCCCATCGGCCTCTTTCTACCTCCTCGTCTCTCCCTTCCAACCACGCGTCTTCCCCGGACCACTTCCCATCCCCCAAAGCCTAAGGTCCTTCTCCCTCGAATCACCCCCTTCGCTCACTTCCCGGTTTTCCTCCCATCACCCACAGGTCCCAGGGACTTTCCTGAAACACACATACTTATGCTTTCCAATTTCACACCTCCCAGTTTACAAATGTAAAGAAACTGAATGGACGACTGTCCCCTTCCCCCCCACCCCCGAGGTGCCAGCCTAGCCCAAGCTTCTGCCCTTTTAGCCGTGGGAGCCCCAAAGACACCCTGGAGTGGGAGGGGGTATTTTCTCACCACAGCCCAACCGCCAATCCCACTGGCTGAGACAGCCAGGGAGGCCAGCCCAGGAATGGGCTTTAAGAATCAATCGATCGTATTTATTGAGCATTTACTGCACGCAGAGTACTGTACTAAGCGAGGCCATTTGCCCATCTGTTCTAATCTCCTCTGGCAGAACCCACACAGATAGGAAGCATATTTCTGTATTTTCTCAAAATCCACCGCCCCCCACCCCCCGTAACAATGAAGTTCCATTACAACTCAGGCCTAATCCTAAACGCTGGAATCGTCCGGGGCTCTGACTGTCTCAAACTGGAAAACCAGGCCGGACTGACTGGGTATTATTGTTCTAATCTCACCCAAATCAGGACCCAAGTGCTGGTGCACAAGTTCTCCTTCTCGTGACCCCGGTAACAGGGGTCATCTTGCCCCCCTTCACCCCTACCCCGCGTAACCTCCTCGAGGACAGGGATCGCGTCTACTAACTCTACCCTATTCTCCAAAATGCTTAATGCAGTGCTCTGCACACAGTACGTGCTCAAACAGGAAGACTGACGGCTCGGTTTTGAAAACCACCGCAGAGACCTAGAGGCAAAACTCCAGCCATTAGGAAGCAACTTATGCTGTCCCCGACGGGGTCACATTTCCTCCCCTGGTATCAGTCACGTTTTCATCAAGGCAGAAGATGGGAGCTTCTTTTGAAAATCACAAACACCCCAGGGCGCTCTCTAAATAGAAACAGCGTGGGGCTTCCGGAAATGAGCGAGGGCCAGGGAGAGGACCTGGGTTCTAATCCCGGCTCTGCCACTCATCTGCTGTGTGACCTTGTTGTTTCCTCTGTAAAATGGGGATTAAGACTGGGACCCTCCATGTGGGGCTGTGCCCAATCCGATTAACCTGTATCTACCTCAGCGCTTAGACCAGTGCTTGGCACACAGTGATCGCTGAAGTACCGTAAGTATGCCAGAAACACAGAGAAATTTTTTTGAGCTTCATCTCAGCTGGTCTGAGCCACAATAATAATCACGGTGGTATCTGTTGAGCCACGAGGTCGACAAGTAAGTGTTCTGGTCAGGTGGCCCGGATCTCAAATTTGGCTTCCGCTTTAAGTTCTAACAACTGGATGCTTACGGAACAAGAAAAAATTTTTTTTTTAAAAATTAGACTTTTCGACCCAGGTCAAACGTTTTGCGTTGCAGTCCCGAGATCAATATGACTGAATGAGAGCGGGGAAGGCTACCAGAAGTGACCAATCGAGTTTCCCTGTCTATGCTGGGTGACATGCAGAGTTTCAAACAAAGTGCAAAGAGGTGAAGGGAACACTAAAGGATTTCTTGTTTTCTTCGCGAAATGTGATTCTTCAACCACACAACATCCCTCAAACAGAAAACTCCGTAGAAATGGCTCTATCCAATTCTCGCTTTAGTCCACCAACAATCCTGCCGCCACCAAGACAGAAGCAGCACGGTCCAGTAGATAAGCCCGGGCCTGGGAGTCGGGAGGACCTGGGTTCTAATCCCGGCTCCGCCATCTGTCTGCTGTGTGACCCGGGGCAAGTCATTTCACCTCCTCTCGGATTCAATCACCTCACCTGTAAAATGGGGACAAAAACTGTGAACCCCATGTGGGACAGGGACCGCGTCCCACCTCATCACCTTATATTTTCCCCCAGGGCTTTAGTACAGCGCCCGGCACAGAGCGAGGGCTAGACCAACACCATTTAAAACAAAAACCTAAGAACCCCAAACAATTCTTTGCAGCTGGGAAGGGCTCTTTTCGCCTATGGAAACCTGCTCCAGCGGAGTCCGACAACTCCCATAAACAACCACTCGTCCAAACTGGGCAGAGCCCAAATTGCAGCCCCAAACCAGGTTACAAAATCCAAGGTCAAAAGCCCAGGTTCCTGAGAATGTCTGCCCTTGACGGAGTGCCCTCAGACACGATCGGCAGGATGTGGCATCCGTTCCAGGCCGTGGAGGAAAGGCGCCATGAGGCTTGGGACGGTCTTTCTAACTGCGGGTGGAGGGGAAACACGTACGGGCTCATCTAGGAAAATAGGAAATGAATTCTCGGGCCAGGGAGGGATTTTACACCTCCTCCGAGCGTACTGACTGAGCGCTTACGCTGTTCAGAGCCCTGTACTGAGCACTCGGGAGAATCCACTACAGCCCAGTTGGTAAGACACACAATCCGAAGTCTTTCTGGACCACTTGGAAAAACAAAATACCTAGGGCAGGTCATTTTAGGGGGGAGGTGTCAGACTATAAGGAGGAGAGAACCCAAGGGAAAGAACAACGATTCTGGCCAGGATGGGTCACCAGGGCTGTCTTCATTTGATCGTATTTTTTGAGCGCTTGCAAAGAAGCACTGTTCTAAACGCTTGGGAGAGTACGGCACGCGCAAGGCGTTTAAAGAAGAACCTGTTCATTGGGAGAGTTTGAACGGGCAAGGGAAGTCCGAGGAACGGGAAAGCCCCACGGATCTCAAGTATCGGGGTGGGGTGAGGGGAAATACTGGGGAAAAGCACGGGGTGGGGGGGACGTTCGGGGGGGGGGGGGCCTGCTCCTCTCTCGTAGAAGCTGTCCTGATCTTCCCAGCCCCTCGGCAGATTCCCTTCCCCGCCACTCAAGTTCAGCCGAGAAGTTGCGGCATCGCTGAAATCCGTAGGTCCAAGAAATGAAAACAGTGAGTACGACTGATAGAGATCCATTGACTTTTATTACAAATGCACTTGATCGCTCGGCTTCAAAAAGCTTAAATCAATCCCCTCTTTTCTGTACGCCCAATACAAAGCAAAGTCTGTTTTACAAATTAAATACCTAAAAATGTTGACAAAAATATTAAAATTTGATGAAAAACAAGTATAAAAATCCTTAATCCCTCGCTCTTCAAGAAGGTGAGAGGCAATCCTCCCCCCTCCCCGTTACACAATATCAGAAGAGATAGCCAGGTTAGAGTTCGCTGTTAACACACGAAATTCTGAGCCCAACAGTTGGTACACGCTCGGGTTAGGGTCCTGAACGCCATCCGATTGCAAAAGAGCATCAACTACCTTTAAGTGAATCTAATTTACTCTTACTTAAGAGTTTGCATAGTTTGAAAAGGATAAAGGTTGCGCTCCAGCTAATTGTCAGAGGTTTGCTACAGTGCTATTCTGAAAGGCAACGACACACTTGCTCCCAAATGAAAATATCGGTCTGCTCTAGGCAGGGGTTAAAGTGATTAGCAGCCCTCTTCGTTACCTGAAAGATCAGACAGGAGAGAGTGAACCTCCTCTCCGGGCCTCTTTCGGCATGTACACGCACACACAAACACACACACACACACACACACATGTGCACACAGACACACACACAGACACACACATATCTCCACTCCTTCCCCCGGCCCCGCCAGTGAGACAATCTAATAGCACGTTTTGCTCCGCCTCAAGCTCTGAGCCCAATCTCCACCCTAGTGAGGGGACAACCCGAAAGTGACTCTATCAAGTTTTTTCATTATCATGATTTTTTGTGGTTGTTGTTGTTGCGGTTGTTTTTGGTTCTGACTTTCACGGCTACCTACGAGACAGAACTCCACTGCCCCACAGTTCTTTCCGCACCTCCTTCTTTCCACCGGGTACAGAGTCTCTGGCCCACTAACCCTAATCTTAGAGAGCACAAGCCAATATGGCTTTTCTTATGAACTTCCTTTGTTGTCAAAGGCAACACACAAAGACTTCGATCCTGTTCTAGTTAACTTTAGCTCCCTCTACGGCTGCTTCTACGGATGCCTGCTTCTAGTAGCATCAGCGTGATCAAACGGGAGGCACAAATGAACAGGGGCTGTAGCCAGATACATATATGTGTGTGTGTGTATAGATATATATATATGCATATATATATATATATATATATATATATATATATATATATATATTTTCCTTCAGTGGCAGGAGGAGAAGAAAAATGGACATTTAAAATCCGGGGATTAACCTCTGGGTTAGAAATGACTTGACAGTGTCTCTCGCTTTAAAGAAGGCCAGTATTGCAATGAATTTCAAGTTTTCTTTTACAGTTAGGCAAATAAAGTGAAGTAGTTTGACCAAGCACTTTAGACCTTTACAACAAAGCAGATTAATCGAGGAAACTAAGGCATGCTTGTCGAGAACTGAGTTGTTTGTGTGTGTGTGGAGGGGGGGTGAGACAGGGGGGTGGTGGTCACGTTTGATCACACAGTCTTCTGAGAACAACAGGTAAGGTCGACTATCCCATCTCCTTTATTGTTTCAGCATAAACGAGGCTGACCAACTAGTCAAATAAAAACATGCCCCAAACAAACCCCCAGGGACACGCCAGACACTGAGCTATAGGTCCTGGGTAAAGTACCGAGCCACCTCGGGGCACGGGAGATACGGGAAGGGCATCTTGACAGTCATTTAGTCTTTCTCGTGAACACCGCTCCACTCCTAACGTCTCTATCCGTGGGTTGAAAGAAAAAAGCCGCCCCTCCAAAAACCCAACAGCCCCCCACCCCACCCCACCAACTCAAAAACCACACACCCTGCCCATTGAATACAAACTGCTCACGACACCTTGCTGAGATTGTGTTCAACTGCAATAACTGCGTAAAGGGAACGACAGAGCCCTCAAGGCAGCTGCATGGGCCGGCCGGATTACCTCCAAGAGAACCTCAACTCTCTAAGCCAGAGCAAACCTCGGGAGGGAACCTCTCTGACCATTCTACGGTACGAGAAGGACACTTGGCCTAAGTCTGCTGGCTTTTTTCTCCCTCGTTGACTCCCACTACTTATTGCTGGAGATCGTAACCACACTGACCTAAAGGTACGCCAACGACCTGCAGCGTAACGCTGAACTTGAAGGAGAACACCACCGGCGACGTCGACAATAACAACAACGAACTACGGTACACCAGAAACAAAATCAGAGCGGTCCACTTCCCTCACTAACAACGGCATAGGGAAGGCAGTCCATCCCGTATCCCACTTGAAGTAGTCAACAAAACTGCTCAACGAAACTTGAAACGAAAGAGAGCAGGTAATCAATGTCTACATGCAGCTGAAAGGCATTCTGAATGGCACAGTATGCACTGCAAAAGCTTCATTCTACTATTTGGATGGGAAAACACGCACCCTGAAGGGGGAAGGGGAAAAAAAAAAAAGCCATTTCATCATTTCCAGTGATTCGCAAAGAAAAGAAACTCCCAACTCTCGTACTGTCGGTCACCTTAAATTTAACACCGCACGGATAATGAAAGCAAACTTGTTCTAAGAGGACAAGGGGAGGGAACAATGAAAATAGCTTTACGTTATTCAACATGTACAGTAGATGTCCAAAAAACAACAAAAAAAACTCCCAACGACCCAACCCCCCCAGCCCCCAACCGCACCCCCCCGCCCGACACACACCCCTCACCCCGCCGCCAAAACACGCAACCAGAAATTTTCAAGCATAGGAAAACAAAACCAAAGAACAGGTGGAGGAAAAAAAGGTCAATCCTTCAAAAGAGACAAACTTTTTCACCTTCTTAGGCCAACGCATTAACAATCGATAAAAGAGCACAGATTCCATTCTGTTGCTATAGGTCTGTGCCTTCGAAATACAGCAGTTCAGATCTACGCGGTTAGGTTGGTCAAGAGACATACGATTTCATCCCCAGACTTTGAGTCGGACAAGATTCTCATTTTCCTTCAATGCTTTCGACAGAATTCCCAACAACAACATACTGTTTAAGGCATCTTTTTATATATATATATATATTTATATATATAACATTTTCTCTTCACTCATCATGATGATAGTCATGCAGCAGTTTAATGATAAAAATATATTAATATTTTACTATACAGCAGCAAGAAGTTAGTCGTCAATTAAAAGCACACAAACGTCTTTAAAAGAAAACCTGCCAAAAAAAAAAAAACAACCAAAAAACCAACAACCGATAATCGTCATCGTCATCTACAGGTACACATCATTTCAATCTGGAGAACGCAAGGGCCCAGTCGGCGCCTTTCTCGAGTTCTGCCTTTTCCATACCCTCCGCCTGGCATACGAGTAAACCAGAACGCTACTTTCGCTGGAAGGCAGGTACATCGGAAGGGTTACGGGGCTGGGGGGGTGGTTAAGGGGGTGGTCACAGACACACTGAGACGAGAACACGGCCAGTCGCAGCTAGCGCCACAGCTCCGGGCACCCACCTGGCTTTCGCCTTTACATGAAACTCAAAATCCACGGCTCGGCCGGCTCGCGCTACCATCGTGGGCACCGCACGGGTCTAACCAAAGGGAAGGAGCCCCGGTGGAAATCGGACGGCCGCCCCTTACAATCTGGGGAGCCGGTGACCGCCGGCGTGCGGGCAACACGCGCAACGCAGGCGCACGGGCCGAGGGGCTGTACACACCCGCACGCACACGCACGTGCCCGCTCCCTCCCCGTTCTCCAGATACAGCCTGACCGGGGAACGGCCCGCACGTCAGATAGGTAACTTTAAGTCTTTTCTACACAGAATTTTTTTAAAAAAGAAAAAAAAAATAGATATCATGAACAATACAAGTACATCTCATATACACAATAATGACAGTACGCCTACTCAGTTGTAAACCAGACAGGTGCAGGGAAAAGAAAAAAAAGCAAAAAAAAAAAAAGACCTAGCCTGGGAGGTGATTCTCTCATCTGCTTCTCTGCTATCTGAATTAACTTTGGTTCCAACCGTAAAAATCACAACTTGGCGGATTTCATTTAAATGCCTTTTTTAATAATTTTCTTCATGTTCACAGAAGTTTCACTGACCATTTTTTTTATATGTTTAAGGTCCAGATGCAATGCATATCGTATAAAAGAGAGCACTTATTGTTTACCTTGCATGAATTAAACCTACGTACCTTGAACTCTACAAACTTCTGCATAACATTTAGACAAAGCTCAGACACACAGCATGCCTCGCCCTCATATATATACACATCTCTAATCACAGGTATATAGGGTGTCAAATATACTAGAATAACCTCCGTGTAAGGTTGGAAATTTGGTAACAAAATGAGAAGAAAAAACTAAAAATATTATTTTTACGTGTTCTAAAATATCTCTTTTTTGTGCTAAAGTCAAATGTTAGCTCAACATGAAAAGGACTTTTTCTTTTTATATAATTCAGCAATATTATAATCTCGACCATTTTTGCAAACACTTTTTTTTTTTTAATAATAATAGCTTAAACGTGTACAAAAGTTCTTGGTTAATTAGGGAAATAAACACTCAGTTCTTTATATCTTTTAATCAAGTAGGAAACACAGTTCATATATATATAACGTTATTACTTTTGTTGTCGGTTTTTTTTTTTGTCGTGGTTTTTTTGTCGTGGTTTTTTTTGTCGTTTTTTTTTTTGTTTTTTTTTGTTTTTGTTGTTGTTGTTGTTGTTGTTTTTAGCAGCCGCTTACTGTGTGATACGGTGGTTAAGGTGGACGACATCCAGCGATGGGTGAGCGAGTCAAAGAAGAAGAAGAAGAGGAGCTGTCGGTCGGTGGAGGTTCAGGGTGGGTGGGTGGCTGGGTTGCGCTCCCTCGGAGTTTGTTGGGGTTTCGGTGGTTGGTTTTGTCTGTTGTCGTTTGGTGTGTGTGCGCGCGTCTGGGGGGTGGGGGGGGTGGGGGTGGGGGTTGTTTTTTTTTTTTTTCCTCATTTTAGGTTTTGAATTCTGTTTTCCGTCGCTTTGGGGGATAGTTTATTTTTTTATTTTTTCCCTCTCTCTGCGTGTGTGTGTGTGTGTGTGTGTGTGTTTTAATAGAGTTTGATCAATCTTCGTCCCCCTCCTCCTCCCCCTGCAGCAGCAAGGTGGCCGCCGCCGCCGCCTCCTCCTGCGGCTGCTGCTGCTGCAGCTGTTGCAGCTGCTGCTGCTGCTGCTGCTGCAGCTGCTGCTGCTCGCAGGCGGCCCGCTTCTCCCGCTGCTTCTCCTGGATCTTCTTCATCTCCTCCGAGTACTTGCAGAAGGTGTGGCCGAACTTGGCCCACACCTTGTAGGGCACGGTGATGGAGTTGCGGTAGGTGGGCTTGACCTCGCTGACCCGCATGAAGACCCCGTACTTGTTGGAGCCCACGTCGAAGAAGAAGCGCTTGTTGTCCACAGTCAAGGAGGTGCCCTCGGGCAGCTCGGCCGGCTCCTCCTCCACGCCGTAGTCGTCGATGAGCTTGGCCAGGGCGTCGCGGAACTCGATGAGGCCCTGGGCCGGCAGGGCGATGGTCTGGCCCTGCGTGGAGCCCAGGCCGGGGCCCCGGTTGACCGTCTGGCGGATGCGGAGGAAGCGGCCCCGCTGGTTCTCCTTGAGATCCATGTAGTACTTGCGGTTCTCCCGCACCAGGAACTCGCTCTTCAGCGCCCGGCGGGGCTCGTCCTGCGCCTGGGCCAGGTCGGGCGGCTGGCTGGGCCCCAGCTGCGCGTAGTGCTCGATGAAGTCGCCCAGGTAGTCGCGGAACTCCACGGCCACCGACATGGACAGCGTCAGCCGGCTCTTGTTGCCCCCGGCGCCCACCTCGGCGATCTTCAGGAAGCGGCCCTTGGCGTTCTGCTTGACGTCCAGGTAGAAGCGCTTGTTCTGGATGTCCACCCGCTTGGAGGCCAGCTCCTGCGTCTCGTGCTGCAGGCCCCCGGGGGCCGCGCCGCCCGAGCCGCCCGAGCCCCCGCCGCCGCCGCCGCCGCCGCCGCCGCCGCCCGAGCCCGGGCCCGGGTGCCCCAGGGAGCCGCCGGACCCCAGCGCCGCTCCGCCTTGCTCGCTGCCGCTGTCTCGGTCCGCCATGATGCCGCTCCGCCCGCCGCCGCCGCCGCCTTCCTCGCTCCGCCGCCTCCCCGGCCCCCGGCTGGGGCTCCCGGTCCGGCTCCGCCCGCCGCCGCCGCCGCCGCCGCCGCCGCCGCCGCCGCAAGCCCCCAGCCAGCCAGCGGCCAGCAGCAGCAGCAGCAGCAGCAGCAGCAGCCGCCGCCGCCAGCAGCCAGCAGCCGGCCAGCCAGCCGCCCGATCTCGCGAGATCTGCGGGGGGGGGGGGGAGGAAAGGGAGGGAGGGAGGGAAGGAGGGAGGGAGAGACAGAGAGAGACGACACACACAAGACCCCGGTAACAGGGCACTGACTCCCCGAGTACAGTAGCGGGGCGCCCCCCCCCCCCCCGCCCCTACTGTACGGCGCCCGGCACGTGACCCCCCGCGCCGGACCCCGCCCCCGCCCGCCAGGCGGCGCTCTCTCTCTCCCTCCCTCCCTCCTTCCCCCCATCCGGCGTCGCGCCTCCCCATCCCGCCGACCCCCCCCCCCCCCCCCCAGGACCGTCCGGGTGCGTGTGGATGGATGTGTGGATGTGTAGGGGGGGCGGCCCCCCCCACGCGCGCTCCGCAGAGGGAAGGGGGGGGGAGGACCGGGGACCGGGGAAGGGGGGGCTGCAAATAGGTCGGGGCCCGTTCCCTCCGCCAACCGCCAACCGGGGGGACGGGCGGAGCGGCGGCAGACACCTTGTCTGACCCTCCCCCCTCTCCTCCTCCTCCTCCTCCTCCTCCTCGCCGTCGTCCTCCTCCTCCTCCTCTCCCTGGCCCCCTCCCCCCGCGCACGGCAGCGGCTCTGGCCTCAGATGATCCCGCTCCCGTCTCCCCTCCCCCCGCCGCAGCCCCGCACCGCCCGGCGCGCGCAGGGCCGGGGGACCGGCGCCGCCGACGGGAGCGGAGGGGGGCGGGCCCGCACCCTCACACACACGCACACTCTCACACCTCGGCCCCGCCGTCGGTCCCCCCGGGAACGGGGCCCCGGGGAGGTGCGGGGCCGGGAGGCCGCAGGATGGCTAATGCAGCAAGGCCGGGCTGCTCCGCTCCAGGGGGACCTCCCACCCGGGGCCCTTCCTTCTCCTCCTCCTCCTCCTCCTCCTCCTCCTCCGTCTCCTCCTCCTCCTCGTTCTCCCGGGGAGAAGCCAGAAAGGAGGAGAGAACCCAACCGGGTTTGGGAAATTCACTCCGTAAAAATGCCAGGAATTTCCTGGGAAACGCCGAGGCTTACGGGATTCATTAGGATGGGTCCCCCGCGCCGCCAATCTAGACGTGGTGAGGGGCGGCCCGGCCGGGCCGGGCCGGGCCCCTCTCCTTCCCGCCCGGGAGGCCAACTGATCCCGACGGGTCCCTTGGCCCGAGGGAGAGGCCGTGGGCCGGGACGGACTGGCCTCCGGGAAGGGCGGTGGGCAGAAGGGGCGTCGAGGCAGGGAAGGCCTCGGGCCGAGGCGCTCTCCTTCCTGCGGGGCTGGGATCGTAACTGGAGTAACCGTGCAGCGCTTACTACGTGTCGGCCACTGTTCGAAGCGCCGGGGTGGATGCAAAATAAACGGGTTGGACACAGTCCCCGTCCCACACGGAGCTCGCCATCTTAATCCCCGTTTAGCAGAGGAGGGAACTGAGGGTCGGAGAAGTGGAGTGACTTGCCTAAGGTCTCGGAGCAGACGAGTGGCAGGGCCGGGATTAGAAGCCCTGACCTTCTGACTCCCAAGTCCGGGCCCTAACCACTACGCCACGCTGTTTCTCCAAGGCGCCCTCCTCCCGCTCCTCCTCCTCCTCTCCCTTTCCGCAAGTGACCGGGACAGTGCGGGGCTGGGGCTGTTGACGTCCAGAAACCCCATTCCCGTCGATGCCAAATTTTCCAATGAAATGCCCCTAGGAAGGCGCCCCCTCCTCCACCCGGGACCCCGGGGAGGCCCGAGGGAGGCGGGCCGGGGGTCGGGGAAGCAGGAAGGAGGCGGGCCGGGGGCCGGGAGACCGGAGGGAAGGGGGTCGGGGTCCGGGGAGGCCGGAGGGGAGCGGGCCGGGGGCCGGGAGACCCGGGGGAAGGGGTCCGGGGAGGCCGGAGGGAAGCGGGCCGGGGGCCGGGGAAGCAGGAAGGAGGCGGGCCGGGGGCCGGGAGACCGGAGGGTCGGGGAGGCCGGAGACGAGGAGGCCGGGGCCCGGGGCGGCCGGAAAAAATAGCGGGTCGTGGTCTGGGGGCGCTGGGCCCTGGTCCGGGGGTGGGTGTGGGGGCTGGAGGGCGGGAAGGGCCGGTGGGGCTCGCCGTCCCCGCCGGGAGGACCAACGCCGCTGGGGCCGCTCGGCCGCGATCAGGACCCTGGAGAGACCCGGGCCCAAGACCCGAAGGGGCTGAGGGGCGGAGGAGGGGAGGAAGGGAGGGGCCCGGAGGCCCACACGCCCCCGGCCCGGGCCCCTCCGCCCCGCCGCCCCGCCGCCCCGCCGCCCCACCGCCCCGCCGCCGGAGGAGGAGGAGGAGGAGGCCCTAGGGCGCGGAGGCGGGGCCGCCGGCGTCCATTCCCAGGACCAGCCCCGGCCCCCTCCGCGGCCACCGGGGCTGAGGGGGTCGGCGGACCCCGCTTTCCCGGGACGGGGGGAGGGGGGGGGCTTCCGTCTCCCCGCGACCTGAAAGAACCCGCCGGTTCCCGCGGGCGCCGGGCCCGACCCGGACCCACCTCCCCGGCCGGCCCGCCGCCCTTTGCATTCACTCAATAGTATTTATGGAGCGCTTACTATGTGCAGAGGACTGTACTACGCGCTTGGAATGGCCAATTCCATTTTCCTCTCCACACCCCGACCTCTTCGGGAGCTGGGGGGGGAGGAGAGGGGCGCCCGGAGTCCGGCGTCCCGCTCCCAACCACCACCACCAACCACCACCACCGCCGCTTCTCTTCCACCGGCAGCCCACGGCGCCGGAGAGGCCCAACACAGAACGATCAACGGGAGATCGACCAAAATCCGCACCACGGAAAGCAACCTCAGGAATGCCGGAGGAAACGTAGGCTCAACGGCCGGAGGGTGGACGGTGAGTCTTGGGGAGGGGGAAACCGAAGGCGCCCTCTCTAAGTCTCGGGCCTTCCCGAGCGTGCGAGCGTGGAGGTTTTCCTCACAACCCGTTTCGATTTCCACAACGAAATAAAAGGTCCGAGGCCAATGCCGCGCACCCATCTGCGTGAGGTAGTTCCATCCCAATCGAAAATTGGACTTCGATGAGGGGAATTCTCTCCCTCCTCCCGGGGAGCCGCATCGTGCTATTTAGAGCAACGTGCGAGACCGGAATCCTTATCGCCAATTGTTTGCATTGTGGCTTTGAAAACTAGTGTCAGATGTACAATCACACCCCCGGGTTCTCCGCAATCTTGAAGAGAGAATGAAGGGAAAACGAAATATGAGTTTTAAGTGCGTCAAAATTCGCCTTCGGTGAATTTTTTAAAAGGATCTCTCCCCCCCCCCCTCCCCGCCTCCCGCTCCCTGTAGGTTTACTCACATCCCTGAGAAAACGTAAACCTCCCTACTAAGTTTTCGAGATTTCGTTTGACTGATTCCAAACACAGAGTTGGAAAAAAACGATATCCATTTATTTTTAAAAAATCACACGAATTTTACAAGGCGAAAGCCATTTCTGGCATCCCTACCCCAAAAATCAATTGTTTACGCAAGAGAAAGCACACCATAAACATGCAGGACCATAAAAAGCAGGCCTCGGAGTCGCCTTCACCCTGGGGTTTGGCTCTTTGAGCCTCCACCGATCCGAATCCGGCCGAAAACGCCTCAAACGCACATGAAAAAGAGATCGGCCCAGACGGCATACGTACCTTTCTCCCTCACGCGGGGGATGGAAATTCCCAAATCAAAGACGGTGGCTCGATCGAGTAACGAATCGCCCCCGACTGGGGTGAGGGAGGCAAAGGCGGCTTTTCCCACCGGCGAAAGGGGCGACCCACCCGCCACCCGCCAGAGACCAAAGCCCAATTCGCGGCCACCGGGCCGAATGACGGCGTTTTGGGTCCCCGGGGGGCGGCGTGGCCCCTTCCTTCGCCCGGACAAGAGGACCTTTCGACGCCGAGGTGAAGACAGCGCCCAACCCAACCCGAATCGGTTCACGATCCGAAGGAGGGAGGACGAGGAGGACGAGGAGGAGGGGGACGGGGGTGGGAATCCTCGACCGCCCCGCAGCCTACGGCCTCCACCGAGGAGTCTTCCAAGTGGCGATTCTTCCCGCCCCCCGCCCCCTCCCCCCCCCACCGAAACGGTGCTAAGAACGGAATCGCCCCCTCTCCGTCCGGCCCCCAAACCGCGGCGGGGGGCGACTCGCCGAGGATTTCCCGCCTGCACCGCTGAGAACCCGAGGAGGGAAGCGCAGACAAGTCCTCGAAGGGGCGGAGGGCGCGGCGGATCCCAAACTTTGGCTCAGGAGCGGCCCGGCCCGACTCCCTCCGGCGCCCCCGGACAAGTGGCTCGGACGCCTCTAGGGGGGAGGGGGAGAAGGAGAGGGGTCCCCGCGGCGACCGAAGGAGCCTTCGGCCGCTCCGGTCCCCCCCCCCCCCCAGCCCCCCGCCGCCGATTCTGCCCTCCGAGGCCCGTGCGACCAGTCCCCGCCCGGGCAGAAAGGTGAGGGCGGCCCGGCGCCGGGCCTGCCTTCAAAACACCCTCCGAAGGACCGACCCCAAGACCCTCGTCCCGCCGACGGGCGCCCAGGAGGAGGAGGACGACGGAGCGAGGAAGGGGGACGGGAGGGACCGCTCCGGGGATGCCCGGTCCGGGGACCAGGCCGGATCCGGGCCCGCGGCCCCGCCGAAATATCCATCCGAGCCTCCCGAGCGGCCAACCGGGCCCGAACCCGCCGCGACGCCCGTCCAACGCCTCCCCGGGGCGGCTCTTCTCCTTTCTAAAGGGCCGGGGCGGAGGGGCCCCCCGTGGGCAAAGAAAAGGGCGAGCCCGGGCCGGTTTCGGGCCGCAGCCTTCCCCCCCTCCCCACCTCTGCTTGGTTTGTTTATTTTTGCAACGTAGCGGGGGGGAGGAGGAGGAGGAGGAGGAGGAGGAGAGCATCCCGGCCCATCCGCCAACCGACCCCGAACCCAGCCCCGGGGGCTCACCGGTCCCGGGGGCCGGCGGATGGGGCGGGAGGGCCCCCGCGCACCCACCCCCGAGGACGGGCCATCGGCGGGGCGGGGAGGCCCGGGACCGGGGGGAGGGGGAGGCGGCACGGCCTCCCCGGGAGAGAGGCGGGCGCAGAGATGTCTGCAGTGATTAAATAATAATCACCGAGGGCGGAGGAAGAGGCGGGGTGGAGGGGACGACGACGGCGGCGGCGGCGGCGGCGGCCCCGGGGCGGTGCACAGGCGCCGAGCGGCGGGGGTCTGGGTGCAGCGGGGCCGCAGTGGCGGCGGGGGGGGGGGGGGGGGAGGAGAGAGGAAGAGGAGGAGGAGGGGGCGGGAGGACGGACGGACGAAGGGCCGCGCGGCGGGCTTACCCGGGCGCTGTCCTGCAGCAGCAGGTGAGGGCGAGGGAGCGCGCGCGCACCTGTCCCGGGCGGGCGGGCGGGCGGGCGGCGCGAGCTGCGGCTGAGGCGGCGGGCGGGCGGGCGGGCGGCGGGAGGAGGGAGGGGAGGAGGAGGAGGGAGGGCCGGGGGGAGGAGAGGAAGGGGGCGGGAGGGGAGGGACGAGGGAGGGGGAAGGTGACTCGGCTCCGGGTGGGCGGGGGGGGGGGGGGGGCAGGCCCCGGTCAGAGCCCGCCGCTCGGTCGCGGCCCTCGCAGCCCCCCGGCTTCCCTTTCCCTCCTCCTCCTCCTCCTCCTCCTCCTCCTTTGCCCTCCGGGCTCCGCTCGCCGCAAACGGCAAGTCGTGGCAGCCAGACGTCGGCGCGTAACCCGGCGCTCCGTGCGTGACACGGCCAGACGTCAGCGCGCGTGCCCGCCTCCGGGGCTCGCGCCGCCCCCGCGCCCGCGCTCGCGGCGGCGCCCGCGGGCCCGCGCGCCGAGGCGGCGGGTGGGAGAGGATCGGGGGCGGGGGCGGGGGGGGGCGAGCGACGGAGGAGCTGCCCGGCCTCCTCCGCCCCCAGCAAGCTCCTCGGCCCCGCCGGCCTCCTCAGTTGGGAGGGCCTCCCCAGCGCCACCGGACACCTCAGCCCCTCCGGCCTCCTCCCTTCTGCCAGCCCCCTCAGTTTAGCCAGTCTCCTCAGCCACCTCGGCCCCACCGGCCCGCGCAGCCTAGCGAGCCTCCTCAGCCCCCCCGAGAACCCCAGCCTCCCTGGCCTCCTCAGCCCCCCCGAGAACCCCAGCCTCCTCAGTTGAGCGAGCCTCCTTGGCCTCCTCAGCCCCGCCAAAAGCCCCAGCCTCCCCAGCCTCCTCAGTTGAGCGAGCCTCCTTGGCCTCCTCAGCCCCGCCAAAAGCCCCAACCCCATCAGCCGCCTCAGTTTAGCTAGTCTCCTCAACCCACCAAGAACCCCAGCCTCGCCAGCCTCCTCAGTTGAGCCGGCCTCCCTGGCCTCCTCAGCCCCACCGAGAACTCCAGCCTCCTCAGTTGAGCGAGCCTCCTTGGCCTCCTCAGCCCCACCCAAACCCCCAGCCTCGCCAACCGCCTCAGTTGAGCGACCTCCTTGCCCTCCTCAGCCCCACCAACACCCTCAGCCTCGCCAGCCCCCTCAGTTTAGGGAGCCTCCTCAACCCCACCAAAAAACCCAGCCTCACCAGCCTCCTCAATTGAGTGAGCCTCCTTGGCCTCCTCAGCCCCACCAAAAACCCCAACCTCACCAGCCCCCTCAGTTTAGGGAGCCTCCTCAGCCCCACCAAAAAACCCAGCCTCACCAGCCTCCTCAATTGAGTGAGCCTCCTTGGCCTCCTCAGCCCCACCAAAAACCCCAACCTCACCAGCCCCCTCAGTTTAGGGAGCCTCCTCAGCCCCACCAAAAACCCCAGCCTCGCCAGCCTCCTCAGTTGAGCAATCCTCCTCGGCCTCCTCGGCCCCACCGGCCCCCTTAGCCCGGGCAGCCTCTTCAGATTAGCCAGCCTCCTCAGCCCCCTCCAGCTTCCTCAGCCCCACAGCCTCCTCAGTTTAGCCAACCGCCTCAGCCAGACCAGCCCTTGAAGCCCAACCGGCCACTTAGCCCGGCCACCCCCCTCAGCCCAACCGGCCACTTCAGTTTAGCCGGTCCCTTCGGCCCGACCAGCCACTACGGCGCAACCCGGCCTCCTCGGCCTAACCGCCTCAGCCCGTCCAGGAGCTGACCCCTCAAAGGAGGCACCAGACTTTGTCCAGGTTGGCTCTCTGGGGCTTTGCCACAGGTTCGGGGGCACAGGGTGCAACACGGGTTGTTCGGACCGCACGAACCCGGTTAGAGGAGGGAGCCCGGCCCCATCCATAATATCAGTGATGGTATTCGTTAAGCGCTTACTACGTGCCAGGCACGGAACTAAGAGGTGGGGTGGATACAGGCAAATCGGGTTGGACACGGTCCCCTGTCCCACGTGGGTCTCAGTCTCAATCCTCATCTTTCAGACGAGGGGACTGAGGCACAGGGAAGTGAAGAGATTTGCCCAAGGTCACACAGCAGACGAGTGGCAAAGCCGGGATTAGAACCCATGACCTCCCGACTCCCAGGCCTGTGACCCATCCAGAGGGGCGTCTCCCATTCTCCCCATCCCCAACCCTTCCCTTCACCCCCATCCTCCATCCCCCTCCACCTTCCATTCCCCTCTAGTCCCTCTTCGCCTTCTGCCCCCCACCAAAGCCTCCCTTCTCCCCATCCCCATCCTTCAGCCCCCCTAGTCCGGAGCAGCTGCCCCTCCTCACCCGGGATAAGGGGCCTGGAGGAGGAGAGACTTTCGGGTGCTAAAAAAAAATGACCGAGACATGATAGGACTGTCTCCATCTGGAGCAGGTTGAGTGACTAGGATTAAAGAGAAATCCTAATAGATGGGGTTTATCTGCCTCGGGGTGGGGTGGAGGGAGCTACAAGAAGGAATGAGTTAATGATCACAAAGTACGGTGTAATTGCTAAACATATAGCTTTTTGATTATTGGAATATGGCCAGATTCTGTGGCACCGGGCCACTGTTCAGAGCAGCTCTTGCTCCTCTTATCTTGCCATCTATAAAAACAGGGGCAAGTAAATTAGTAGTTTTTTAGAAGTCTTAGCCCCACCTGTTTCATTCATTACTAAAGTAGCATGTCGCACAATAGCCCCTAAATTATTTTCAGCGAAAAATAATAATGATTTTCTTAAATGGTGGTGGGCTGTGATGTAGTCAAACTTCAGATTAGGTTTTTACTACTATAATAAGAATGAATAATTATGGTGTTTATTTTTATGGTATTTGTTAAGCACTTACTTTGTGTCCAACACTGTTCTACCGCTGGCATAGGTACAAGCCAGTTTAGGTCGGGCAGAGTCCCTGTCCTGCATGGGGCTCAGAGTCAAAGTAGGAGGGAGAACAGGTATTTAATCCCCATTTTAGAGTCGAGGAAACTGAAGCCCAGTGAAGTGAGTTGCCCAGGGTCACACAGCAGGCAAATGGTCAAGTGGGGATTAGGACCCGGGTCTTCCAACTCCCCAGCTCGTGCTCTTCCCACTAGGCCAAGCTACCGGCGGCGGCGGTAGAGAGAGGCGGCGTGGCTCAGTGGAAAGAGCACGGGCTTTGGAGTCAGAGGTCATGGGTTCGAATCCCGGCTCGGCCACTTGTCAGCTGTGTGACTTTGGGCAAGTCGCTTCACTTCTCGGTGCCTCAGTTCCCTCATCTGTAAAATGGGGATTAAGACTGTGAGCCCCACGTGGGACAACCTGCTTCCCCTGTGTCTACCCCAGCGCTTAGAACAGTGCTCGGCACATAGTAAGCGCTTAACAAATACCAACATTATTATTATTACCGTCTTGGTTGCATCTCATTTATCATTAACACATACTACAATGCCAATTTCATGCTTGCTTTTGGTTATAATAATGGACTTTTAAATTTCAATGCCTTCCTCCCAGAAGCTTATCCAGGTAAACCTTGTGAGGCAGGGAAGGAGCATATACCATCAATCCCATTTCATAAATGAAGCTATCGAGGCATAGAGAAGTTAAGAAACTTGCTTATCTCATCACCTGAAAATCAGTAGCAAACCTAGGGACCCAACCACATCTGCTAACATCTCAGCTAGTCCTTACTTATTCACCAAATCAGTTTTCCATTTGCTTGTACACCCCTAGAAGGAAGATTGCATCCCTGCTGTATTCTCCCAAGTGCCTAGTACAGTATCCAGCACACAGAAGGTACTTAATAAATGTCACTGGTTAATTTCTTTGGAGCCCCTCTTGACCGAATTTAATAGCCCTAATGAGACAGATTTTGGAGCTGCAGAGAGTACCTTTTTCCATCCCTTTTTGCCCCTGAAAAACCTCAAGGGTTCCAGTGTCGGGGAATAAACAAAACCCCAAAATAAAAAAACTCTGTCCTGGACCTCCGTGCTTCTGTAATAAATGTAATCTCAAACTGTACACTTCAGTTGTTCCAGAAATAAGTATTAATCCCCTTCTTGCGATGGAAGTATCTTGGAGGCAGGTTCACAATGATCAGTAGTACCCTTTCTCTGAACGGCTTTAGTCATCTCCTTTGGTGGCAGTCCTGTATTAGCATCATTGCAGCATTTTATTACTTGATTTCCTAAAGAGTGTAGCGCAGACTCCTTCTTCAGATGAATCGCAAAGGTAATACAGTCGGAGGAAATGTAAAACAAGAGCCGAGAGGGAGGACGGTCAAGAGGCCCAGGCAAAAAGGAGGAGATGGAATTTCAGGGGGAAAAATAGAATCAATCAGGGAAGAGATCCAGAAAGGCTCTTTCAGCTCAGGTGAGAGCGGCAGAGAAGCAAGACGTCTAATATTGTCAGAAGCTCAGATGGCTCCCATACCTCCGCCTCCTTAGTTTGGGGAGGAGCTCGAGCATGGAATTCCTCTTCCCAAAAAGCAAGAACCAGCAATTAATAAATAGCATTTACTGAGCTTCAATCGTGTGAAAAACACTGAATCGAGCACTTGGGAGATTACAGTCGAGTTAGTAGACTCCGGTCCCTGCCCTCAAAGAGCTTACCATTTAGATTCCTCTTTAGCAGCTTCCAAAAATGACCCCATAGACTCTCTCAACGACACGCTCAACGGGCTTTTCGAGTTAAAAGATCAATTTTCTTGTTGCCAAGAGGCATCCAGCCTGCAATTTGACAAATCCAGGGATTGTCTTCTCTCCCTCGAAGCATCATCTCTGCTGCCTAGCCCAGCCTGGGATCCTAGCTGGTGACCTGTGAGACAGAGAGAAATCCAGCCCGGCTCTTCACACCTCCCTCGAAAGCTAAGGAGCTTCCCCTCCCAGCCTCGGAGGGAACCAACTAGCTGATTTAAGCAGGGGCCACTTGAAAGTAATCTTGATTACTACTCTCATTATGCGCCCAACTCGGGAAATGTATGCACTTTTTTGTGGTATTTGTTAAGCGCTCACTATGTGCCAGGCAGTGTGCTAAACGCTGAGGTAGACGCAAGCTAATCCGGTTGGACACAGTCCATGCCCCACATAATAATCATGGTACTTGTTAAGCGCTTACTATGTGCCAAGCACCGTTACAAGTGCTGGGGTAGATACAAATGAATCATGTCGGACACAGTCCCTGTCCCCCATGGGGCTCACATTCTTAACCCCCATTGTACAGATGAGGTAACCCAGGCCCAGAGAAGTTAAGTGACTTGCCCAAGGACCGCAGCAGACAAGCAGGAGAGCCGGGATTAGAAACCACGTCCTTCCGACTCCCCGGCCCGTGCTCTAACTACTAGACCACACTGCTTCTTCCCACTCTCTGAAAGTATTCCTACAGCGACCCTCGTGATCAATTAAGGCCTAACGAGTACCCTCGGGGTGGGCGACTCCACCACCCTATGCCCTCTCTGAGAATCCAGGGAGTTGGAGCCGTCCCTCAAGGGGGCAGAGCCACTGCCGGTGGATTCTAGCGACAGCTTGGCTTGTCCTGGGTGGCGCCTTTCACCGTCCTTGCGTTCGGCGCAGTGGAGGGGATTCAGCAAGAGGTGTTCCCCAAACGCGGCAGCCTTCCTCCGGGGCCTTGGCGTGTGGCAGGCCGGAATCACATCGCCCCACGGGCCTTTACTCAGCTCCCAGCCTCCTGCCAGCTTGCTTCTGGCAGCAGGCCGCCACTGCCGAGGGTGTTCCTGCTCAACACGGTTTGTGCATGTGTATGCGCGTGCCTCTGTGTGTGGTTTTTACTGGGGGGTGGCTGAGTCCCAAACCCAGCAGCTGGGTCCCATTCCAGCCCTAAAAACGAAGGTCCCCGGCCCGGTATGAGCTCAGACTTGAGGCGGCGTCCCCGAGGGAAAGCTCTACCTAGGCCAGCGGCTGGGCCTGTGAGAACCAGGCCGTGTGCCGTGGCCAAGTCTCCAGATTTTTCTCCAACCTTTTCGGATTTCTACGCCCTCTCGCCGGGACGTTTATCCCCGTGGTACTTCAACACCGCCCCTCACCCATCCACCTTTCCTCCCCCCAGCCCAGTTGGAAGCCGCAGACCCAAATGTGGTCACGGTTCTCAAACACTGTGTTTTTTGAGAGCTCTTGCACAGAAGCAGTGCGGCCTAGTGGAGAAAGCCCAGGCCTGGGAGTCAGAGGATCTGAGTTCTAATCCCAGCTCTGCCACTCGCCTGCTAGGTGACCTCAGGAGGGTCTCAACTTCTCTGTGCCTCGGTTCTGTCATCTGAAAAATGGGGATCCGATACCTGCTCTCCATCCTACTTAGACTGTGAGCCCTATGAGGGGGCCTGATTATCTTGTACTTACCCCAGATCTTAGTACACTGCTTAAGGGCTTTTTCTGAGCTCTCTGAAGGGAACGTTCCCCGGTTTCCCAAGGCAGCCTCCCTGAGATCCCATCTTTCCCAGACCAGAGAGACCTTATTTTAATCAATGTACCAATAATTATGGCACTTGTTTAGCGCTTACTATGTGCCGTGTACTGTTCTAAGTGCTGAGCTAGATACAAATTAATCAGGATGGTCAGCTCAACTTTAATCGGAGAACTTCTCACCCTCTCGACCATTTCCATTGGATTTTTTTTTACCTTTCTGAGATCTGTCAAGTTGCTGCCTGGATGAGAAGGGAATGTGTCTACTTACTCTTTTGGGTTGTCCTCCCCCAAGCATTTAGGACAGTGCTGTTCACATAATAAGCACTCAACAGATACTCTTGATGATGATGATCCAAAGCCCATTCCCTAGACTGCAAAGGCAGTTCCACTAGAGAAGCAGCGTTGCCTAGTAGATAAAGCCCGGGCCAGGGAGTCAAAAGGACCTGAGTTCTAATCCCAGCTCCGCCATATGCCTGCCATGTGACCTTGGGCAAGTCACTTTGCTTCTCTGTGCCCTGGTTTCCTCATTTGTAAAATGGGAATTAAGACTGTGAGCACTATTGAAGGTCAGGGACTGTGTCTGACCCAATTATCTTGGCTCTACCCCAGTGCTTAGAACAGGGTAAGCACTGTTGTGGACAGGGAATAGGTCTGTTTATTGTTCTATCGTACTGTCCCGAGTGCTTAGTACAGTGCTCTGCATACAATAAGTGCTCAATAAATACGGCTGACTGAATGAATGAACAGTGCCTGGCACACAGTAAACGCTCAACAAATACCATAGTTATTATTAGTGGGCCTTACCCAGGGAAGGGGTTTGGGAGGAGGAGGAGGATAGTTGAGCTACAGAGCTGTTATTAAGGAGTAGAAACGGACTCGTTCAGTCTAAAAGCATCTAGATTTATGTAGATTTATCCGAGGTGGAAAGTTTGCCGGAACACCATTGTGTTTCGTTGACGGCGGAGGTGGCGGCCGTTGGAAAAGATCCCGAAACTCCGTTTTTCAGTCCATGGGGCTTTGCCCTCTTTCCATGGGGGCCTTAATTTGGTCCGCTGGTCACCCTCTGGAGCGGCGGTCGGGCTTCTATCAGGGCAGTGACTGGAACCAGCTCGCTAAAGGAAAAATCAGTCAATCAATCCAACCAAAGCCCACCTCATCATAGCATCTTCCACATCACCACATGTATTTCTCACATTACATCACCACCCACATTATGCTCTCTTCTCCTGCTACTGTTTTTTTTTTTTAAATGGTATTTGTTAAGAGCTTACTAGGTGCCGAGTACTGTGCTAAGCACTGGGGTAGATTCAAGCTAGTTAGATAGTTCACAGTCCATCCCACATGGGGCGTACAGTTTTCATCCCATTTACAGAGGAGGTAACTGAGGCCCAGAGAAGTGAAGTGATTTGCCTAGGATCACACAGAATGAATCAGTGAATGAAAAGTGGCAGAGCCGGGACTAGAATCCAGGTTCTTCTGACTTCAAGGTCCCGGCCCTACCCACTAGGCCACACTGCTTCTCAACTGCTCCCCAGTTCGTTCTCTCTGCAGCTCCAAAGTTTGCCCTGGGCACTTTGCTTCTTCCGTTCTTGCATCCAAACCATGGCTCACACCCTTCCCCGCAGCCCGGAATGCCTTCCCCTATTATTATCATTATTATTATTATTACATTTAAGCACTTACTATGTATCAAGCACTGACCTAAATCCTGGGGTAGGTACAAGTTAATCAGGTTGGACGCAGTCCCTGTCCCACATGGGGATCACAGTCTAAGTAGGAGGGAGAACAGGTATTTTATCTGCATTTTACAGATGACAGCAACTGAGATCCAGAAAAGTGAAGTGACTTCCCCAAGGTCACACAGCAGGTAATTGGCAGACCCCAGAGTAGCACTCAGGAGCCCTGACTCCCAGGCCCATGTTCTTTCCACTAGGCTATGCTGTTTCCCCTTTTAAACAGCTGAAATTCCATCTCTTCCAAAAAGCCTTCCCTGATTGAACCCCCACCCCCCCAAGGTTATGTCCTCCCAATATGCTCCTCAGCATTACACCCAGCCATCCTCAGCACAAACGCAAATATTGAACTAGATACTCTAGTTTTTCACTCGCTTATTTACTCCCCTTCCCAACTCCTCCCTCTTACTCTTCCAGCTGGATCCCTACCCTGTAGTTCTCTATGGGCAGGGATTGGTGGGTCTATCAACTCCCTTGTATTGTCCTGTCCCAAGTGTTTGGTGCAATGCTCTGCACACAGTAAGCCCTCAATAAATACCATCAATTGATTGACTGATGGTATCCATGGGATTGCTTCCTATTAATTGCAAATCATTTCTGTCTCCATGGCTTCCCTGTTAAACGTTAAGCTCCTCGAGGACAGTCTTTTCCCTATATCGTGGACTTCCAAGGGTCTAGTGTGGTTCTTAGTAAACAAGGGGCGCTCGATGGGCACCACTCTGTTCTAGCATCGAGAGGGATGTCACGAACAGTAAGTCAGATAAATGGGTAAAATGAAATTCAATCATCGGCATTTTCATACGGGTACACTGTATGCCCCGGAAATGAGATTATTCGGGAAAGACTTCATGTGGGAGGAAGTTTGGAAAGAGAAAGAGAAGCGGGTGATCCTGCAAATCAATCCATCAATGGTATTTATCGAGCGCTTTCTGTGGAGAGGGTCCTCTACTAAGCACTTGGTAGAATACAGTACAACAGAAGCCGAGGGGGAAAGTGTATTTCAGGCCTCAGGACTATGGGAACGATGGCTTGAAAGTGCGAGAACTAAGTGTGAGGATTCTTGAGTCTCGGCAGAATAGAGGGAAGAGGAGGTCAGCTAGGAGCGAGGGGTCAGTTGGTTAAAGGCACTGAAGCTGATGTTCAGGGGTGTAAGCGATATCATCCTCATCATCCATGGTCTCGGGAACGGTTTAATGAGAGCGTGGTACGCCTGCTGACTTTTGAGAAAACCAATTCCATGTTGGGTAAGAGTAAAGAAGGGAAATTTGTACTATCCTCTCTAAAGTTTAGTGCTCTGCACCCTGGAAATGCTCAATAAATACCACTGATGGATTGATCTATAGGTCAAGAAAGACTGCCCTAGAAATGAACAGAAGGAGCCTCAGTGAAATTATAGGTCAAGGAGAAAGTTAGCACAGAGGAAGCGGAGGACACTACTGTAGACAGTGAGAAACGGAGAAGGCCAGTGGCTGAGTATCTATCTGGAGGGGAGAGGAGAGAGTGATGGTTTTGCCGGAATAGGGGAGGCTTGTTTGAAGGTAGATGGAAAGGAGGCAGAAGAGTAAGAAGTTTTATTATTATTATTATTAGCATCAGTACTGTTATTGTGCTTGTTAATCACTTACTATGCGTCAAAAACAGTTCTAAGCACTGGGATGGATACACGTTTATCAGGTTGGACACAGTGTCTGTCCCACATAGGAAGTCTGATGCTATTTGCTAGTTACTATTACTATTTACTATTAGTCTGTTTACTAGACTACAGCAGTACAGTTTTGTGCTATCAAAAAAAAAGCTTAGATAAACCAGAGTAAACTGATTCATCTAGGTTCTCTCATCAAGTGAAACTAAGGAGATCTCTCTCAACTGAAGAATTCAAAATATCTTCCTCCTCACTCCCCCCCAGATGATTTTGATTTGAATGCCCTTCCTCTTAGATGATGATGATAATTTAAAAAATAATATGAATTGTGGTAAATTTTAAGGGCTTGTACTATGTGCTAAGTTCTGTATCAAGCACTGGGGTAGATACAAGGTGATCAGGTCAGACACAGTCCCCGTCCCACAGGGGACTCATGGTTTAAGTGGGCGGGAGGACAGGAAACATTTTACAGATGAGGAAGCGAGGCACAGAGAAGCAAAGTGACATATCCAAGATCAGACATCAGACAAGCGGTGGAACGGGAATTAGAACCCAGGTCCTCAGACTCCCAGTCCCAGACTCCTTTCAGTAGGCCAGGCTGCTTTTGATGAATTTGGGACCTGTTAACATCTTCATCAATTTATAGCTGCCTGTATTACCCCATTAGGATGGAAGCTTCCAGCGGGCAGGAATCGAGTCAAACTTCTTCCGTCTCTTCCCTGTCTGCCTAGTACAGTGCTCGAAAAATACCGTTGATGATCACGACGACAGTCAAACATTTCTGGTCAAACTTTCGTCTTCTCCAACGGCTACCTGAAAAGGTGGGATCAAATTAATGATTTAAAGGAAAGCTGCAGTGATTCCTTATCTCGCTTTAGATAACTTAATCAATATTTACCCGATAAGGATTTGTATGCCAAGCAAACCCTTTTTTCCAGGCAGATTTTAAGGGATTTTAATCAGATTTTTCCAGGTAGATTTTAATCAGAGTGGTCGTTTCTGGGTTTCGCGGCTGGGGCTGGGAAAGGACTTTCTCGGGGTGCTGGTGTTTTTTCTTTTAAATAATCTCAATTTCCTGCTAGGAAAATGCTGCCATCTGCTGGGATAAAAGGCCATCCCCTTTTCACATCCTTGCAAGTTTAAATGATCAGTTTCCCCAAATTGCACTTTCCCGGGAAGGGAGGGACTCTCCCAGTTGATCCCTTTTACAAATGGATTCAGTTTTGATTATAAACTTTGAAAATCTCACGCATCCCAGTGACGCTGCGCCTGCTGGGTGCATCACCTGGGGTAGGAACGACTGATCGCCGCCGCTCCCGTATTAATCGATCAATGGTATTTATTGGGCGGGGACGGCGGGTAGAACTTTGGGCGAGTCCAGTGCAGCAGAGTTGGTAAGCAGGTTCCCTGTCCATTTTTTCCTGCACGTTAGTTTTCGATGGCAACATATGACTGAAGATCGAAAAACCCGGTGAATCAATCAAGACGGTATTTATTGCGCAGACATAAAGAGGCATATGACGGTCCCTCATGAAAAGTTACCGGGCTTTCATTTGGGTTTCTGTAATGATCCTATTTGAAACAGTCAACCAGTCAATTAACGGTATTTATGAATAATATTCATTCATTCAATCGTATTTCCTCACCTTTTACTGTGTTCAGAGCACTGTTGGAGAAGCAGCGTGGTTCAGTGGAAAGAGCATGGGCTTTGGAGTCAGGGCTCATGAGTTCGAATCCCAGCTCTGCCACTTGTCGGCTGTGTGACTGTGGGCAAGTCACTTAACTTCTCTGTGCCTCAGTTCCCTCATCTGTAAAATGGGGATTAAGACTGTGGGCCCCACGTGGGACAACCTGATTCCCCTATGTCTACCCCAGCGCTTAGAACAGTGCTCGGCACATAGTAAGCCCTTAACAAATACCAACATTATTATTATTATCACTGTACTAAGCGCCGGGGGGAGTACAATACAACAATAAGTAGATACATTCCCTGCCCTCCACAAGCTTACAGTCTTGGTGGGGAGAGGCAGGCATCAATGCAAATAAATAAATTACAGATATGTACATAAGTGCTGTGGGGCTGGGAGGGGCAAAGAGCTAAGGGAGCAATCGAATAATAATTGTGATATTTGTTAGGGGCTTACTATGTGCCAGGCACTGTTCTAGGCGCTGGGTTAGATACAAGCTAATCAGATTATTCCCAGTCCCTGACCCACATAGGGCTCACAGTCTTAATCCCCATTTTACAGATGAGAGAACTGAGGCCCTGGGAAGTGAAGTGACTTGGCCAAGGTCACACCGCAGCCAAATGGCACCCAGGTCCTTCCGACTGCCAGGCCCGGGCTCTCTCCACTAGGCCAAGCGGCTTCTGGGTTGATCGATCGATTCAGGACCTGAGCATCGATCCATCCAGCCCATTCTTCTGCCTCCAATAGGTGCCATAGGACCCTTGGAGGAACAGGGAGACGGTGAACCTTCTTGCCCTGCCATCCTCACGATGAGAGACGTTCCCCGTCCCCAGGGTTATCGCTTCCCCATCGTGGGGCTCTAGCTAAACCTTTTTCTGAGCCTTCTAACACCCCAGGCTTCCGCCTTAATGACCCGTTACACCCCGTCTGATCTAAGCCCCTCTCGAACCCATCGAAACCTTCTGCCGGCTCCCTTCCTGCGGGAATGAATCCCATCAGTTGCTTAAAAAAGTGTTTCCTCTTGTTCGAGTTGAGCCCCTCCGCTTGCAGCCTTCCATGTCGGCCTGAGGTTCCGGAAAACGTTCCCCAGTTTCCCAAGGCAGCCTCCCTGATATCCTATTTTTCCCAGACCAGAGAGACCTTATTTTAATCAATATATATTGATTATAGTACTTATAGTACTTGTATAATTATAGTACTTGTTTAGCACTTACTATGTGCCTAGCACTTACTATGTGCCAAGCACCGTTCTAAGTACTGAGGTAGTTACAAGTTAATCGGGTTGGACACCTCAACTTTAATCGGAGACCTTCCCACCCACTTGACCATGTCCATTGGATTTTTTTTACTTTGCTAGATCTGTCAAGTTGCTGCCTGGATGGCACGCATTTTTCCAGAAATGCTAGTGGTAGTGCTAGTGGTATCTGTTAAGCGCATCTGATGTGTCATACACTGTTCTAAGCACTGGGGTAGATAGGAGATCATCAGGTCCCACGGGGGCTCAGGGTAGGAGGAAGAACAGGTATTGCAGATGAGGAACAGAAGCACAGAAAAGTGAAGTGACCCGGCAAACAAGTGGCCGAGCCAGAATTAGAACCCAGGTCCTCTGACTCCCAGGCCCGGGCTCTTTCCTCCAGATCATGCTACTTCTCCTCATGCTAAGACTTGACCCCTTCCCTGAAAATGCTTACCATTTCACTGACCCCATTGATCCCATTCAGTGACCCCAACCGTCGTTGGGCCAGTGATTTGCGGGAACAATCAACAGCTGCTGGAGGCAGAAGGACCTGGGTTCTAATCCTGGCTCACCATCTGTGTGCTCTGTAACCTTAGGCAAGTCACTTCACTACTTTGGGCGTCAGTTACCTCATCGGTAAAATCGGGATTAAGACTGTGAGCCCCACGTGGGACAGAGACTGTGTCTGACCTGATGATCTCGTACTTAGCCCAGCGCTTAGTTCAGTGCTCGGCACATAGTAGATGCTTAACAAATACCATCCTTATAATTTTCAAACCCAGCTCTGGTTTGCCACCTGCTAATAATAATAATAATGATGGTATTTGTTAAGCGCTTACTATGTGCCAGGGAGTGTACTAAGCAGTAGCCCCCTGAAGGGCGGCTCTGTGTCATTTCTCTCCGGGCTTCTCTCCCCTTTTGGAGAGCGCAGACCCCCGGTCCCTTTTGGCCTATTGGAGCTGCTTCTGTTTGGCTTCCCTCCATGCTTAAGCAGAAATCCTAGCGTAGATTGCATCAGAAGCCGTAGTAGCTTCTCTTCAGAAAGGCGCAGGCTATTTTTATAGCGGCCCCGAGGATACCGGGAATTTACAAGGCCCTGCTGGGGAAGACAAGCGCCTCGTGGCTCCATAGCAGACAGAAAAGCGGAGCGTTTTGACCACCGGACCCCCAAATCGTGCATCTGGACTCCGGGGTTCGAGTCCCAGCCCTCCTGCTGACCGACTTGGTATCCTCGGCCAAATCGTTTAGCTTCTTGGTGGGTGAATGAATTAAAGAGAGGGAGAAAGGGAGAGTGAAAAATGTGGATAGAGCCCGGGCTTGGGGGTCAGAGGTCCTGGGTTCTAATCCCGGCTCTGCCACTTCCATGCTGGGTGACTTCCAGTCTGTAAGATCTCTGTGGTCAGGGAATGTGTCTGTTATATTGTCATATTGTACTCTCCCCTGCACTTAATACAGTGCTCTGCACACAATAAGCGCTTAATAAATATGTCTGCCTTACCTTGGGCAAGTCACTTTACTTCTCAGGGCCTCAGTTACCTCATCTTTAAAATGGAGATTAAGACGGTGAGCCCGCGTGGGACATTAGCTTCGTCTAACCTGATTAGCTTCTACCTACCCCAGCGCACAGTATAGTGCCTGACACAGAGTAAGCACATAACAAATTCCATTTTTTTTTAATAGTAGCTATTGAGCACTTACTGTGTGCAGGATGATGTACTGATTCTGCTTCGTGCCTGCTGTGTGACCCTGGTCAAGTCACTTAGCTTCTCTGTGCCCCAGCTCCCTCATCTGTAAAATGGGGATTCAATTCCCGAGCCCCATGTGGGACCTGATTATCTTGTATCTATCCTCGCATATAGAACGGAGCAAAACATATAGTAAGTACTTAAATACAATAAAATAGTGCTATAATAATAATAATGACAATAACAATAATAATGATGATGATCATGATGCAGGCACACACACACAGGCCTCTCATCTCACCTTCTAGCACCGGTCCCTCCAGGTGGAATCACTGGTTTTCTCGGATTTCTTTTGGGACCGGCGGGCTCAACTTCCCCGGGCACATCTACATTCGAACCGTTTCCTCGGAGATTTCTGAAAAAAAGCCTCCGAGCTCTTTACAAGGCACACGCTTAAATAAAACCCATGCTGGAGTTTGCCGGGACATTTTTAGAAACTGCCACGTGTATTTTGGGAAGCGTCTCTAGAAAGCAAGAAGTTGAAATGAAACCTAAGGCAATGAGAGAGAAACAAGAGAGGCAAAATCATTGAATTTATTCTCCGAACCCTCCTGTTTCCCTAACATCGGAAGTTGCCCATTCTCTTGCGCATCCTTGTTCCGGGAGGCGGTTCCGTGGAGCGACTGTTGTGGAATCGGAGGGGAAACCACCACCTCTTGAGGGGAGGGAATCCATGACACAACTGTTCACACTGGGGAAGCTTAAAAGGAGTTTTCAAACTGAGGGGACCTTCAGCTAGCTGGACATTGAGTCACCTCCACCCACCCCGGCCTCGCCATCCCTACAATCTCCATGTCAGTAATAAAAATAATAGTTACTGTGGTATTTGACAAGTGCTTACTATAATAATAATTATTATTTTGAAATTTGTTAAATGCTTACTATGTGCCAGGCACTGTACTAAGTGCTGGAGTAGATATGTATCAAGCACTGTTCTAAGCACTGGGGTGGATACAAGTTAATCAGCTCAGACACAGTCTCCATACCACACGGGGGTCACAGTCTACGTAGGAGAGAGGACAGGTTTTTGGGGTTTTTTTTAGGGTATTTGTTAAGTGCTTACTGTGTGCCAGGCACTGTTCTAGGTGCTGGGGTGGAGACAAGCTCATCCGGTTGGACACAGTCCCTGTCCCACATGGGGTTCACAACCTTAATAATAATAATCATGGCATCTGTTAAGTGCTTACTATGTGCAAAACACTGTTCTAAGTGCTGAGGAGGATACAAAGTGATCAGGTTGTCCCACGTGGAGCTCACAGTCTTAATGCCCATTTTACAGATGAGTAAACTGACAGCCCCGAGAAGTTAAATGACTTGCCCAAGGTCACCAAGCAGACAGTCGGCGGAGCCGGGATTAGAACCCAGGTCCTCTGCCCCCCAGGCCTGGGCAGAGTCAGCAGAATTCATCTGCTTCCTTCAGTTAGCAGTGTCAGCTAAGGGGCTGAGGTCTGACATGGAAAAGGAAAGGGATCGCCCACCTCAGGAGAGAGAGAATTCTTGCTTCTCGCCAGCCTGGGCCAGACAGGATTTGACCCTTCAACTACTCCCGCAGATGAGCCCCGCATATTTACCCACCCACAAAACGCCTCCACCGGCCCATACGCCAGACGATTTGGGCCAGGAAGGAAACTCAATGAAATCAACTTTTTTCGACAGCCGGCCCACCATGAATTGTTCCCAGAATTGGGATGCGGGCCTGTCGCTATCTGCAAAGTTGTTTCAAATAACAGGCTTCCTCAGGGTGTCAATTTGGAAGCTTTCCACTGTGCTAGGGTCCAGCAGGCACACGTCTGTCCATTTTTCTGCATTTTAATTGCACAGAAGAGGCCTTCCTCACCCTCTTCCGCTCTCTGGACATAATGTACAAAATGCAGCACAAAATTAATCTCCCGACAGAATGTCAAAACCCACAGCTCTCATCAGACCTCTGTCCCCCACCTGATGGACCAAACCAGGCTAATCAGAGTAAAGGAGTTTAAGCAGATGGTGCCTCTGCAGTGTGGCCTGAAATTTGTTTGTTTGTGAAAATACAAAACAAAAGCAAAATCCTCTTTGCAAATGGTGAAACCAGGAACCAAAAAATAGTTAGGGCAGCAGAAACTGGAGAAAAAGGTGATTGGAAATATGGTTTCTTGGAGATTGACTCTTGGCATCGTCTGTGGCAAAGATTTTTGGTTTTGCCTAGTGGGTTGAAAAATGTCCCTTCCTTTATGCTTGTTTGCTTCAGTATTATCTCTCTTGGAATGCAAACACCCTGAGAGCAGGGGCTATATCTTTATTTGATCAAATGTGCTTATCTTTATTATAGTATCAACCAGAGTGTTGACTAAATAATCCATCAGTGGTATTTATTGAGCAGAGCATTGTACTAAGTGCTTGGGAGAGAATATTATAACAATATAACAGTTACATTCCCTGCCCACAGTGACCTCACACGTGTTAAGTCGCTCAAAGAATTCTAATAATGACGTCTTGAATTCTTAGAACCCTTTTATTTTTTCCCAAAGTTCTTTCTCATTTCTTATTCCATTTCATCCTCACAGTGTACCCCTTGGGGAAGGGAGAGGCAGGTGTGGTTATCCCATTTTAAGGATGTGGAGACTAAAGCACGAAAAGACTAAGTGATTTGCCTAAGATAATAGAGCAGACCCCGGACAGAGCTGAGATTAAAACCTGGGTCTCCTCGAGCCACCCGAAGGACAGGACTGTGTCTAATTCCCATCTGTGTATTTTTTAAGGATATTTGTTAAGCGCTGACTATGTGTTAAACGCTACGCTGTGCCAAGCACTGCTCTAAGCCCTGGGATAAGTACAAGTTAATCAGGTTGGACACAGTCCCTGTCCCACATGGGGCTTCCAGTTTAAGGAGGAGGGAGAACAGGCACTGAATCCCCATTTTGCAGATGAGGTAACCGAGGCCCAGAGAAATGAAGTGACTGGTCCAAGGTCCCACAGCAGGCAGGTGTCAAAGCTGAGATTAGAATTTAAGTCCCTTGCCCATTAGGCCATGCTACTTCTCCAGCATTTACTACAGTATTCATTCATTCATTCATTCATTCATTCAATCAATCATATTTATTGAGCTCTCACTGTGTGCAGAGCACTATACTACATGCTTGGAAAGTATATTTCAGCAATAAAGAGAGACAATCCCTGTCCACTTCAGGCTTACAGTTTAGAAGGGGGGAGACAGACGTCAAAACAAGTAAACAGGCATCAATATAAATAAATAACGGTAAGCACTTGATAGATACTATTACTATTACTCTTTCCACACTTTCTCCCTGGGTCTAAGATTATTTCCCGCACTTAGGAGGAGCGAGTGGAAACCCCAGAGACTCACATACTTTAGATTGTCCTGGTCAAGAGCTCATCTTTAGGTATACGGTGGTGGTTGACTTTCAGACCACTCTGACCTTTGAAGGGTCAGTCAATCAATCGGTGGTATTTATTGGGCACTTACTCTGTGCGTAGCACTGGACTAAACGCTTAAGTGGCAGATAATGTTCCTTTCCCCCAATGAGCTTACAGTCTGGTGGGGGGACAGAGATTAATAGAAATACATAGTTTATAATATGGAATTTATAGATATGTACATACATGCCATGGGTTGAGCAGCAACGTGGCTTAGTGGAAAGAGCGGGGGTTTGGCAGTCAGAGATCTTGGGTTCTTATTCTGGCTCCTCCGCTTATCGACTGTGTGACTTTGAGCAAGTCATTTAACTTCTGTGGGCCTCAGTTCCCTCATCTGTAAAATGGGGATTAAGACTATGAACCCCACGTGGGACAACGTGATGACCTTATATCCACCCCAGAGCTTAGAACAGTGCTTGGCACATTGTGAGTGCCTAACAAATACCATCATCATTATTGTTATTAGTTATTATTGTCAGATTCCCAAAGGTCACAGATCCAAGTGCATAGAGGACACAGAAGGGAGAGGGAACCGGGGAAAAGAGGGCTATATCGGGGAAGGCTTCTTGGAGATATGACTTTAATAAGGCTTTGAAGGTAGGGTGAGTGGTGGTCGGGCATAATGAAGGGGGAGGGATTTCCAGGCTAGGAGGAGGTGTCGCACAAGCAAAGTTCAAAATGTCCTTGTCTCTGCTCTGGGCTGAGAGTGAAATTTCTTCCAGGCCGGATCAGATTTCTCCCCCAATTTTCTCTTTTGTGTAGGCAAAATTCCACATCTCCACGTCCTCAGCCGAGGAGTTTCAGCCATTGGCGGAACACGGTCCTCTTCTCTGTCTTGGTGGGTGACCAGGCTGCGTGCTCTGGTGGCTTGCTTCTTCCTCACTGTTGGCTTAAGGGCTGAAAGGACAGTGGCCACCCTCCCGGCACTGTGGCTTTGTGCGCAGAAAACACCGTGTCCTCTAAACTTGGCTCTTAGGAGCCAATGGGTCAAAGGGAAATGGAGGGCTGGAGTCTCCCACCTCCTCTCCCTCCCTCCTGGTTGTTGCAGCTGCTCAAGGTCTATTGACAAATCGGGGTGTATATTTCACCTTCAGGTTGGAGAACCTTGAGACAACTCAACCCTCTGAACATACAAACACACACACACACAAACAACCAGTTTATCCTCTTCATAAAATTCAACTCTCTGAACAACACACACACAACCCAATTTATTCCTCTGCCATAGAACTCAACTGTCTGAACACACAAACCTCCCCCCCACCCCCGCACACCAGTTTATTCCTCTGCCATCTAACTCAACTCTCTGAATGCGCACACACACACCCCAATTCATTTCTCTGCCATAGAATTAAAGCATCATTATTAGCCCTTTGTAGATTAGTTTTAGTGTGACAGTTTTAGCCAATGGCTTCATTTAAAGTCTAGGGAGGGCCAAAGTCCGCCAGGCGGAACAAATATTATAATTGTCACTATTTTCGTCACACTCCCTTTCTGTTCTTGGAAGGTTCAGATCCTAGATGGTAAACTCCTCAAGGAGGCAAAATCGTTTATTTCTTTGATTTGTTAATTATGATATGTAGTAAGGGCTTACTGCATGCTAAGCACTGGGATGGGTACACTCTGGATAATCAGGGTGCAATCCCAGTCCCACATTGGGTTTTCAGTATAAGAAGCAGGGAGACTGGGCATCTTAACCCCATTTTACTGTTAAGGAAACTGAGGCCTATGGAAGTCATTACTTGCCCAAGGTCACACAGCTGGTCAGGAGCAGAGCTGGGACTAGAACCCAAGTCTCCTGACTCCCAGTCCCGGGCTCCTACCACAAGGTATTTCTGACTCCCTTAGCAATCGATCAATCGGCAGTAGGACCGGATGTTTCAAAAAATCCAGTGTCCCCAAGCCAGTCAGTCATATTTATTGAGTGTTTACTGTGTGCCGAGTGCTGTACTGAGCGCTTAGGTGACCAGCACCGCCATCTATTCGGGACAGGGCACAGGCCAGCTGAACACGGGACAGATCCCGTGTGAGAAGTAGCCTGGTCTAGTGGAAAGAGCACGGGCCTGGGAGTCAGACGACCGGGGTTCTCCCCACTCCAGCCCGTTCTCCCCCTCTAGACTGAAAGCTCATTGTGGGCAGGGAACGTGCTGACCGACTCTGTTATATTGGATTCTCCCAAGCCTTTAGTATAGCTCTCTGCCCACATTAAGCGCTCAACAAATATGATTGATCGATGGACAATCCCAGCTCTGCCACTTTCCTGCTGCGTGACTTTGGGCAAGTCAACTTCACTTCTCTGGGCCTCAGTTCCCTCATCTCCAAAATGGGGATTAAGACTGGGAGCCCCATGTGGGACAGGGACTGTGTCCAACCTGATTATGTTGTATCTACCCCAATGCTTAGTACAGTGCCTGGCATATAGTAGGTGCTTAACCTCCCTCCTCACCTCCGCCAAACTGATTCTCTTTCCCTCTTCAAAACCCTACTTAAAACTCACCTCCTCCAAGAGGCGTTCCCAGACTGAGCTCCTCTTCTTCCTCTACTCCCTCTGCCATCCCCCCTTTACCTCTCCGCAGCTTAACCCTCTTTTTCCCCTTTTCCCTCTGCTCCTCCACCTCTCCCTTCCCATCCCCACAGCACTGTACTCGTCCGCTCAACTGTATATATTTTCGTTACCCTATTTATTTTGTTAATGAATTGTACATCGCCTCGATTCTATTTAGTCGCCATTGTTTTTACGAGATGTTCTTCCCCTTGACTCTATTTATTGCCATTGTTCTTGTCTGTCCGTCTCCCCCGATTAGACTGTAAGCCCATCAAACGGCAGGGACTGTCTCTATCTGTTGCCGACTTGTTCATCCCAAGCGCTTAGTACAGTGCTCTGCACATAGTAAGCGCTCAATAAATACTATTGAATGAATGAATGAATGAATTAACCAATACCATTAAAAAAAAATCGTCCCTTGGAGGGATCTTTCTCCCATTAGAGGTCACTTCTTTTCAGGGAAGGGCCCTGGGTTTCTGGACTGCCCTTTGGTCAGGACAACTTCTCCTGAGGAGGGGGTGTAAAGGGAATGACCTTTTCTGGGCTGGAGCGATAAGGTTCCACAGGGATTAAACCAAGGGCTCTCCAAGCCCTCGGCGGGGGCAACGAAGGGGCGGGGGCAATGCCAGGCCCACGTTTTGGCAGCCGTGTAACCCTCGGAGGGCGCTGTCACCCCTATGTCCTTCACCAGGACTTGGACAAAGAAGGAAGGAATGGAATGAACCTCTTTTCAATTCATGAATGTTGTCTTTATTCTAAACGCCTCATGCAAGGGGAATGCAAATGGGCACCCGATCTCTGCAAATCTCCGTGCCCACCCCAGGCGGGTGAATGGAGGGAGCCGCCCCCAGGCCTCCCTCTTAGGCCCCGCGGGGCGACCCTGGCCAGGGAGGGCGAGCAGCGGGGTGGGTGCAAGGGGCGCGGTGGGGTCGTCAGGGTCAGAAAGGGGGGGAGAAGTGGTGTCGGTTGCCGGACGGCTCCCGGCCTTCCACGGCTCGCGTGTGAGGGCCAGCGCGGCTGCCAAGCTCGGCTGGGCTGCTCCAAGCCGGAACAGGCCTCGGCGGAGCCTGGAGATCCGGGCCCGGGTGAGCCGTGGCCTCCAACTTTGCTCCTCCCGCCCACTACCCACAAATCCGGTTTAACGCTCTCTGGCCTTGGCAGCGGCATCCTCTCTACTCCACAAGGGCAAAGAGTTTTCGGAGAGGGGCAGCGTGGCTTAGTGGAAAGGAGTCAGAGGTCGTGGGTTTTAATCCCGGCTCTGCCACTTGTCAGCTGTGTGACTTTGGGCAAGTCACTTCACTTCTCGGTGCCTCAGTTACCTCCTCTGTAAAATGCGGATTATGACTGTGAGCCCCACGTGGGACAACCTGATAAGCACATAGAACAGTGCTTGGCACATAGTAAGCGCTTAACAAATGCTATTATTATTAGTTTTATTTTCCTCCTTAAACAAATCGGGGTCTCCCTGCTCCTGGCTAGCAAAGGGAGAGGGCGGGTATCAGCAGCAGCTACTGGGGCTTTTGGGAGAGTTTCTGCGTCACCCTGACTTATTCTCTCTGTTCTCCCCCTTCCCAGCCCCACACCACTTATGTACCTGTCATTTTTTTTTATATTAATGTCTGTCTCCCTCCCTCTAGACTGTAAGCTCCTTGCGGGCAGGGAATATGTCTTTTTATTGTGGTATTGTACTCTTCCAAGCAGGTAGTACAGTGCTCTGCATACAGCAAGCGCTCAATAAATACGATTGAATGAATGAATGAGAGTTCCCTCATCTCATCCATGTCTCATCCGTCCCCTCTCTCTGTTTCCACCCCCCACCCCCACCCTCTCCCAGTTTCTGGGTCAAGCTTGGCGCGAAGCACTGAGGTGGACGTAGGATTGGACATAGTCCCTCTCCCACATGGGGCTCACTATTTAAGAGGTAGAGAGAACTGGTATCCTGTGCCCCTTTTGCAGATGAGGACACTGAGGCCTAGAGAAGTTAAGTGGCTGGCCCGACGTCACACAGCGGGCCGGAGTCGGGGTGAGAACCCAGGGCTCCCGAGTCCCAGCCCCATGCCCGGCCCATAAGTCATCCTACCTCCTTTTCGTTGTGCGCAGGGAACGTGTCTTTTATATTGTCATAGCCAACTCTCTCAAGGGCTTAGTACAGTGTTCCACACATGGTAAGCGCTCAGTAAATACAACTGACTGCCTGAGAGCACATTCCAACAGAGTTAGTAGACATGCTCCTTGCTCACGACAAGCTTAGAGTCCAGGGGTGGAGGTCAAAACCCACGTCTCCTGAGTCCAAGAAGCGTGTGCTCTTTCCTCCGCATCAACAGCAGGGCTCAGTGGCACTGGCGACTGTAAAGGCGCAGAAGAGGGAATTTCAGGAAAATTCCCCCTATCCCTCAGCACTGCTTTGCCCAGGGAGAAAAAAGGAGGCGCTGTCCAGAGAAGAGGCTTGCTGGAGGAGACCTAATGGAGAAGAATAACTTCACTTAGCAGCTTTCTGCTGAAGAGAAGTGGAAGGAAAATGGAAAGGGAATGAAAATGGACAGGAAAGGAAAATAAAGGGGAAGGGATGGGATGGGAAGGGAAAATTTAGAGAGGGAGAGAGGAAGAGAGAGAAATCGAAATTTCAGGGATTTGCACCCTTTACTCAACCCTCCCTGAGCCCCACGGCACTTACGTACATGTCCGTAATTTATATTAAATGTCTGTCTCCCTCCTTTAGACTGTAAGCTCGTTGTGGGCAGGGAACATGTCTACCAATTCTGTTCTACTGTACTCTCCCAAGCCCTTAGTTCAGGGCTCTGCCCACAGCAAGTGCTCAATAAATGCCATCGATCGACTGATTGATGGAGGCATTGTGACCCAGTGGAAGGAGCATCGGACTAGGAGACGGATTTAGGTCTGGGTCTCAGTTTTGCCAGTAGTTTGCCGTGAGATCTTGAACAAATCACTTCACCTCTCTGGATCTCAGTTTCCTCCTCTGGAAAATGGAGATAGCTATACTTGACCCTCATTTCTTCTTAGACTCTGGGCCCCACTTGGGGCAGAGACTGGGTCCAATCTGATTATTGTGTGAACTCTAGTACTTAGTACAGCGCTTGGCGATTTTTAGGTATTTAGTAAATACAATAACATAATAATAGTGATAATATTATAATTACTAATACTATTACTGTTGATATTATTACTACTATCTGCTTTCACTACTCTAATAGCTACTTTCCTGTAGCTGTTAAGGACATATATTTACAATCTATTCCTCCTACCTATAATTTATTTTAGGATCGGTCTCCCCTACTTGTCAGCTAGTTGAGGGCAGGGATCAGGTCTACTAACTCCATTATACTCTCCCAAATGTTTAGCACAGTCCTCTCAGCCCCACGGCACTTCCGTATATACATTGTATTTATTGCATTGATGTCCCTTTATTAATATTGACGTCTGTCTTCCACCCCCAGGCCGTGAGCTCGTTGTGGGCCGGGATTGTCACTGTTTATTGTTGCACTGTACTTTCCCAAGAGCTTAGTACAGAGCGCGGCACCCGGCAAGCGCTCAATAAATGCGATTGAATGAGTGAATGAACGAATGAATGAATGGTAAGAGGAAGTGGGCTCTTTTCCGGGTGGAAAACTGCCGGGGGAAGCTACGGGAACCAAGGAATTCCTGCCGAAGACAAATAATTATCTGTGCTGCCTCCCTGTGGTATTGAGGGAGATGTGGATTGAGGAATGGAGTTGTATTCGGGATGAGGCCTTCTTGGACGAAGGCTCTCCGTAGAGAGATACGGGTCAGAATGACACCTCCCCTCCAAGAATCCGTCGACCCCTCACTTTAAACCTTTCCAATACGTTGTTTGTATTTTAACTCGCTGCTCGCAGTAATAATGATGATGGTATTTGTTAAGCGCTTACTATGTGCCAAGCACTGTTTGAAGCTCCGGGATGGATACAAGGACATCCCGTTGTCCCACGTGGGGCTCACGGCCTCAACCCCATTTTACAGAGGAGGTAACTGAGGCACAGGGAAGTTAAGTGACTGGCCCAAAGTCGCACAGCTGATAAATGTTGGAGCCAGGATTAGAACCCACGAGCGCTGACTCCCAAGCCCGGGCTCTTTCCACTAAGCTACGCTGCTTCTCCACAACTCTGCTCGGCAAGGAACTCCCTCCTCAATTAATGGTATTTATTGAATGCTTACTGTGTGCAGAATGCTTGGGACACTACAGTCCAACAGAGTCGGTAGACACGTTCCCTGCCCACGAGGAACGTGCAGTCCAGAGGGGGAGACGGAAATTAATATCAGCGCTAGCGCTTGGAACGGTGCTTGGCACATACCATTATTATTAGCATAAATTATGGATCTGAACCTAAGCGCTGTGGGGAAGAGGGTAAGGTGAATATCAAGTGCTTAAAGAGGAGAGAGGGAGTGTGTAAGTGACACAGAAGGGAGCTAATTCTGTAGTTTAGGACTCTCCCAAGCGCTTAGTACAATGCTCAACATATAGTAACTGCTCAATAAATACCATCGATTGATTGGGACGGCATAGCTGGGGAAGGCCTCCTGGAGGGGATGTGATTTTAGAAAGGTTTTGAAGGTGGGGAGAGTGGCGATCCTTCATACGTGAAGCGGGAGGGAGTTTCAGGACAGAGGGAAAACTTGGCAAAGGGTCGACGGTGCAGTAGAGGAGATTGAGGTACAGTGAGTAGCTTGGCGTTAGAGGAGCAAAGTGTGTGGACTCGGTTGTAGTTGGAAATCATCAAAGTAAGGAAGGAGGGGGGAGAGGTGATTAAGTGCTTTAGAAGCCAATAATGAGGAGCTTCTACTTGATGTGGAGGTCGATAGGCAGCCACTGGAAGTTCTTGAAGAGTGGGGAAATGTGGACTGAACAATTTTTTAGATAAATGATCCGGGCGGCAGAGAAAAGTAAGAATTGGAGTGGTGAGAGACAGCAGGCAGGGAGTTCAGTGAAGAGGCTGCCTTCGGAATCTTCGGGCCACAATCCTCACCGTTTTCAAACGCTCCTGAAATCTTTCTGATGGTCAGCTCCTTGCGGGCAGGGACTGTCTTTTTCTTCTTCTCTTGTACTCTCCCAAGTGCTCATTCCAACGCTTTGCCTTCAGTAGGTGCTCAATAAATACCGTTGATTGATCGGATGTATTGTACAGTCACTGTGAAATTCTGCGGGGCAGGGACAGTGATTGTTTAGTTTATCCTGTTACCAGCCCATTTAGTGGAAGAAGCTTAATGGGGGTACTAGTGGATGGGATATAGTAAACAGTGACCCCCATTCTCCCTGGCCCATGAGCAAAGATGTGGGGTGCGCCCTCCCAGATTTACTTGGCAGTGCTGGGGGGGAGGGAAGAATCGGTTCCTTTCTTCATTCAGCTTAGGGATGCTAAGAAAGACTTGAGATTCTGAATCTGGTACTATTTTTATCTGGAACGAGCACATTCATGTCCTTCTATAAAGAGGGGTGCCCGTGGCTTCTATCAGTTGCGAACCCCATTCCCTCAGAGGGGACCCACTCTCAGGGAGGAGGCTGAGGGTTTCTTCCCCAGCCAGATGCTGGATCTTCTGGGAGCAGGGCTGGAAGCGACCCTCCCGCTCAAAAAAAGGATCCCTTTTGAGTCCCGGGGTGGTGTCAGGAGCTTACCTGGACATCGTCGTCGGGGTGTGTCGGCTGGAACTGGCTCCTTTAAGGAGTAGAGAGGGGGAAGCGGCCCGCCGGGCCTCTCCTGGCGTGGGAACGGACCTGGGGGAGACTGGCTAGGCAGACCATCCCCCTTGGGTGCAGGGCTGGGATTCCAGGTCGGGGGTTTGGGTTAAGTCACCCTGACTGTGCCCCATCGACCCCACGTGGAGGGAGCTTCCTGCCCCTAAATCACCCCAGGAAGCACCTTTTTCTTTTCTATGATACTCATTTAAGCGTGTGCTCTGTGCCACGGCCTAATGGACAGAGCAATCGGCCTGGGAGTCGGAAGGGCCAGGCTTCTAATCCAGGCTCTGCCACTTGTCTGCTGTGGGATCTTAGGCAATTCACGTCACTTCTCTGGGCCTCGGTTTCCTCCCCTGCAGCATGGCTTAGTGGATAGAGCACAGGCCTGGGAATCAGAAGACTGTGGGTTCTAATCCCGGCTTCGGCACTTGTCTGCTGAGTGACCTAGGGCAAGTCACTTCACTTCTCTGGGCCTCAGTTATCTCATCTGTAAAATGGGGATTGAGACTGTGAGCCCCATGCGGGACAGGGATTGTGTCCAACCAGATTTGCTTGTATCCTCCCTAGCTCTTGTTACAGTGCCTGGCACATAGTAAAAGCTTAACAAATACCAGGATTATTATTATTATTTTTATTACTAATAATATGTGCCTCTCCCTACTAATTGAGGATGCTGGAAGGTTAGAAACAGTGTGGCTTAGCACAAAAAAGAACATGGGCCTGGGAGCCAGAGAACTGGGGCTCTAATCCCAGCTCTGCCATTTGCCTGCTGTGTGACTTTGGGCAAGTCACATCACTTCTCTCTGCCCCAGTTTATTCAGGTGTTAAATGGGAATGAAATACCTGTTCTCCCTCCTACTTAGACTGTGAGCCCCGTGTGGGACAGGGATTGTATCTGACCGGGTTCACATGTACCTACCTCAGTGCTTAAAACAGTGCTTAGCCCATAGTAAGCGCTTAACAAAGACCATTACTATTATGAAAGTCGTTGCGGGCAGGGAATGTGTCTGTGTGTTGGTTGTTCTAGTGCACTCTCCCAAGCGCTTAGTACAGCGCTTTCCTCAGAGGAAGCGCTCAATAAATACAATTGAATGACTGAATGAAAGGAGAGAATTGGTTGGAAAGCTTTTGAATAATTAAAGCTCTACAAGAACGCAAGCTGTTACTATTATTATCATCATCATCAGGAAAATACATAAAAATAGAGAGACAGCTGTCCCCATCATTTATCTTTAACTCCAGCCGAGCTTCTGTGGCATTCGCAGGTGTCGCGATGCCTCGCCATGGCCCCAGCCCGTTCTCCGTCAATAACAATCAACATCGTCCCTCTGATGGAGCCCGAGAAGGAGGAGGCCCAGACCTCGGCCTGAACGATTCACCCAGCTCTTGCCCTCGCTCGGGACGAATTCCACCCACGATCCCATCCCCCTCGACTCACGGAGAACGCTTTCTATTTGCAAGTTGCTCCGGATCAAATCACCTTTCAGGGTGTTTCCTCCTTATCTGAGGTAAGGAGTCAGTCCTTCCATCGGTTGTATTTACTGAGCGCTCACCGTGCGCGGAGCACTGTACTGAGTGGTTGGGAGAGTACGATATAGCAATAAACAGACACGTTCCCTGCCCACAACGAGCTTTCAGTCTAGAGGGGGAGACAGGTTCTTCATGGAAGAGAAGCTGTGAGGATCATGGGGCGGGCAGTCCCCGGCAGCCCACGGAGCCGGGCTGTCACTCCACTGCCCGAGGTCCTTTATTACGATTATTATCATTACCATCGTTGTGGATTATTATAATCAATAACATCATCATCGATGTCATTAGTAATAATTGAGGGCGGTACTGATGACGATAGTATTCGCAGAGTGCTCACTTTGTGCCAAGCACTGTACTAGGCACTTAGTGACATACAAGTTCTTTAATTAGGTCAGAAACATTTCATGTAGGCAGACTTAGCACCCCCAGACCCTGATTATCATTGTCATTATCACTATTGTCAATAATGATAATAATAGTAGTAGTGATAATAGTGAGTAAAGTGCCCACTGGGTGTGCCAAGCACTCTACCGAGAACTGGCTGGGGTCAATTCTCTTGCCGAACTGTACATTCAAGCAGTTAGGACGGTGCTCTGCACATAGTAAGCGCTCAATAAATACTATTGAATGAATTCAAGGTAATCAGGTCGGAGAGAGACCCTATGCCTCATCAGGTTCCCAGTGATCCAGACAAGGGCAGCCACTTAGCAGGTTCTGGGAGACCAAAACCAGGCTCTGACGAGAACATCAAGTGTCTGTTTCCTCGGGGACCATTTTTGAGCTTTCATTCGATAGTATTTATTGAGCGCTTACTATGGGCAGAGCACTATACTAACCGCTTGGAATGTACAATTTGGCAACAGATAATAATGCATAAGGACCGACCGGTCTCCTGCAGAACATACGGGCCGATGGCCCAGCTCGGTAGGAACTTCAGAACTCTCCCGCGATCAGTAGCATCTACTGACCGCTTAACAGCCTGCAAGTCCTGGGCATTTAACTGCAAGATCCTTGAGGGCAGGGATCGTGTCTACTGCCTCAATTGTCTTGAACTCTCCCTTGTGCTTAGTAGAGTGCTCTGCCCGCAGTAAGCGCTCATAAATACCACCGGTTGATGGATTGATTGAACAACAGAAGCCAATGACACGGTCCCCACCCTCTCGGAGCTTAGGGTCTGAGGAAGACGGCAGCTGCTCAGTAAATACAGGAATCCAGCCAGGGGGAAATGGGTTTCCTGCAGGGAAGAAGCTTTGACTGGTTATCTGGCAGCCTTCAAGAATCCAAGGGCACATGGAGGAGGATGGGAAGAGATGCAAGGTGAAGAATCAGTTTCAGAGGGAGGGAATGGGGATGGTGTGGATCTCCCACCTTATTAATAATAGCAACAACAACAAGAATTGTGGTATTTGTTGAGTGCTTACTATGTGTCAAGCGCTGTACTAATCGCTGGGGAAGATAGAAGATGAACAGGTCCCACATGGGGCTCACAGTCTCAATAGGAGGGAGGCCAGGTATCGAATCCCCATTTTGCAGATGATGAAACTGAGGCACAGAGAAGTGAAGTGACTTGCCCAAAGTCACACATTTGGCAAGTAGTGGACCCGGGACCTCTGACTTCCAGCCCTTGCTCTTTTCACTAGGCTGTGCTGCATCTCAGAAGTGAGATCAGTGCCCCTTGCCTTCAGGGAGTTTACAGTCGAATTTTGGGAAACTCATAGCACATAGTAAGCGCTTAACAAACACCATTCTTCTTCTCATTATTATTACTATTATTATAGACAAAAATGATTTACATTCAAGGGGAGCAGGAGGGAGAACAAGGTGAAAACAGGTAGCGTGCACATATGCCAGGATGAACGATCGGAATCAGTAATTGAATAGACAGAAGGGCTGAGGATGGATATAAATACATAAATAGCTAATCTAGGAAAAAGAGAAGGGCCTTCCACTTTCCTTCATCGAGGAGGAGGCTGAGCACGGCCATGGAAACCGGTGGAGAATAGCTGTCGGGGAGTCTTGTCGATGTCGGTCTTGCAGACGTAAAAATGGCGGTATTCATTAGGCCCTTGGTACGTACCAAGCCCCGTACTAAGCTTTGGGGTAGAGGCAAGATAATCAAGTTGGACAGTCTGTGTCCCACATGGGGGGTCCTGCCTGGGTAGGAGACCAGATATTGAATCCCCATTTTACAGATGAAGAAACCGTGGCACAGAAAAGTGAGGTGATTTGCCCAAGGTCACACAGTTGGTAGAGCTGGGATTAGAAACCAGATCATCTGAGTCCCGGGCCCATGCTTTCCACTAGGCCACGGTGTTTCTCAAGGTGGCCCCATTGACCAGATAACTGTTCTGGAGTAACTCACTTTCCCCTCCTTAAGTTCCTGAGCGGAGTTGGCTGGAAATGCCCTCCCACTTGCTGTTTGAGAGGAATGGTGGGGTGGGGTGGGAAGGAAGCCCGTGTCTCGAGTGTGAACTTGTATCCTAAAGTTGGGATGAAGGGTCCTATCCTATTATTGTGTATTCCTAAATCTTCCTACCTGTCCATCGCATATCCTGGAAGCTCCTTACCAGCATCCAACCATGCTTAGAGTAGCAGCGTGGCTTAGAGGCAAGAGCACGGGCTTGGGAGTCGGAGGATGTGGGTTCTAATCCCGGCTCCACCACTTGTCTGCTATCGCCAAGATCCGCCCTTTCCTCTCCACCCAAACGGCTACCTTACTATTACGGGCTCTCGTTATATCCCGGCTAGACTACTGTGTCAGCCTTCTCTCTGACCTCCCTTCCTCCTCTCTCGCCCCGCTCCGGTCTATTCTTCACTCCGCTGCCCGGCTCATCTTCCCGCAGAAACGATCTGGGCATGTCACTCCCCTTCTTAAACAACTCCAGTGGTTGCCTATCGACCTCCGCTCCAAACAAAAACTCCTCACTCTAGGCTTCGAGGCTCTCCATCACCTTGCCCCTTCCTACCTCTCCTCCCTTCTCTCTTTCTACCGCCCACCCCGCACGCTCCGCTCCTCCGCCGCCCACCTCCTCACCGTCCCTCGGTCTCGCCTATCCCGCCGTCGACCCCTGGGTCACGTCCTCCCGCGGTCCTGGAATGCCCTCCCTCCTCACCTCCACCAAACCGATTCTCTTTCCCTCTTCAAAACCTTACTTAAAAATCACCTCCTCCAAGAGGTGTTCTCAGACTGAGCTCCTCTTCCCCCTCTACTCCCTCTGCCATCCCCCCTTTACCTCTCCGCAGCTAAAGCCTCATTTTCCCCTTTTCCCTCTGCTCCTCCACCTCTCCCTTCCCATCCCCACAGCACTGTACTCGTCCGCTCAACTGTATATATTTTCGTTACTCTATTTATTTTGTTAATGAATTGTACATCGCCTCGATTCTATTTAGTTGCCATCGGTTTTTACGAGATGTTCTTCCCCATGACGCTGTTTAGTGCCATTGTTCTTGTCTGTCCGTCTCCCCCGATTAGACCGTAAGCCCGTCAAACGGCAGGGACTGTCTCTATCTGTTGCCGACTTGTTCATCCCAAGCGCTTAGTACAGTGCTCTGCACATAGTAAGCGCTCAATAAATACTATTGAATGAATGAATGAATGTGTCACCTTGGGCAAGCCACTTCGTTTCTCTGGGTCTCAGTTAGCTCCTCTGTAAAATGGGGATGAAGACAGTGAGCCCCACACGGGACAACCCGATCACCTCGTATCTATCCCAGCGCTTGGCACCTAGTAAGCGCTTAACCAATACCATCATAATAATAATCATCGGCCAAGCTTCTCTCAGTACCCCTAATAATAATGGTGGGGAGTATACGTGAAACGCCTCTTACGTGTCAAACATCGGGCTAAGCGCTGGGTTAGGCACCGGATACAATCAGATCACTTTGAGGCAGACACGGCAGTGTGGCTTGGTGGAAAGAGCGTAGGCCTGGGGATTAGAGGAGCTGCCTCTGGCTCCTCCACTTGCCTTTTGTGTGACCTTGGGCAAGTCACTTAACTTCTCTGTCCCTTGGTCACCTCATCCGTAATTTGGGATTAAATCCTCCTCCCTCCAATTTAGACTGAGAGTCCCGTGTGGAACAGGGATTATGTCCAACTGATTATCTTGTATCTACCTCAGCAGTTAGGACAGTATCTGACACATAGTAAGCGCTTCGCAGGTAGCATTAAAAAAACCAAAAAACTGAAAACCAAAAAACCAAATGCAGTCTCGTCCGTGGGGCTTGTAGTCTACAGGGGGAGGGAGACTGGGCATCTAAATCCCATTTCATAGAGGAGGAAAGTGGGGCTCAGAGAAGGAAAGCAGGCCGTGGGCAGGAAAGTGGCGGATCTGGACTCAGAAGCCCGGCCTCCTGACTCCCAGCCTCGTGCCCTTTCCACTAGGCCCCGCGGCTTCTCCTTCTTGCCGAGGCCTTCCGTCCATCTTACGGAGGAGGGCGGCCGGGGCCGGCCCGTGGAGGACAGCCACGGAGGGGGGAACTGGCCCGGACGGACCGGCCGTCTCAGGGAATGCGAGGCTGGACCTTGGGTTCGGGGTTTGGGAAGTGAGACCGCCAGGCCGGACCCCGCTCAGGAGCCGGTCACCCTCTCCTCCCGCCGCCCCCGGGGCCTTCTCGGCCTGCCTCCGGCCTGGGCACCTTGGGCTCGGGCCTCCGGTGGGCTCCGGGAGGGCCTGCCGGCTTCTTTCCGGCCCCGAGGGTCCAGGGGCCCAGACCCCGGGGGGGGAGAGGGGGCAAGAGGGTACCGATTCAGGGGAAGGGGACCCTGGGGAGTGAGGGCCCCGGCGGGGTGGGAGATGGGGAGGCAGGGGGCCGGCCCGACCGGCCCGGCTGGGAGGCCGGGGGGTCGGGAGGCGGCCAAACTGGTCCGGTGGGAGGTCAGGGGTGGGTAGCGGGACTGGGCTAGCCGGGGGCTTGGGGCGCCGTCTTTATTCGAGTAATAATAACAGATCATCCCGATCCCGGCATTTGTCAAGCGCTTCCTCCAGGCCGAGCACCGTTCTACGCCCTGAGGTCGATAGAAGTAATCAGGTTACCCCTCGTGGGGCTCACGGTCCTACTCCCCACCTTCCCGAGGAGGTAAGTGCGGCCCAGGGCAGTGACTTGGCCAAGGTCACGCGGCCGAGAAGAAGCGGGATCGGAACCCAGGGTCTTGGGCCTCCCGAGGCCGGGCCGGCTCGCCCCTCGCCGTCCGGGGAGGTCGCAAGGGGTAGGGGCAGGGGCCGGGGCGGACCCGGGGCTTCCCGGGGGTGGGGGATGACTGGGATGGGGGGGACGCCCCCTCCCCACCGCAACACCCACACTCACACAGACGCTGGGCCCGGGCCGCCGTCGCCTCTCTCCCGGAGCCACGGGGTGACCGGCGGGGGGGGACGGTCCGCATCCCCGGCGCGCCCCTCCCCCCAGGACCGGCCCGGGCCGGGTTTGACCGGCGCTGCCCGTGCCCCCACCCCCTCCCGCCCCGGTTACGCCGCTTCCGGTTCCCCAGGCCCCGGGCGGCGGGGCGGCGGGGCGGCGGAGCCCCCCAAATGGCCTGTCCGGCTGCGGCAGCCAGCCGCCCAGCGCCCACACCGACGACACCGGGGGAGGAGGAGGAGGAGGAGGAGGAGGAGGAGGAAGCTGCGGGCCGCCGCAGCGGCGGCAGAGGGTGCAGCAGAGGGTGCAGCAGCAGCGGGTGCAGCAGCGGCAGCGGCAGCGGCAGCAGCGACGACACGAGCAGCAGCAGCTCCCGCCGCGCTGCAGCCGCAGCCCCCGCCGGCGGCATGAGGCGCCCCCCGACCCCCGGCTTCTCCATGCTGCTCTTCGGGGTGTCGCTGGCCTGCTACTCGCCCAGCCTCAGGTCGGTGCAGGACCAGGCCTACCGGGCCCCGGTGGTGGTGGAGGGCAAGGTCCAGGGGCTGGCCCCCTCGGCCGGCCCCAACGGCACCCGGGAGCCCGCGCCCGCCGCCGGCCCGGTGGCGCTGGTCAAGGTGCTGGACAAGTGGGCGCTCCGGAGCGGCGGCCTGCAGCGGGAGCAGCTCATCAGCGTGGGCTCCTGCGCCCCGGTCCAGAGGAACCAGCGCTACATCTTCTTCCTGGAGCCCACCGACCAGCCCCTCGTCTTCAAGACGGCCTTCGCCCCCCTCGACACCAACGCCAAGAACCTCAAGAAGGAGGTGGGCCGCATCCTCTGCGCCGACTGCGGTGAGTGAGCGGGGCCTCTCCCGCCCGGCGGCCCCCCGGCCGCCCGGGAGGGGAAAAGTTCCGGGGCCCCTCCGGTCGCCCGTGGGCCTGGCACCGGGGGGAGGGGGTCTCCCGGGACCCCCCCCTCCCGCCGCTGCGGAGTGGGACTCTGACCCCGGCCCCGAAGCCGCGGCCTGTCCGGGGTGGGGGTGGGGGCGGTCCGGACCTCGGCCCCCGGACCCGTCGGCCGACCTGGAAGCCCCCCCGCCCCCCGCAACCTCTCCCGGCTGTACTGGGCCATCCCTTTGAGGCCCTCCCCCCACTTTCCTTTTGCGCCCCCCCCCCGCTCCCCGGTGCCCCATTGCCTTTAGGTGTGATGAGGGTGATGATGGAGATGATGATGGTGATGAAATAGCGTGGCAACTTACTCCGGCGGAACACCGGCAGTTGACCCCGACTCCTCGGCGGGGGCCGGTCCTCCCGGGCCGCCCCCTCCCCATCCCCTTCCCCATCCCTCCCCCGAAGTCGGCTGGAGCTGGTAGGGGCCGGGGTCGGAAAGTGGCACCGGCCAGGGCCCCCGGCCGGAGGACGGTGATGGCCCTGAAACCCAACCTGATCCCTCCCCAAGGGCCTGCTCGCCGCCTCCTCCCCCTGGACCCTTCTCCTTCTTCCCCTTCCCCTCCCTATCTTTCTCCTCCTCCTCCCTCCCACCTCTTGTGCCGGCCCACAGGAGCCTCGGGCCCGGACCCCCCTGCGACAGAGCGGTCCACCCAAGCAGGGGGGAAGTGGCTACCCGGCAGCCGCCCTGAAAGTTTTGTCTCGCCCCTACGGCTCCCCTGACACTTCCCGCCTCTCCATCAGGATTCGCCTCCTGTGGTGGCCCGAGTTGCCCGTTGGGGCCAGGGGGAGATCTCAACCCGCAGCCCCTTATTGCCCTCAGAGCCCGCCTCGACGGCAGCTTGGGGGAAAATCGGCCTGGGGATCCAGGAGACCCTGAGGACGAGGGACGGCGCATCGCTGGGCCCTGACGGGGTGGGAGGACTGGCGATGCTCGGCTTTGCCGGACTTCGAGGGGAAACCGAGGTCTGCTTTAAGGCTGAGAGGGTGGTGGGGGGGGAGAGGGGGTGGTCAGCAGCAGAACTGGACGGCGGGGAAGGGGCGGAGGGGACGAATGCTTGACCGAGAGAGGCCGGAGGGCCAGATCCGTGGGCTTTCCCTTTCTTCAGCAGTTTAATGACTGTCCCGGGTCCCTACTCCAGCCAACAGCTGTCCTTCCTCCTTGCCTCCTCTTCTTCCTTCTCCTCCTCCTCTTCCTCCTCCTCCTCCTCCTCCTCTTCCCCTCTTCTTCTCTTCCTCCCAAACCCCTGGACCCGCCACTCCGCCTGCATCCGGTCGGGAAGCCTGTACTCGTCTCACTGGAAAGCCAGGAAGTCTTTGTTGTTGTTGTTGTTGTTGTTGTTGGGGATTTTTGGGTTTTGTTTTGTTTTGTTTGTGGGCCGAGGGGTTCAGAAACAGGCTGCTCTTCGTGGGGAGCTTTTCTTATATGCTTAAAGCAGCATGCGCCGCTTAGCTATCAGAAAGATAAATTTAGAACTGCAATTACCGCGAGAGAGGAGGCCCTCCCACATCCCAAACTGCCAGGGAGGAGGAAACGGGGATGGAAACGAACTGTCCTCAGGTGCAGAGATCCCTCCCGGGGCACGACCGTCAGCGTTCGGAGGGGGGTGGCGGAGCTCCCGGCCGAGGACCTGAAGCCGGACACGAAGCCCGGGGGTTAGGACCGGGCGTCTCGCCACCCGGAGGATGGAGGGTGAGCTTATGTCAGCTAAGGGGGAAAGAGAAAGCTGGGGCGGAGGGTTAAGGTTGTCAAACACGGAAACCAGAAATCACCCCAAACCACAACACCCTCCGTGCGTGTGGCAGGAAGCGGCCAACCATCTCACTTTCTCTTTTCTCTCCTGGGCCTAGCAGTCTGCCGAGACGTTTTCTGGTTGGAGCAGCTTGGCTGTTGGCAAATTTGGAAACAGCCAGGACGGTCCATCACGCCGTGGATCTGGAGCCCGGTTGCGACGGGCTCATATCAGAGGGGCGTGGGGCCGGAGCTCGGGACCACGGGGATCGATCGGTTGATCGATCAATCGTGTTTATTCAGCGCTTACCGTGTGCCGAGCACTGGACCGAGCCCCCGAGAGACTACGGTACAGCCGAGTTGGCCGGCACGGTCCCTGCCAACAAGGAGTAATAATAATAATAATAATAATGTTGGTATTTGTTAAGCGCTTACTATGTGACGAGCACTGTTCTAAGCGCTGGGGTAGACACGGGAATCAGGATGTCCCACGTGGGGCTCACAGTCTTAATCCCCATTTTACAGATGAGGTAACTGAGGCACAGAGAAGTGAAGTGACTTGCCCACAGTCACACAGCTGACAGGAGTGATCTACAGGGTGAGGGTCTCGAGCCTTCTCAAGGCCAAGTGGCATCCTTGTTTTAGGGCACCTCCCCAACTTCCAGTGGACTTTCCGCTGGACAGTTTAGAAGCAACCTCAAAATGGGGTGCGGAGCTGGTTTACACCATCCGGAAGGAAGGTGGTTTTAATCGGTCAGTCAATCAGTGGTCTTTATTGACCGCTCACTGTGTGCCGAGCGCTTGGGAAAGCTAGGGAAGCCGCGCAGCCTAGCGAAAAGAGCCCGGGCCTGGGAGTCAGTGGGTCGGGGTTCTTGTGACCTTGGGTAAGTCACTTCACTTCTCTGAGGCTCAGTTTCTTCATCTGCAAAATTGGGATTCAATCTTTGTTCTCCCTCCTACCTAAACTGTGAACCTCCTGTGGGACCCGTTTATCGCGTATCCTCCCCAGTGCTTAGCATATAGTCAGCACTCAACTATTATTATTATTACTATCGTTGTTGTTGTGAGACACGGTAATCTGTTGGGACCGGTTATCTTGGGAATGTGTGTTCTGACTCTTATATTGTACTCTCCCAAGTGCTTAGCACAGTGCTCTGCACACAGTAAACACTCGATAAGTTTGATGGAGTATCTCGTACTTACCCCAGTGCTTACATCGGTGCTTGCAGTTCCATGAAGGCAGAGAGCTAATGTGTTCCATTCTTTCGTACCCCGTTGTGCTCTCTCAAGCGCCTAGTACAGTGCTTGCACTCAGTAGGTGCTTGGAAAACGCTCCGGATTGATTGCACCTAGAAAGTGCTTCATAAAGAATCATCATCATCATTTTCTCCCAAGTCCATTGTTTTGCACATCTCGCGCTTGCTCAATAAATACCCAGCGATCGATTGATTGATGGGTCTATAAGTGTCCATCGTTCAGAATGCCTCTTCTGGACCCTCGGGTGATGAAAACTCCAGGGAAATGCTTTAAATTTCCTCGAAAGAAATTTGAGTGACCTCTTACCCGGTCTTCTGGTGGGGCGGGGCAGGGGCCGGCGATTGGGGAAGGGGTAGGGGTTGGGGGGGTCCAGCCGGGATAAGCCATTCGGTAGCCAGTGCTAGGAAAATATCTCATTCTGAAAGTGATCCTCACGGTCTCCGGCCCGGTGGTTCTTGTTTTGAGCGGTTCTCCGTTTCCTTTTTGTCCTTGTTAGCAGTTTTCATGCTTCAGAACCTTCATTTCCACCTTGGGGATTTCCCCCCTGCTTTTGCAGCGGCCCAACTTCAAACCCAGCTTGGCATTAGGGGACGGCATGTAGATCATCTGTGTGTTTTTGAAAAGGGAAAACGGGAGGATTTGAGTGCCGGGCCTCCCTTTCAAAGCCTAATTAGCATGCCCGGTAACTTTGCCTCTGCCCCGGTGCTGAGTTCAGTGCTTGGCACGTAGCAATCGCTTAACAAATACCCCTACTATTATTATTATTATTCCTTATCCATCGGCTTGGGCCTGGCGGGGGCCGTGCCTTCTTCTGACAAATCGCAATCCCGCTTTTCTCAGGCTCCCAGGGGGGTGTCCCCAGCTGGACCACGGCAGGAGTCTACTATAGGCACAGAGCCAGGAGCTGGGGGCTTATGGGAAATTCCAACCCACGCACCTGACCAATTCCCACCAGTACGGCCACTCTCTTCCCCAAGACGGGGTCTGGGGACGGATCGCTCTCTCTCTTGCCTCTTCCCCCTTGCTCCTCTGGACCAGCTCCCTCCTTCTCTCCTGCTGTACCCCCTCTCCCCCTCAACCCCCCGGCTCCTTTCTCTCCAGATCCCTTCCTCGCCAGCCCCCTCCCCGTAAGGGAAAGCTCGGCTCACCGGCCTAGAAGCCGCCTGAAGAAAGTGGAGTTGACCAGGGTGGTGCGGGAAAAGTAAGAGAGTGAAAACCACAGTAGTCTCTCAGCTCGACTCCCAGTGACCCAAGCCAGCCTCCTGGGGTTGGGGATTGCCTGCCCTTTTATCTGTCGCCTTGGGGATCTCCTCTCCAAGGGGGATCTCTTACCAGTTGGAATTTTATCCTCTTTTTTTAAAAAAAGTTATTTGTTAAGCACTTACTATGTAACAGACACTGTATTGAGCGCGAGGGTTAATCAGTTTGGACACAGTCTCCTTCCCACGTGGGGCTCACTGTCTTAATCCCCATTTTCCACATGAGGCCACTGAGGCCCAGAGAAGTGAAGCGACTCAACCGAGACCTCGGAGCAGACAAGTGGCAGAGCCGGGACTAGAACCCAGGTCCTTCCGATTCCCAGGCCTGGGCTTTAATCCCCTAGGCCACGCCGCTTCTCGAGGATCTCTCCGGGGGCTCCTCTGGTCCTCTCCCTGTGCCCGTTAGGGTTAACGAGATCTGAGGGACCTAAAGGACAAAGTTCCGATTAGAGAGCAGAAAGTCCCTCTCTCTCAGAATCGGAAATGTAAAGGTCCCCCCCAGAGGGGCAACAGCCTCCACACGTCCTCGACACAGCGCTTGGTCAACATCTCTCGGTTTGAATCAAAAGCGACCGGTTTTCTGGCCGGAGAAAGGTGTTGGATTAATCACACCTCAACTCGGTGGGGAAGCTGGTGTTTTTCCAAAGCGCTTTCATTTTATTTAATCTCATTTTTGTCTTCACTGCCTTCCCATGAGAGTCCGAGTATTATTATTTCTGGTTTGCAGCTGAGGAAACTGAGCGCACAGGGGTTAAGTGACTGACCCAAGGTCTCGCAGCTGGCAAGTGGAAGAGCTGGGATTAGACCTCCCCGACCTGAGGCTTTTTCCACTAGACCACTCTCCCTCCCACCAGAGGCCAGCAACTGGGGGTGTTTGGGTGGGTGACGGACTACCTTTCTGACAAGAGCAGAGAAGCCTAGTGGAAAGAGCCTGAGGCTGGGAATCGGGAGGTGTGGTATTTACGGAGCGCTTGCTGTGTGAGAAGAACTGTGCTAAGCGCTTGGGAGAGACCAATACAACAGAAACTCTGCCCTCAACAAGTTTACAATCTAGAGGGGGAGACGGACAGTATAATAAAATTGCGGATATGTGCATAAGGGCTGTGGGTCTGAGGGTCCGGTTGCTATACTGGAAACTCGTTGTGAGCAGGGAACATGATGATGATGATGATGTTGGTATTTGTTAAGCGCTTACTATGTGCCGAGCACTGTTCTAAGCGCTGGGGTAGACATAGGGGAATCAGGTTGTCCCACGTGGGGCTCACAGTCTTAACCCCCATTTTACAGATGAGGGAACTGAGGCACAGAGAAGTTAAGTGACTTGCCCACAGTCACACAGCTGACAAGTGGCAGAGCTGGGATTCGAACTCATGAGCCCTGACTCCAAAGCCCGTGCTCTTTCCACTGAGCCACGCTGCTTCTTCTGGAACATATCTACCAACTCTGTCCTAGTATACTCTCCCAGGGCTCTGCACACAGAAAGTGCTCAATAAATGTGACTGATTATTTAAATGAGGGTGGGGTGAGTATCAAGTGCTTAAAGGGGACAGAGCTGAGGGTGTAGGGGATGCAGAGGGGAGGGCAGGTTCATTCATTCATTCAGTCGGATTTATTGAGTGCTTACTGTGGGCAGAGCACTGTACTAAGTGCTTGGGAGCGTGCAATATAACAACCAACAGGCACATTCCCTGCCCACAACGAAAGGATGTAAGGGCTAAGTCAGGGAAGGCCTCTTGAAGGAGATGGGATTTTAAGAGGGTTTTGAAGGTGGGGGGAGGGGTGATCTGTTGTGCTCTGTCCCTGTCCTTCTGGGAGACCTAGCCTGCTCCGTGCTCCTAGCGGGCCAGCTGGAGGTTCCATCTGGGAAGCATGGGAAGCCGCGGGAAGCCCAGCGGGAAGCACGGTGGTCCCAGGGCGGTGCCTACTTCGGGGCTCATCGAGAAGGGCGAGCAGCAGCCACAGCGGGGAAGGTCAGAGCGGGGCCTCCCTGGATCCGGCATCAAGCCGGATCGGATCAGGGTCTCGGGGCCCGGCCAACGGGCTTGGGTTCAGAACAAGCGGCTCCCAGGGATCCGGGCGGGACCTGCCACCTGGAAGAGGAGAAGGAAAACAGCTCAATATAGTGCCGGGGAAACCCCAATCTGAAACATCCAGTGGCGGGGGCCGGGGGGGGCCAGGGCGGGCAGGCAGCCATCTGAAGCATCCGTTCCAAAGAAGCAGACGTGCCCGAGGTGGTGGAATTATCAGGCTCTGCTGTGGCCTCTGCCCTCTCTTGCACTGGTAGTGGGTAGGAGGGGGCAACCCTGATGTTTTCCTGCTTCAAGCCTGGCAGACAGATGCTCAGAGATCTAGGGGAAATTTTGAACGAAGATAGAACAAGAATCCCCTCAGACAAGGGCAGCAGGTTGAGGAGGGAGCGGCGAGTAGAGGGCCCATTAAACTTTCTGGACTGGGCCCCTCCTTTGGCTTGCCAATTTAGGGCGCTGGTTGGCCCGGGGGTTTGTGACGGCCAGCCAGCACCAGGACCGCGGTAGCACAGTAGTTGAAACGTGAGAGTTGTGAATTCTGGGATTCTTAATATTTCCTATTTTTTGTTTTAGTTTTCATTTCATTTTTCAACGTGTCTTATCTTGGATTGGGGTCCTGAGCTGTTTCCTTTGCATTTTCTCCAGTGCTTAGCACTGTGCTCCGTGCATAATAGACACTTAATAAATACCGCAGTCGATCATGCGGATGATTGGTGCCGACCTCAAAGGCTACGATACCCTTGCGCGTAACCCTCCAGGGCTTCTAGAATCTCTAGAGATTCTCCGGCCAGCTTCAGGGGTGGGGCATGTATCTAATTTTTTGGATGGTATTTATTACGCGCTCGCTATGGGCCGAGCACTGGAGTAGACACATGATCAGACACGGTCCCTCATCCCAGGCAGGGCGAACAAGGCCTCGTCTTGTGCATGAGGAAACGGAGACCCAGAGGGAAAGCTACATAATAATGATAATAACTGTGTCCTCTCTTAAGCGCTTACTATGTGCCAAGCACTTTTCTAAACACTGGGGTAGATACAAGATAGATTGGACCCAATCCCTGTCCCACTTGGGGCTCACAGTCTTTATCCCCATTTTACAGATGAAGGAACTGAGGCACAGAGAAGTGCCCCAGGTCACCCGGCAGACAAGGGGCAGAGCTGGGATTAGGACACAGGTCCTTCTGACTCCCAGGCCCGTGCTCTATCCACTAGACCACACTGCTTCTCATTAATTTGAATGAAAGACATTAAAATGAATAAAAGTTGTGAAGTAGGTAGCCACATTCCCTGCCCACAAGAAGCTTACAGTCTAGAGGGGGAGACAGACATTACTGCGAATAAATAAATTCCAGATCTGGACTGTGGGGTTGTGCCCGTCCTCCCGACCTCCAGCCACGCTGACCCAGAAGCTGACCCGGAAGCAATGCCGTCACTCTGCCTCCTCACTCCCCTGGTCAGGGCCCAGGCTCCTCTTCCTCCTTGCCCTGACGGCCTCCCCCTTGCCCACTGAGGAAAAGCAGGGCAGTGGGAGGCGGGGAGGGAGGGGGAGAGGGGCTTCCTGGCCATCTGTCCCTGCCTTCAGGCCTCCTCTTCGGGGAGGGGATCGCAGAGCCGGGCTTCCCTCCTTACTCCCGTCCTCTCCTTTGGCAGGCGAACCCATTCCCGCCAACCCCTTATCCCTGGAGTTACCGAGGCGCCGTCAGGAGCATCTGTTTCCCAGCCGGGCCGCTCCGCTCCGCGCCCCGCTCCTCGCCGCTTTCCCTCCAGTGAGGGAGAGGAAGCCCTCGGCTCCCTGGCCGGCATGGGGCTCCCTAGGACAGCGGGGAGATTGAGGGCACCCCTCCCTTGGGCCCACATCCTACCTCAGGCCCCAGCGCTCATCCGTTAGCCAATCCGGACACCCATGACCTGAGATCCTTGACGGGACCGCCCTTCCCCTTCCCTCCTGCCCCTGCCAACCCCGCGGGATCCCTCCCGATGCCCGCCGCCCACCGCCCGCCATGCTGTCCCGAGATGCTGCCAGCCTGGCCCTCTTCGGGAGGGTTTGTCGGGGGGCAGGGAAAGGCAGACAGGCAGGCTCCGCTCCTCCCCTATAGCGACTGGCTCCGGGTCCTGCTCTCTCTCACCACAGTCACCCCAGTCGTCACCACAACCACCGCAGTCGTCACCAGTCGCCACAGTCGTCGCCACAGTCACCTCAGTCATCGCAGTCGTCACCACGGAGGAGGGGCCGGTCGGCCGCCCGGGAGACCCTGGGGCTTCCGGGGACCCTTTGGAGATGGGGAAGCCCGAATCGACCCAAGGTGAATCTGGGGAGTGGGAGCAGGAGGGCAGAGTTTGTGGGCTTACTTTCTCCTCCGTCTCCCCAGGTTCAGTCATATTTGTGGAGCGCTTACTGTGTGCAGAGGGCTGTAGTTAGCACTTGGGAGAGTTGGTAAACATGTTCCCTGCCCATAAGAAGCTTACAGTCTAGAGGGGGAGACTGACATTAATATAAGTAAATAAACTATGGAAATGACGGCCTAGTCAGGGAAGGCCTTTTGGAGGAGATGGGATTTTAATTACATCATTGTCTCTGCCCCATTTTTTTTAATGGTATTGGTTAAGCACTAACTACGTGCCTGGCACTGTATTAAGCACTGGGGTAGGTAAAAGCTAGTCAGATCGGACTCAGTCCATGACTCGTATGGGGCTCGCCGCCTTAATTCCCATTTTACAGAAGAGGCAACTGAGGTCCAGGGAACCGAAGTAATTTGCCCAAGGTCACACAGCAGACAAGGGGCGTAGCTGGATGAGAACTCTTATCCGTCTGACTCCCAATCCCGGGCTCTACCCGCTAGGCCGCACTGCTTCTCTGTGCTACCTGGAGCGAGCGATACTTCGTGAGGCATCGGCAGTGCTAGTCGTGGTGCTAGTCAGAGTCCGCTGTCCCAGTCCCCGGGCCAGGGTCGGGCAGCCACTCTGTCCCTGCCCTGGCCGGGTTGGCAACTTTTCCAGTCAGTCAGTCAGTCAGTGGTATTTATTGAGCGCTTACTGTGTGCAGAGTACTGTACTAAGCACTTGGGGAGGACAGTAGAACAATATAAGAGACACATCCCCTGCCCACAACGGCCCCCGACCCCCTGCTGCCCTTCACTGAGCGCCGGCTCCCCGATCCAGGCCGGATGCCGGCGGTGACCTAGAAAGAAGAGGGTTTCTAGCCCATCGTGCCTCCCCTGAGCCCCCGCGGCCCGCCGTGATGCCATCTGCAGCTTCCCCTTCCCCAGAGGCGGGTGGGCCGCTCGGTCAATCGCTCCTTCCGGGCAGCAGGCAGCCACGGTGTTCCCCGGGAGGCCTGGGGCCGGGCCGGGGGCTAGGGTGCCGTGACACCTTGCGGGGGGTCTGGGGAGGAGGAGCCTCCACCCCGGCACTGAGAGCTGCTCAGTCGGGGAGCCGGGGAAGACCACTCAGCCTGAGGGGTTTAAGCCCCAGTCTACAGAAGAGGAAACTGAGGCCCAGAGCATTTATGTGACTTGCCCGAGGTCACGTACAGCAGACCGGAAGCAGAGCTGAGACTAGAACTTGAGTCTCCTGACACACAGTCCTATGCTCCTTGTTGATAATGATGATAATGATAATAACAATAATTGTGGAATTTGTTAAGCACTTACTGTGTGCCGGGGAAGATCCAAGCTCATCAGGTTGGACACAGTCTCTCTATCACGTGGGACTCCCAGTCTTAGTCGGAGGGAAAACAGACATTTCAACCCCCTTTTACAGATGAGGAAATGGAGGCACAGAGATGTGAAGTGACTTGCTCAAGGTCGTGCAGCTGATAAGAGCCCGAGATGGGACTGGAACCCAGGTCTTGGGACCCCCAGGCCGTTCTACTTCACTCTAGATGATCTTGAGGCCGGAGCCCTTTGAGTCCCACCCGGAACCCACCTAGCCCCCCACCCCTGTTAATGCTGTCACCCCTCCCTCCAGACTTCATTGTCCCCCCACGAAAGACCGTCCTCAAACCCCTGGCCGAGCTGTGAGAGCAGGAGGACTTTTGGGACGTCCGCGCGATCCAATCGGAGGCCTAGGAGGTGGGATGCGGGGGGCTGAGGGCCCTGAGGTCCAGAGAAGCAGTGTGTGGCGGAGAGTGGGGGAGCGGGCTGGTCCCCATTTTCCACCGGGTCACGTGGCCTGCCAGGCCCCCCTCTCTATCCCCGGCACCCGGTGAGGGGGAGCAGGAAAGGCCGAGAGCGGGCCTCAGGTGGGAAATCAGCTTGCGCTTCAGCGGGAAGGCTTTTATGAGGGAGATAAGATCACTGGGCCCTTTGGAGCGTGATGGGAAATCTGGGGTCAAGGGCAGAGGAGGAGAGCAGGGAAGGGGGACGAGGAGAAGCAGGAGGATGAGGAGGAGGGCGGGGGGTGGCTCGGTCGGAGGCCCGGCCAGTGGCAGTCGCACATAGAGCCTTGGAGGCCTCGCTGGGCCGAGGGGGAGGCTGCCTGGACCCCTGCCCTTTCCCCCCGACCTGTGGTCCCTCTCCCTATGGGCACTGCAGGGTAGCGTCCCCATCTGGGGGCAAGAGAGGAGAGGACAGCAGGGCACCGGGGGAGAGAGAAGCTGAGAGAAGCGGCTGGCACCATTTGAGGCATCAGGTGGTGCTAATCCTCATGGCGCCAGGACTTCCTGGACGCAGAGCAGCATGGCCTAGTGGATAGAGGCCTGAGCTTGAGAGGCAGAAAGACCTGGGTTCTAGTCCCGGCTCCTCCACTTGTCTGCCGGGTGACCTTGGATGAGTCACTTCACTTCTCTGTGCCTCAGTTCCTTCATCTGTGAAATGGGGATAAAGACTGTGAGCCCCGTGTGGGACAGGGACTGTGTCCAACCTGACTACCTTGTATCTATCCCAGCGCTTAGAAGAGTGCCTGGCACATAGTAGGTGCTTAACAAATACTATAAAAAAAAAAGACCGTCGTGCACGTCTGTGCTCCCTCGATTCACCCGCGTGCCTCAGTGGAAAGAGCCCGGGCTGGGGAGTCAGAGGTCATGGGTTCGAATCCTGGCTCTGCCACTTGTCAGCTGTGTGACTGTGGGCAAGTCACTTCACTTCTCTCTGCCTCAGTTCCCTCATCTGTAAAATGGGGATTAAGACTGTGACCCTCACATGGGACAACCTGATGCCCCTGTATTTCCCCCAGCGCTTAGAACAGTGCTCTGCACATAGTAAGCGCTTAACAAATACCAATATTATTATTATTGTTATTCACCCCTCCCTCAGTCGCACTGCACGTGTGTCCATATCGGTAATGCTGAGAAGCAGCATGGCTCAGTGGAAAGAGCCCGGGCTTGGGAATCAGAAATCATGGGTTCGAATCCCCGGTCTGCCACTTGTCAGCTGTGTGACTATGGGCAAGTCACTTAACTTCTCTATGCCTCAGTTCCCTCATCTGTAAAATGGGGATTAAGACTGTGAGCCTCATCTGGGACAAGCTGATTACCCTGAATCTCCCCCAGCGCTTAGAACAGTGCTCTGCACATAGTAAGCGCTTAACAAATGCCAACATTATTATTATTATTATTATAAATGCGTTTATTTCTATAAGTGTCTTTCTCCCCCTCTAGACTGTGAGCTCGCTGTGGGCGGGGAATAGGTCTGTCAGCTCTGTTGTAGTGTACTATCCCAAGCGCTTAGTACAGTGCTCCGCACACAGTAAGTGCTCAATAAATACCACTGATTGATTGAAGCAGGTGGCAGAGCGGCCCACCCCCAGCCATCCTCCCCCAGAGCTGCCAATCCCCCTCGAGACCACCAGGTGGCAGGGCACCCCCCATCCAGCCTTTCCCAGAGCCGCCAATCCCCCTCGTGGCCACCAGGTGGCAGGGCATCCCCCAGAGCTGCCAATCCCCCTCGTGACCACCAGGTGGCAGGGCATCCCACCCCATCCGGCCTTTCCCAGAGCCGCAAATCCCCCTCGCGACCACCAGGTGGCAGGGCAGCATTCCTTCATTCAATCGGATTTATTCATTCAATCGTATTTATTGAGCGCTTACTATGTGCAGAGCACTGTACTAAGCGCTTGGAATGGACAAATCGGCAACAGATAGAGACAGTCCCTGCCCTTTGACGGGCTTACAGTCTAATCGGAGGGAGTTCAGCCACAGAGAAAGACACTCCCTGGCCCACATCGGGCTCACAATCTAGAAGGGGGGAGGCAGCGTGGCCTAGTGGTAAGAGCAGGGGCTTGGGAGCCAGAGGAGGTGGGTTCTAATCCTACCCCCGCCACTTGTCTGCCTTTTGACCTTGGGTAAGTCACTTAACTTCTCTGTGCCTCGGTTATCTCATCTGGAAAATGGGGTTTAAGACGGTCCCGTGTGAGTCCAACCTGATTACCTGGGATGTACTTCAGCGCTTAGAACAGTGCTTGGCACTTAGTAAACCCTTAAAAAATGCTATTATTGTTATTATTATTATTATTATTAGGGCTTCCCAACCTCCATCCAGCCTTTTTCCAGAGTTCTCAATCCCGCTCGCGGCCACTAGGCGGCAGGGCATCCTACTTCATCCAGCCTTTCCCAGACCACCCCCCCCCGAAGCGCTTAGTACAGTGCTCTGCACACAGTAAGCACTCAATAAATACGATTGAATGACCACTAGGTGTCAAGGCAGCCCATCGCCATCCAGCCTTTCCCAGAGCCCCCAACCCCCCTCGCGATCATTTCTTTCATTCGACAGTGTTTATTGAGCGCTTACTACGTGCAGAGCACTGTACTAAGCGCTCGGAATGTACAATTCGGCACCAGGTGACAGGGCAGCTCCGGGAGGCTTTCGGCATCCCGTCCCGACTCTGCCCCTTGTCAGCTGTGTGACTGTGGGCGAGTCACTTCACTTCTCTGTGCCTCAGTTCCCTCATCTGTAAAATGGGGGTGAAGACTGTGAGCCTCACGTGGGACAACCTAATAATGTTGGTATTTGTTAAGCGCTTACTATGTGCCGAGCACTGTTCTAAGCGCTGGGGTAGACATAGGGGAATCAGGTTGTCCCACGTGGGGCTCACAATCTTAATCCCCATTTTACAGATGAGGGAACTGAGGCACAGAGAAGTTAAGTGACTTGCCCACAGTCACACAGCCGACAAGTGGCAGAGCTGGGATTCGAACTCATGAGCCCTGACTCCAAAGCCCGTGCTCTTTCCACTGAGCCACGCTGCATTCCCCTGTATCTACCCCAGCTCTTAGAACAGTGCTCTGCACATAGTAAGCGCTTAACAAATACCAACGTCATTATTATTATTATTATTAGAACAAATGATGGTTTCTGCCTTCCTGGGTCCAGGTCTCCTGGAGCCAGCTAGCACGAGCCACCAATAAATCACGGGAAACAGAGCAGAGCAGAACAGCCCCTCGTTTTTGGACCCCGTAATTCCCCTATCGAACAGGGGGATTATACCTCGCCCTGCATCATCTGCACGTGTCTGGGTTTACGGGTGCACATGGCCCCTTCTGGGTCCTAACTAGCCTAGCCGGCCAGCGACTTAGACAGTGCTCCGTTAGCCAGTCTTCGGAGGAACAAAACCATCTTTTTTCTCTCTCCTAGATACATTCATTCATTCACAGTTATTGAGCGCTTACTGGGTGCAGAGCACTGGACTAATTCCGGCCTGCCACTCTCCACCTTTCCTCTCCTTTCTCACTTTTTCTGGAGATTCCCCCCATCCCGCCCAAGACCCCTCCCCCATCCCCAGCACTCCTGTTCCTCCCCCAACTCTGTGAAATTAATCCTCTGAAGTTCCTAAATGTTTCCATCTTTTCCCCTGGCTGGCCTTGGGCTGCGTTAAGCGAGGGGAGGCAGCAGGATGGGCGGAAGAGCCTCGGGCCCGAAGCAGGAGGGTCCGGGTTCGGCCCCACGGTCCATCACCGGCCGCCGAATAACCTTGGACGAGTCATTTAACTTCCTTGAATCTCAGTATGCTCATCCCCAAAATGGGGGTCATGATACCTACCTTTCTCCCTTCCTTACAGTGTCAATGTGGGGGACCAAAATGAGGTAGGTCACTTGACAGCACTTTGGAAATGAGTATGTTATGAAAGACCAAGGTGGTATAACAGTCATTATTTTCATTATTTGCTAATGGCATTTGCTAAGGACTTATTTTGTGTCAAGCGCTGTTCTAAGTGCTGGGGTAGATGCAAGTTTTATCAGTCGGACACAGTTCCTGTCCCAAGTGGGACTCACAGTCTAAATTGGAGGAAGGAGGAGGAGGCAGCTGGGGCCCAGAGAAGTGCAGTGACTTGCCCCAGGTCACACAGTCTGCACTTGGCAGAGCCGGGATTAGAGTGCTGGTCCTCTGGCCCCCAGGCCTGAAGTCTTTCCACTAGGCTGGGCTGCTTCTACGGGCCATGATGCTTCTCACGTGAGCCCCAGGCTGGCCACGGGACTTCCAGAACCCTTGCTTGCCGCCAGTCTGCTCTTTCCCTCAGCCCGGCTGCTGCAGCCCCCCCGGGCAAAAGGGGTGGGGGGAAGAGAACATGGAGGGCGGGGGTCGTGCCACTGCTGGGAGAAAGGTGAATGGTCCTAGAGTGCCAACCAGATGTCCATGGTCCCCAGGGTGGGGGGCTGGTGGTCTCTGGGGTCCCAGCGGGCTAATGCCCCCCAGAATCTGGGGTTCTGGGCTGGACCGGGCCCCGGCCCAATGCGGGGAGACCTTGGGGGCTCCAGGCCCCTGGCGGAGAGAGGGTAGGAGGCTCTGGCCCCCCAGGGTGGGTTTGTATTTGAGGTAACCGCCCTCCTGCCTGTCCACCTCACGGATTTGTCCCCGGGGCCCTGGGAGTGGTGGCCGGTGGTTGGCCAAAAGAGATTCGAGTTGGGCGGGAGGTGGAGGACGGTCAGGCGGGTGCTGTCCCACCTGCCGTCCCTACCCCACCGGCCCTGACTGAATCCAGGTTGGAGCACTTTTTCCCTTCCTTGCTTCAGTTTCCCCTTGGAGAGGGCTCTGAGCAGCCTGCTGAAATCGGGACGGGGGTGTGGAGGTGCTCTGTTCAGTTCTGTGCACCCAGGAAGCGCTCAGCAAATGCTATCGATGGCTGGCTGGGGTGGGGAGAGGGCCGATAAGGAGGGCAGCTCCCTGGGGAAGGCCCTTGGGATGAGCCGGAAGTAGGGGGCCGGCAGACGGGGGCAGCTTCTCCTGTCGGGCTGACACTAACCACTCGGCCGGCCTGCCGGCCTTCCCAGGCCCGCCCAGCCAGCTTGGGGCGGACGGCCGAGAGGCTCCCTCACTTCCCCCACTTTCCCTTCCCCCTCTCCCCATCCTGCCTGACCTCCTCCCCCCTTCCCTTCTCTTCCACCCTTTCCCCTTCTCTGCCCCATCCCCTTCTCCTCCCTCCCCTTGCCCCCCCAGCCCCTCCGCTTCCTCACTCCCCCTGTCCTCCCGGGTGGCGGTGAGGATGGTCCCTGTGGGGAGGGGGGCGCCAGCTCAGGGACGCTGTCGGGGGGCGGCCCCCTCCCCAGCCCGACTCCGAGCACTCATCCATCCCCGGGGCGGGGGGCGGCGGCAGGCCGGTCGGCCGGGCCCGGGAGCCGGGGGACCATTACGCTCGGAGGGCCGCCCCCCTGGGCTGGGGGGTCTGGGGGTCCTGGGGGGCATTGGGAGTGTGTGCAGGGGCCCGTGCCGGGCTGTGGGCGGGGGGCGTTCTGCTGCGCTCCTCTGTTTCCCGGCTCGATCGCAGGGGCGGGTGATCCACGCAGGGAACGGGGCCTAGCTCCCACCAGGCCTCGCAGCTGCGTGATGATGCCTCTGTATTCCGAGGTCCTCCAGGCTCCAGGGCCCTCCCTCCCCTACCCCCCGCCACACACACCTGTTGGCTGTGTGCAGCACCCTGCTCCATGGTCACTCTTTTCCCTTGGCTCGCCAAAGGGCCCGTTGGGCAAGGTGAGATAGGATGAGACGGAGCGTGGCCGGCAAGCGCCGGGCCAGAACTCGTGCTTCTCCTGTGTGACCTTAGGCAAATCACCTAACCACTCCGTGCTTCAATTTCCTCATCTGTACAATGGGGATTAAATACCTGTACTCCCTCCCGCTTTGGGCCAGGGTCTGTGTCTGACCCGAATTAATTTTATTATTAATAATAATAATAATAACAATTATGATATTTGTTAAGCACTTTCTATGTGCCAGGCACCCTTCTAAGCGCTGCGGTGGATTCAAGCAAATTGGGTTGGACACAGTCCCTGTCCCACGTGGGGCTCACAGTCCCCATTTTACAGATGAGGGAACTGAGGCCCGGAGAAGTGAAGCGACTTGCCCAAGGACACACAGCAGATAAATGGCCGAGTCGGGATTAGAACCCATGACCTTCCTACTCTTCGGTCCGTGCTCTGTCCACTTAGCCATGCCGCGTCATGCTTCGTTTTATCCACCCCAGTGTGCAGTACAGTGCTCAGCGTGTAGGGAGCACTGAGCAAATACTGTTATTATTATTGCCATTATTAGTAAAAGATAAAGGCAGAGTGGGGCGGTGACTGTAGACATCCAACCTTGAAAGAGCTGGTATTGTTCGTCTCCCGACTTTCTGCTGCAGGAGGGATTAAAGTCAGAGTTAAAGAAGGACCGTCGACACCACTTATCACAGGAGGCTTGGACTCCGTTCCGAACCCCATTTGGCCGGGTGGGTTAGGGCCGCCCTACCTGGTGGGAGGGAGGGTGGACCGGTTGACCTCTGAAGGAACCTCGCCATTCCCACGGTCCCAGTTCCAGGTTTGCTGACTCACAGCGGCGCCCCGGGGGAGAGTTCTTCCGTCTCTCCGGGCCTCAGTTTCCCCCCCCTTAAAACGGGGTGACCCCCCCCCACCCGACTTCACAGGAAGAGGGGAGACGGGAGACGGGAGGGCGCTTTGAGCTCCCTGAAAGGAAGGCCCTATATAAACCCAGGGGGTCATTAGGAGAGGCCAGTGGTGTCGGCAGGCAGGCAGCCCGGGCTTCGAGTCCTGGGGTGCGTCCGGGGGCTCGGGGCCAACGTCCCGGGGGCTTGCCCGCCCTCCCCCTCTCTCCCCCTGCCCCGCCCCCAGCCAGCCGGGGCTGGCGGCTCAACTTCAGACTTGCCTCCTGGTGGGGCCCGCGGGAGAGGCTGGGGGTGAAGGGGTCACACGAGGATGACTGGTCTCTCGCCCAGGACGTCCATCCCAAGAAGGCCATCTCCATTCTCCTTCATCTTCTTCACCTCCGCGTTGCGAAGGGAGCTCGGTCGAGCAGCGGAATTGGTAAAGTGTCGGTCGAGTGTGGATCACCCTTCTAAGCATTCATTCATTCATTCAGTAGTATTTATTGAGCGCTTACTATGTGCAGAGCACTGTACTAAGCGCTTGGAATGTACAGATCGGTAACAGACAGAGACAGTCCATGCCCTCAGACGGGCTCACGGTCTAATCAGGGGAGACGGACGGACGAGAACGATAGCAATAAATAGAATCGAGGGGAAGAACATCTCATTAAAACAATAGCAAATAAATAGAATTAAGGCGATGTACATTTCATTAACAAAATAAACAGGGTAATGAAAATATATGCAGTTGAGCAGGGAGTGTGAAGTAGAGATGGTTAGGGCACGAGGCTGGGAGTCAGAAGGACCCGGGTTCTAATCCTGGCTCCGCCACTTGTCTGCTCTGAGACTTTGGGCAAGCCGCTTCGCTTCTCTGGGCCTCGTTCAGTCGATTGTATTTATTGAGCGCTCACTGCGTGCAGAGCGCTCTACTAAGCATTTGGGAGAGTACAATATAACAATATAACAGACGCGTTCCTGCCCACAACGAGACTGTGAGCCCTATGTGGGGCAGGAACTGTCCAACCCGATTATCTTATATCTAACCAGCGCTTAGAATAGTGCCTGGCACATAGTAAGTGCTTAACGAGTACTATTATCATCATCATTATTATTATTATCGAGAAGAAGAAATTTCACAATTATTATGATTTCTCAGATCCCATAGTGGGAAGTTATCTCTGCAGTCAGCAGACAGGGGAACTAAGCTTGTGGGGGGCTCCTTTTGGGGAAACTCTATGTACCCGGCCTGGCCTGGAGATGCTTGGGTGTCCCCCTGCCTGCCGGGGGTCATGGGGAGGGGTCTCTGGTTGGTGGGGGACCCGCCTGCCTTGCTCTGGGGTCTTCCTCTGCTTCCACCACATTCCTCTCTTTTGATTCCCGCTGAACCTCCTGAGGGGTTCATCTGGTTCGCTTGATGAGAAGCAGCGTGGCTCAGTGGAAAGAGCACGGGCTTTGGAGTCAGAGGTCATGGGTTCGAATTCCAGCTCCGCCACTTGTCAGCTGTGTGACTGTGGGCGAGTCACTTCACTTCTCTGTGCCTCAGTGACCTCATCTGTAAAATGGGGATTAAGACTGTGAGCCCCACGTGGGGCAACCTGATTCCCTTGTGACTACCCCAGCGCTTAGAACAGTGCTCTGCACATAGTAAGCGCTTAACAAATACCAACATTATTATTATGACAGTCACTGTGCTGAGTACTGGGGTAGTCACTCAAGGCGATCAGCACTGGGATGGGCACTCGCTTAAGGCTTCAGCACTGGGGTAGACACTCACCTTAGGCGGTTAGCACTTGCATAGACACTTAAGGTGATCGGCACTGGGATAAACACTCACTCAAGGTGATCAGCACTGCGATAAACACTCATTCAAGGCGATCAGCCCTGGGATGGGCACTCCAGATGATCAGGTCAGACTAAATCCGAAGAAGCAGGCCTCAAGCCCGCGATCATCTGGGGGAGGACTTGGGAGAACACCATAGTCAATAGAAACAATCCCTGCCTTCCAATTTGTCTGCTAATTCTGTTGTACTCTCTCAAGCACTTAGTACAGTGGTCTGCACATAGTAAGCGCTCAGTAAATATCACTGATGGATTGATTAGAGCCTACTGTGTGCAGGGCACTGGACCGAGAGGTTGGGAGAGGATTATTGAGTTAATAGGTGAGTTCTTTTTCGACTGGACCACACTGCCTAATCACCAGAGCAACCTTCTCTGACCGTCTGACGTCGAAGGAGGGGAGGCAGAGGTACAGTCAGAACCCTGAAGAGCAGAGAAACAAGTCGGGGTGAGTGGGCTGGGGAAGGGGTGTCCTCCCAAATGCTCAAACTGGTCCTCCCCCTGGAGGGTTGCAAGCTCCTCCCTCTAGACTGTAAGCTCAGTGTGGGCAGGGCACATGTCTGTCGGTCCCTCCTGTTCACCTCGTCGCTACCTCGTCTATGCAGCATGATTTAGTGGCTAGATCACGGGCCTGGGAGTCAGAAGGACCTGGGTTCTAATCCCGGCCCTGCCCCTTGGCTGCTGTGTGACTATGGACAAGTCTCTTAACTTCTCTGGGCCTCAGTTGCCTCCGCTGAAAATGGGGGTTAAGAGTGTGAGCCCCATGACGGACAGGGACCGTGTCCAACCTGATTAAATTGTCTTTAACCCAGCACTTAGAACAGTGCCTCAGCACACAGTAAGCATATAACAAGTACCATTATTCTTTTTCTATTATTAGTAGTATTATTGTCCTCTCCCAAGCACTTAGTTAAATGCTCTTCACACAATCAGTGTTCAATAAATAGGATGGATTAATGGATTGACAGGGCTGGGGCTGTTTCTGGAATGAGTCTGGGGCACGGAAGGGGCACGGGCCGGAAGCCGGGTTCTGGGGCAGTCGGCCCCACATCCCCCTCTGCCAGGAGAGCAGCTCAGTGTCGATGTCTGTTTACTTGTATTGATGTCTGTCTCCCCGCCAGATGGTGAGCTTGTTGTAGGCAGAGATTATTTCTTTATTGCTCTATTGTACTTTCCCAAGCGCTTAGTACAGTGCTCTGCACACGGTAAGTGCTCAAGAAATATGATTAAATGAATGTTTGATGGTGGGGGCAAGTTTGGTATGGGGGGACCTTTGGTCATGGGACCCAGGTCTGGCCAGGATGGTTTCCCCAGAGTTGCCGGACATCGGCCGTCCCGGGTGACCCCCACCCGGGCTGCGGACCCCCACCCCTCTGGGAGTCTCTCACAGTCCCAAGGCAGAGTTGGCAGGCACCGCTCCCCCCCTTACCCAGGACCCCTGGTCCCTCCCGGGAAGGGGGGAAGCTGGAGGCTGCAGCATCTGGACAGATGTGGGGGCCCATGGGAGAGCCCCACCATAACCGGGCACCTCTCCCAGGCCGGGCCAAGGTCCCCGGCGGGGCCGTGGGCCGACCGGGCCAGGGGCGGGGTCCGTCCACACGGTGACTCACGACCCCATGTTGCCCACATGTTCCTAAACAACTCTGATTAGCTCCATGAGCCCGCAGAAGGGGCTCCGGGCCTTCATGAGCCCGCAGAGGAGGCTCTGGGGAGGGGAGGGGGTGCGGGGTGAGGAGAAGGGCACCAAGTCAGAGCAGCCCACGGCGGAGGGAGACCCCTTCCAGGGTGGGGGGCTGCGGCCAAAACAGAGCTGGGGGGCGCCATCTGTGTCCCCACAAGCCCCCTCCTTACCTCCCGCCCGGCCCCCAGCCTCTGCCGGCCACCTGCTCCCAGAGCCCAAACGGTAAACAGGGTGAGTCAGGCCCGTTTTCAAAGAGCGGGTTATGAGCGTGTCGGTTCGGTTATTAGCTCTAATGGCGACAGTCTGAGGGAGACTTTCATCTGGGCCCATCAAAGGGCTTCACACCCCAGAGAGTGTTATTATTATCCCCGTTTTACAGATGGAGAAACCGAGGCCCAGGTGGGCCGGGTGACTTTCTCAAAGTTGGCAGGGCGACAGGGCCCGGGCAGGGAGGGGGATCCCGACCTCTCCAGCTTGTGTTTCTCTCTGAGCCCCCGGACCTGGTCCCTGCTCCCGCCGTGGAATCGAATGCTTGAGCCTCGGTTCTTCGGTCCCTCACCTCTGGCTCTGCCTGCTGCTTCCTGGCCCCCCAACTCCACCCCGCTGAGCCCGTGATGGGAAAAATTGACCCTGGTGACTCTGGCTCTGCAGGGCCCTGGGGGAGAACGCTTTGGACGCGGCTCCTCGGGCCCTTGGGGAGAGAACCTTGGCCTCCAGCTCTGCTAGGGTCCTGCGGGAGAGTTCCTTGGCTTTCAGCTTCTTGGACCTGTGGGGGAGAAGCCCCCCGGCTCTGCAGGCCCACAGAGGGCTCACATTCAAAGTAGGTGGGAGCAGAGAGATTGAATCCCCATTTTGCAGATGAGGGACCTGAGGCACAGAGAAACGAAGTGACTTGCCCGGGGTCACGCAGCAGGTAAGAGGCGGAGTCAGGGTTAGAACCCAGACTCTTTCTGCTGGGCCGTACTGCATCTCTGTCTTCTAGGCTCTTATAATCTGGTGAGGGGCATAGATGCAGAATAAATCGCAGCCTGGAGGAAGTACAGATCAGCAGATGAGGAAGGCCAAGAGGCCTTTCCTGACCAAGCCCCACTTTCCTCCTTTCCCAGTCCCTTCTACGTGGCCCTGACTTGCTCCCTGTATTCATCCCCCCCCCATCCCACACAATTTAGGTCCATATCCATCACTTATTTATTTATATTCATGTCTGTCTCTCCCTCTGGACTATGCTCGTTGTAGGCAGGGAATGTGTCTGTTATATTGTTATACCATACTCCCCCAAATGCTTAGTATAGTGCTCTGCACACAGTAAGTGCTCAATAAATACGACTGACTGACTGACTGACTGAAGTGCTTAAAGAACCAGGCCGGAGCAGTTAGTGAGGGTGCAAGACCCGAGTCGCTGATTGAATCTCCCGATCCCTCTCTGAACTGAGATTCTGCAGACTCCACTGGGGCCCGTGGCTTCCCCATCTGCCCCTCCCTCTACCTCAGTTTACCCCATCCTCATATCCGGGGTCCGAGGCAGGAGCTCTTCCCAGGCCCCCTCCCGTCCTCTGCCGGGAGAGAGAAGGAAGGAGTCCGTGGATCGGACTGGAGATGGTCTCCCCTAAGGAGGCCGCTCCCAGTTCCCAGAAGAGCTTCTCTGACCAGTGTGGGGGACACAGTAGGGTGGATATTGGGGCACCCGGCTAACCCAGGCAGCCAAGGGCTGGGCATCTGACCTTCTCACCCCCGCCATCCCACCGCCACCGCTGCTGCCAGCCGAAGGGATCTCAGCACCTCAGCTTTGTTATCTTTTATAATTTGGCCTGAAATTTTCCCAGATCAGCCCTGCCCCGGGGCCATTGCTGTTGGCCAGATCCGAAGAGGAACCCCTTCAGCTTTTCCGGGAGTTACGAGGATGTGCACATAAAATATACTTTTTTTTATTAGAAGAAACGCGGACAAGCAAAAAAAAAAAACCCACCCAAAACAAACCCTGACAACATGTTAGAGGGCTGTTATGTTTTCTCTTTTGGCTCAAACAACTCCAAAACAACTGAAGTTTCCTTGGCCGGTAATTGATCCTTAATGAGGAGATCTGAACAGCGTGTGCTCCGCAAAGTCGGAGGAAAATGGGCTGTCGATGCTTGAAAGAGTTCGGAATTGCTGCCCGAAGCAAGCTCAGGCAAAGGCTTGTGGGAAACAGCCTTCCCCACATGTCTTTCCCTACCTCCTCCCCCCAAGTCTCCCTTTGCTTTCTTCCGGGTTAATCCATCTCATCTCCTCCGCTATGCTCCTTCTCCCTTCGGAGAGACTCTCGAGGCGGAACTAGGAGGAAGCTTGTGTTCTGTCTTTACAGAGGCTGGCCCGGTCTGCCCTTGCCCACTTTCCCGAGAGGGAAACCGAGGTGGCAACAGGGCTGGGGTACCATACGCTCACCCCCGTCTTGGCGGGGTTCCGGTGGGGAGTGGGGGTGAGCCCGGTAGATGCCGACATCAGATGATCGGAGGGGAGGCCCAAGCCCTGGCCCCTGGGGGACACGGATCCTCCAGCCACCCTCGGCCCAGGGACGGGACGGGAATGGGGGGACCGCAGGGCCGGCTGAAACAGTACGGCCAAATGGAAAGACCCCGAGCCTGGGAGTCGGAACAATCTGGGTCCTAATCCCAGGTCTGCTGGGTGACCTCGGGCAAGTCACTTCCCTTCTCTGGATCTCAGTTTCCTCATCAATAAAATGGGGCTTCAAGTAGGGCTTCCTCCTACTCGGATTGAGAGTCCTGTCTTGTGTCCACTCCAGTGCTTAGTACAGTGCTTGACACATGGTCAGCACTTAACAGATACCACTTACTGTTATTATTATTACCACTTATTATTATTTAATATCGGCCGAGTCCCATTCTGGAAAGGCATAGTGGCCCCCTGGGTGACCATGAACAAGTCACTTTACCTCTCTGGGGCTCAGTTTCCTCATCTGTAAAATGAGGATTTAGTACCTCTTGTCCCTCCTCTCAGGAATGTAGGGAGGACAAAATGAAGTCATTGCTGTGGAAACGCTTTGGGGAAACCAAATGCTATACAAATGCAAAGTGATAGTATTATTATTACTATCGGTATTATTATATTGTAAGTACGGTGAGGATAGGGATGGTGTGTACTACTGCAGTTGAATTCTCCCAAGGGCTTAGACCTGTGCTTTGAACTCAGTTGCTGCTCAAAATATGCCGTTGATTGATTATGAAAATTATGTCAGCCTAAAACTGCTTAAGCTATTCTGCCCTGGGACTATAAGCTTATCTCTAGGCTATAAGGTTGTCGAGGGCAGGGAATGTGTCTGTTTATTGTTATATTGTACTGTCTCAAGCGCTTAGTACAGTGCTCTACATACAGTAAGCGCTCAATAAGTACAATTGAATGAATGAATGAGTGAGGTGAGGTCGGAGGGGGCAAGGTGATTGAGTGCTTTAAATCAATGGTAAGGAGTTTCCGTTCGATGCAGAGGTGGATGGGCAACCACCGGAGGTTTTTGAGGAGTGGGAAAACATCAACTGAATGGTTTTTAAGTTTTTTACTTTTGTTTTAGAAAAATGATCCCGGCAGCGGGTTGAGGTATGAACTGGAGTGGGGAGAGACTAGAGAGACAGAGAGATAATAGGAGAACGAGGAGAGGACAGTGTCCGTGAAGCTGAGGCTAAATTATGTTTCCAGCAGACGGGGTGGTCCACAGTGTCGAAGGCAGCTGAAAGGTCAAGGAGGATTTGGATGAAGTAGAGGCCCGTCGGATTTGGCAAGAAGAAAGTCATCGGTGACCTTAGAGAGGGCAGTTTCCAGGGAGTGGAGAGAAGATAGATTGCAGGGGAACAAATAGAGACTTGGAGGCAGCGGGTGGAGAGAACTTGCTCACAGAGTATTTACTGAATATCTTCTTCATGCCGACTGTGTTTGAAAGTGCTTGGAAGAGTATGCTAGAGGTAGATAGTTATGGTATTTGTTAAGCACTTACCATGTGCCAAGCACTGTTCTAAGCATAGATGACACACTCTCTGTCCTCAAGGAGCTTTAATTTGAAACAGGGGAGACAGGCACAGAGTAGTTTACAGGAAGGAGGAAGAAGAGCGACTTGTGTGCTGTGTGACCTTGGATAAGTCATTTCAGTCTCTGTGCCTCAGTTACCTCATCTGCAAAATGGGGATTAAGCTGTCAGCTGAATGAGGGGCATGGACCGTGCCCGACCTGATTAGCTTCTATCTACCCCACCACTTAGTACAAGGTCTGGCACATAGCACTTAACAAAATACCATTTAAATTATTGTTATTAATAATTTAATATAATATAATAATAATATTGTGGTATTTGTTGAGCTCTTAATATGTGGCAAGCACTGAGGTAGATACAAGGTAATCAATCCTACATGGAGCTCAGAGTCTAAATAGGAGGGAGAACAGGTTTTAAATTCACATTTGCAGATGAGGGAACTAAGGTCCAGAGAACAGTAACAATAATAATAATAATGTTGGTATCTGTTAAGGGCTTACTATGTGCAGAGCACTGTTCTAAGCGCTGGGGTAGACACAGGGGACTCAGGTTGTCCCACGTGGGGCTCACAGTCTTAATCCCCATTTTCCAGATGAGGTAACTGAGGCACAGAGAAGTGAAGTGATTTTCCCGAGGTCACCCAGCAGGCAAGTGGCAGAGCCGAGACTAGAACCCAGGTCCTCTGACTCCCAGACCCAGACCCTTGCTACCGGGCCACGCTGCTTCTGGAGGAGGTGGAATTTCACGGGAATGTTTGAAGATCGGGAGGGCTGGGACCTGACAGATTTGAAGCAGGAGGGAAAGTCCTGGTAAAGAGCGGTATAACAAAACACGGGACAATTCAATTAAGCTCATTATTATTATTTATTGCATTTTTCGAGGGCTGGCTTTGTGTGGGCAGTTGGGCTTTGTGCTGGGGAAAGATACTGGGGTAATAATTCAGGCCTGGTTCCTGGCCCCCAGGGGCCTCACAATCTAAAAGAAAGGCGAACTGGCCACAGACCCATCAGGAGAGAATTAACATTAAGCCAAAACAATAAATGATCAAACAACGACTACGACAACAAAAACAATTAGAACTGCGGTCAGTTGCTGCCTGTGGAAAGGTTTTCAGGCTCCTCGCTGCCCCGGCTGGGTCCACCCGAGCCCGATCATCACAGTCCTTTCGTCACGACAGTTACTCCAGCTGGACTGGAGCTCCACCTTCTCTTCCCCCTACCCCAAAGCCCACCTCCCCTCCCGGCCGGCCGAGAAGGGTCTCTTAATAATAATAATAATAATAATAATAATGGTATTTGTTAGGCACTTACTATGTGCAAAGCACTGTTCTAAGCGCTGGGGGATACAAGGTGATCAGTTGTCCCACGTGGGGCTGACAGTTTTAATCCCCCTTTTACAGGTGAGGTAACTGAGGCACAGGGAAGTTAAGTGACTTGCCCAAAGTCACACAGCTGACAAGCAGCGGAGCCGGGATTCAAACCTATGACCTCTGACTCCCAAGCCCGGGCTCTTTCCACTATTCCCGGGAAAGATTCCCCCCAAGGTACAGATGGAGGCAGAGCGGACAGGTTGGGTCGCCACTTCGGTTTGTTTTTTGTTTATATGTTTGTTTTAATGGTGTTTGTTAAGCGCTTACTATGTGCTAGGCCCTAGTGGATAGAGCACCGGGCCTGGGAGTCAGAAGGGCCTGGTTTCTTATCCCATTTCCTCTACTGGTCTGCTGTGTGACTTTTGGCAAGTCACTTAACTTCTCTGTGCCTCAATTCTCTCATCTGTAAAATAAGGATTACGGCTGTGACGCCTATGTGGGACAGGGATTGTGTTCAACCCAATTAGTTTATATCTACTCCAGTGCTTAGAACAGTGCCTGGCACGTAGTAAGTGCCTAAGAAACACCGTTATTAGTTAATTACTCAGTGTGGGGGTCAATACAAGCAAATAGTAATAATATTTCATTCCTTCATTCGATCATATTTATGCTTACTGGGTGCAGAGCACTGTACAAAGCGGTTGGGAGAGTACGATACGACAATAAACAGACACATTTCCTTCCCACAGTGAGTTGTGTCTAGGGTGGGGGAGACAGACATCAATACAAATAAATAAACTACAGATATGTACGTAAATGCTGTGGGGGTTAAGTGCTTACTATGGGTCAAGCACTATTTTAAGAGCTGGGGTAGATACAAGGTAATCGGGTTGGACACAATCCATGTCTCACATGGGGCTCACAGTTTTAATCCTCATTTTACAGATGAGGTAACTGAGGTACAGAGAAGTTAAGTGACTCGCCCAAAGTCACACAGCTGACAAGTGGCAGGGCCAGGATTAGAACCCACGTCCTCCGACTTGCAAGCCCGTGATCTTGCCGCTAGACTACGCTGCATGTATCTGTTTATTGTTGAATTGCACTCTCCCAAGCGCTTAGTAAAGTGCTCTGCACACGGTAAACTCTCAGTAAATACGATTGAACGAATGAGTGAATGAAAGTGAGAAGGCGTCAAAATCCAAGTATCCTTATCTTGATAGAAAACAAACAGTTGTAGATGGAAAGGAAATAGCTGAGAGTCTCGGGAATTCTTGAGTTCAGTCTTCACTGAAGTAAATGCAAGGGTGATTCCGCTTCCACCTCAGGCCTGACAAATTTCCACACTAAAGTCCTGAATAACCACGAGATTAGAGAAGCAGCATGGCCTCCTGGTGGATAAAGAACCGTCCTGGGAGTCAGAAGTACCAGGTTTTTAATCCCAGCTCCGCCTCCTGTCTGCTGGGTGACCTCGGACCAGTCCACTTCACTTCTCTGGGCCTCGGTTTCCTCATCTGTACAATGGGGATGAAGACTGTGAACCCCCCTGTGAGTCAGGACTGTTTCCAACCTGATTAGCTTGTGTCTACCCCAAAGCTTAGTACGGTGCCTGGCACATAGTGAGCACTTAACAAATACCATAAAAGGTGGGAGTGGGCAGAGGAAGGCCATTGAGGGGACCTTGCAGGGAGGAAAAGGTGGGAGGAGGTGGGCAGGAGACCGGTCCCCCAGAGGTCAGCAGTTTCTGCGTCCATTTGGCTTCACTCGAGTGGCAGTTAGGATGTAGCCTTCCCACCATCTGGTGATATTCTGCCTGTCTCTCTCCCCTAGCACATTTCCGAGGACTGAGGGTTCGGCCTGAGCTCCGTCCTCCCCGCCCTGCCCCGCCTGTCCCCTGGGTGGGGAAACCGAGCCCCCGGGTTGGCCCTTGTGCCGCTGCCGCTGAGGTCTCTTTAGTCCAGTCCTCCAGGGAGCTTTGGATTTCTAATCCTCACTTGGCCCGCTCCCCACAGCCTCGTTTCACCCGGGGGCCATCGGCTCGTTCTGCCCAGTTATGCCTCTCTTTCTCTCTCTCTCTCTCTTTCAACATCCCGCTGCCTGTTGCTGCAAGATGGCCCTGGCTGTGGGGGACATCTTTCGGGAAGGGACAGCTGGCGGTGGCTGGGGGACACCGGTCTGGGGGCCGGCTGGGCACTGTCTCCCCCCCCCCCCCCCGCCTGCATCCCCGGGCACCTCCGGATTCCCTTAGCCACCTGGAGGGAGGGTGGTCCCGTGGGAAGGGCACAGAGCTGGGTGTCGGGAGTCCTGGGTTCATTCGTTCATTTGATCATATTTATTGAACACTTACTGTGTGCGGAGCACTGTACTAAGCACTTGGGTAAGTACAATGCAACAATAAACTGTGACATTTCCTCCCCAGCGCTTACTATGTGTGGAACACTGTACTAAGCATTTAGGAGGATATAATACAGCAATAATATCCCGGCCTGCTGTGTAACCTTGACCCTGGGCCTCAGTGTCCCTGCTGGTAAAATGAGAAGAATGGCCTTCCGCTCACTGGGGTTCTGCTGACAGACACCTCCCCTTCTCCTCTTTCTCCTCCTCCTTCCCCTCCTCTTCTTTGCTCCCTCTCTTCTCCTCTGCTCCCCTTCCTGTTCTTTTCTCCTCATCCTCCCATTTCGCCTCTTCCTGGTCTTTTCTCCTTCTCCTCCTCCTTGTCCTTTCTTCCTCATCCTCCTTCTCTTCCTCTTCATCCTCCTTCCCTTCCTCCTTCTCCTCCTTCCCTTCCTCCTCCTCCTCCTCCCTTTCCCTTCTTCCTGGAGCTGGAACTGGCTAGTTGAGACAAGACCCAGTTTTGACAGAGGGAAATTGTGTTTCTCCAAGAACTTCCTGAGAGAGGTCACGGCCCCAGCTGAGGAGCCCATAGGGAGGGAGGGCCTGGGCCGGCCCCTGCCGCCCTCCAGCCCAGCCCAGCCCTGGCTCTGCCTCCCCGTGCCCTCTGCCCTCTGCCCTGCCCCACGGGGAATGTAGGCTGCTCTTGTGCATGCTGGTCTTGAGGAAGGAAGGTGGAAATGCAGAATAAGAAAAAGAAAAATGTCACAATTCTCAAAGCCACCCCTCCAGATGGGCCTGCCTGCCCGCCTTTCCTCCCTCTCTCCATCCGGCTCTCCTTTCCTCCCTCCTTCCCTTCCTCCCCAGGATGGACCACTTCTTCCTGACCCTTCTGCTTCCCCCCATCCCTCTAGGGGCTGGGTAGAAGCGGGCCATCTGGGCAGGTGCTGGTTGGACTTGGACCAGGTGAATGTGCCAAGCACTGTTCTCAGCGCTGGAATAGATAGGTTAGGTTGTCCCACGATGGGCTCACAGTCTTAATCCCCATTTTACCGGTGAGGTAACTGAGGCACAGGGAGGTTATTAAGCGCTTACTGTGTGCAAAGCAATGTATTAAGCACTTGGGAGAGTACAACAAAGCAACAAACAGACACATTCACGCCCACAGTGAGCTCACAGTCTAGAGGGGGAGACAGACATCGATTGCTAGGCCCTCGTCTGCAAGGAACATACAGTCCAAAGGGGGAGAAAAAGCAGACCCACGTTGCCAGACGTGCAAAAGGTAAAAGAGCAAGAAAAACCAGTGAAAAGGAGCGAGAAAGCCGTGCAGTGACGTGACCAGGAAAACCGCCGGGAGCGCAGCTGGAGCGCAGGAGGGTTTTTGGGGTTGGGGCCCGCACCCCGACCCCTGGGAGGACGAGCCCGGGCCGGTGACCCCCGCAGAGCCCAGTGGGAGGCTTGCACACGCAGGAAACTTCCCTCTAATTCACAACAGCTGTCCGCCAGGCGGGGGGTTGGGGGCTGCAGAGTCCAGGAGGCCTGGAAGGGGACCCCACCCCCAGCCTCTCCCGCCAGTTCACGAACGCACCGGGAATGTGCACAGGATTGGCAAATTGACTGGATATCCAAAAGGCCAGAACGGCCGGCCCCTCGCCCCACCTGACCCCCTCCCCCGTCTGTCCTCTCTGTCCGCCTCCCCTACCCCGGCTGCCGACCCCCGACCTCCAACCCTTCTCCCTTCCTTGTCCCGGGCAGCCTACTGATCTGCCTTCAAACCTGGACTCGTTCCCGACTCTCCGCCCTGGGCGCCTTCTACTAGCCCACCCTGCTCGTTCTCCCCTTCGGCCCGGCCCCGGCAAAGCTCTCCACAAACTGCGGTTTAAGGCATTTTGCGCGAAACAGGGTGAGGGCTCAGAAATGAGGGAAATGGGATGGGGCTCAGAAATAGGATAAGGGGGCTCAGATATGGGACGGAGTGCTCAGAAACGGGGTGACGGGGCTTTTGGGCGGTACGATGCCCGGCACCTAGTAAGCAGTTAATATCATTTTTTTTAAAACAACAAGGTGGGACTTAGAAACAGTGTAGGGCTCCTAAATGGGGAAGGGGTCTGGAAGCGGACAGCGGCCGTCCCCGGAGGCCCACCCCTAAAGCCCTTTGACGGAACTGGCTCCGGGACCGCCACTTTCGAGATGGCAGGCCCCGGGAGCCCCTGCCTGAAGCGGGAAGACCCCCAGGAGGCATCTCCCGACTGAGCTTCCCCTGCCTCCTACTCCTACTCCTACTCCAGTGCAGGGTGGACAGTCCAACTGCAGCCCAAGCCCAGCCTCGGGGGCGAGGGCTGCCCAAAACCCTTCACCAATCCCTCCAGGTAGATTCCAGTTGGATTCCATTTGGCTCTGGAGGCTGGGGGATGGACCGGATGACCCCCGGAGAGCCTCGGCGGCCGTCCTAGACGATCATCCCAGAAATCTCTCCTTCTGCAGGGAGGCCTGGGCATCTGAAGGGGCTGGGGGCTGGTGCGAAGTCTCCCAATAGAGGCATTGCTCCCCTTCTTCCTCTCCCCCCTGCTCCCACTACATCCGCACTCCCCTGGTCCTTTCCTTCCCCAGGCTCCATCTTGAAGGTCCTGAGCTTGGTGATGTTCAGCGTTCCATGTCGGTCTCTCCTCCTGGGCTGCAGTCCAGTGGTCAGTCAGTCAGTGGTGTTTACTGAGCGCCTGCTCAGAGTAAATCAGTGTACCAGGTACTGGGAGAAAACAGCAGAAAAAAGATGCATTCACGGGAAGTAGCATGGCCTAGTGGAAAGAACACAGACCTGGATTCAGAGACCTGGCTTTTAATCCCGGCTCCGCCACTCACCTGCTGTATGACCTTAGGCAAGTCGCTTCACTTTCCCTTTGCCTCAGTTCCCTCATCTGCAAAGTGGGGAATCAACAACTGTACTTCCCTCCTAACTTAGAATATGAGACCCGATTAATTTGTATTTACTCCACTCTTAGCACATTGTTTGGCGTATAGTAATCGCTTAACAAATACCACAGACATTGCTCTAATTTTTATTCCCTGCTTTCTAGCCTGGAAGCTCCCTCAGGGCAGGGATCATGCCTACTAACTGTCTGGAATTGTTCTCTCCTGAGCCCTTAGTTTAGTGTTCTGCCGCAGACTGGAAGCAGAGGGATTGTGTCTGACTCTTCTGGACTCTTCCAAGCTCTCAGTCTAGTGCTTTGAACAGAATAGTCTGTCAGCTCCTTAAGGGCAGAGAGCAGGTCTTCTAATTCTTTTGACTCTCCAAGTGCTTATTTAGAACAGCAGCACAGTGCTCAGCACCCAGTGGGTGCTCGGTGAATACCTTGGAGGGCTGAAGCGCAAATCTGAATGAACTGTGGGAGGTCAAGGCTGGTTGTCCATGCATGAGGTCCTGAGGTCATTTGAGGTGAGCTCGGGGAGCAGGAAGGAGGTGGGGGGCGGGGGGAGGTTGCAGAAGGTTTGAGGGGGAGAGGGGGGTTGCAGAGAGCTCTGACTGAGGTCAGGGTCTGGCCTGGGTTGGGTTGGCTTCTCTAATGGCTGAGGTCCGTGTTGTAAATGGGGCTGGGCTTTCCGCATGTTTGAGGTCCAGCCTCGGCCCGAGGCGTGAAGGAAACCTGATTAGGGATTGGGAAAGCAGGCCCGTGAGCAGGATGAAAGGCACGTTGGGGGGGTCGGGGGATTGTCCTCAGAGGGGATATTCAGAGGTTTCCATGGAGCTGAGGCACAGACAGTTGAACTTAGTGGGACTCCTGACACTGTTCTGGCAAGTGGAGAGGGAGGGAGAGGGAGGACCACAGAGAGAGCGAGACAGAGGAGAAGAAAGAGAGAGAAAGAGTGAGAAAGAGGAGGGATGGGGGAGAGAAAGAAAGCAAGAGAGAGCCTAGTGGCCAGAGCATGGCCCTGAGGGTCTGAAGGACCTGAGTTCTGATCTCCTACAGAAACACTCTGGGCATGTCACTCTCCTCCTCAAAAACCTCCAGTGGTTGCCTATCAACCTTCACACGAAACAAAAACTCCTCACTCTTGGCTTCAAAGCTCCCCATCACCTTGCCCCCTCCTACCTCACCTCCCTTCTCCCTTTCTACTGCCCACCCCGTGCACTCCGCTCCTCTGCTCCTCTGCCGCTCACCTCCTCACTGTCCCCCCGTTCGCGCCTGTCCCGCCGTCGACCCCTGGCCCACGTCCTACCGCTGTCCCGGAATGCCCTCCCTCCTCACCTCCGCCAAACTAACTCTCTTCCCCTCTTCAAAGCCCTACTGGGAGCGCACCTCCTCCAGGAGGACTTCCTAGACTGAGCCCCCCTTTCCCTCTGCTCTTCCCCCTTCTCCTCTTCCCCCCTCTCCTCCCCTCAACACTGTGCTCATTTGTATATATTATTTATTACCGTATTTATTTTGTTAATAAGGTGTATGTCTCCTTGATTCTATTTATCTTGATGATGTTGTCTGTTCTGTTTTGCTTTGCTGTCTCCCCCGTTCGGACTGTGGGCCCGTCACGGGGCAGGGATTGTCTCTACCTGTCGCCGTATTGTACATTCCAAGTGCTTAGTACAGTGCTCTGCACGTAGTAAGCGCTCAATAAATACTATTGAATGAATCTAGGCTCTGCCACTGGTCTGCTGTGTGACCTTGGGTAAGTCACTTAACTTCTCTGTGCCTCAGTTACCTCATCTGGAAAATGGGGATAAGAGCGTGAGCCCCATGTGGGACAGGGACTCTGTCCAACCTGATTAACTTGTATCTATCCCAGCGATTAGAACGGTGTGCAGAGCAAGTACAATACAGCAATAAATAGTGACATACCCGGCCCACAACGAGCTTACAATCTAGAGGCGGGGAGACATGAATGCAAATTTAAAAAATGATAGATATGTACTATAATGATAGATAAGCGCTGTGGGCCTGGGAGGGGGGAAGAGCAAAGGGAGCAAGTCAGGGTGACACAGATGGGAGTGGGAGATGAGGAAAAGTGGGGCTTAGTCTGGGCTTCTTGGAGGAGATGTGCCTTCAATAAGGCTCTGAACATGGGGAGAGTCATTACGTCGGATTTAAGGAGGGAGGCCGCTCCAGGCCAGCGGCAGGACATGGGCCAGGGGTCGGGCAGGTGAGATGGAGGCACAGTGAGAAGATTAGCACTAGAGGAGCCAAGTGTACAGGCTGGGCTGTAGAAGGAGAGAAGTGGGGTGAGGTAGGTGGGGGCAAGCTGATGGACTCCTTCAAAGCCAAGGGTGAGAAGTTTTTGTTTGATATGGAGGTGGATGGGCAACCACTGGAGTTTTTTGAGGAGCGGTCCTGGCGTGTCCCTGAGTGAGCCCTCCTTTGGTCCCTTTATTCATCCCCGCTCCCAGTCCCACACCACTTATGTCCCTATCGGTCATTTATTTATTTCTATTAATGTCTATCTCCCACTATGGACTGTAAGCTTTTTGTGGACAGAGAATGTGTCTGTTATATTGTTGCGTTGTACTCTTCCCAGCTCTTAGAACAGTGCTCCGCACACAATGAGTGCTCAATAAATATGATTGACTGACTGGAAGAAACATGGGTAGCGGCAGCCATTCCCCCCAAGGAAGACCCCACCCTATCCCAGTTTTCCCACTGACCCTCCCCATCTCAGCAAACACCGGAAACCAGGGTTGGTCTGTTTCCCTTCGAGATTCAGGTGATTTGGTTCAGCATTCATCTTGGATGGCACTGACTGAGCACCTGATGTGTGCAGAGCGCTGTACTGAGTGCCTCCTAGGCACAGAGTGCCACTGAGTGTCTATTGGGGGCAGAGCACAGAACGAGCGCCAACGGTGTGCACGACACTCTGCCAAAGACCTGCCATCCGTAGAGCTCTATGCTGAGTGCCGGCTAATGGCGGAGCACTGAAGGTCTAGGGTGCAGAGCGTCGCATTGCAGAGCATTGCCCTACTGTTTGCAGGCTACCGTATTGGGCATCCACTATGTGCAGAGCACTGTATTGAACACCTACAGTGTGCAGAGTACATTCCTGGATCCCTACTGAGAGCAGAGCAGTGTACTGAGCACTTTCTGGGTGCCGAGTAGTGGACCAAACCGTTTCTGTGCCTAGGTTTGTGGCACTCCAAGTGCTAGTAAACTTGGAGAAGTAAAAGAGACAGCTTCTGCCCTCAAATAACTTGCAGTCTTTGTATTTGGGAGTAGATTGATTATTTGTACCTTGACCCCTCTGTTTGGCACCTAGAAGTGCTTAACAAATGCTACGAATAATAGCACGATCAAACCCCTCCTGCCCCTTACCTCCTTCAGATTCCCCTTCCCCTGCCTCGTTTTCCCCACTTCTCCATCCCACCCACTCCCCATTCCCGAGTTCTCCATTTCCCAGTTCCCCCGCCCTGCTCTCCACCGCCCTATCGCTTCAGATCTACCCCGGGACAACGGGGACCCAGACGCGGGCCCGGACGAGAGCCCCGGGTAGCCAGAGCCGGACCCGAGGCCTGTCTTGCCAAGGAGCCCCTCTCACCCCCCCAGGGATGGGGCTCTGACACTGACTCCCCACAGGAGAGGGCCCAAGAGGAGAAAACAGAAAGGTCCCGTCAAAAGGGGGAAAGAGACGGAGAGAGACAGAGAGAGAGACAGCACTGACGGCAAGAGCGTTCTCTATTAATGAAATCTCCGGATATTAAGGGGGGATGGATGCCAGGAGGACAGGTCATTATCGTTTCATTATAACACAAAGGAAGAAACAAGCACATTATTATACGAAACCAAGAAGTTACGACCAAGGAGTAGAGCGGGGAAGTTATTAGCTGGGTTAATTAAAACAGAACAAGCCGGTTGAGTAATTCCATGTGTAGAATACAATGAGGAAGGAGTAATTCACTGCCCTTAAGAAAAATAGAGGGGTTTTTTCTTTTGCCAGTTTACCAGAAACTTGGAGATTTTACCATTGGAGCGGCACGAGAGGTGATTTATCTAGTCAGAGCGGAGTTGATTTTTTTTTTAATGGTATCGGTAAAGCGCTTACTTTGTGCCAAGCCCTGAACTAAGCCCTGGGTTAGATCCAAGCAAATCAGGTTGGACCCAGTTCCTGCCCCGCATGGAGTTCACAGTCTTAATCCCCATTATACAGATCGGGTAACTGAGGCACAGAGAAGCGAAGTGACTTAAAGGTCACACAACAGACAAGTGGCAGAGCCGGGATTAGAACCCATGACCTCTGACTCCCAAGCCCGTGTTCTTGCCGCTAGGCCACGCCGAATTCCCAGCCCACGGTGAGCTAGAGGGGGTGTGGGACTCCCTAGACCAGGGCAGGCTCAGGGGCTGAGTGGCGAGAGTAATAATAAGAGTGATAATAGTCATCGTGGTGTGGGCCAAATCAATCGATCCGTCAGTGATATTTAGTGAGCGCTTAACTGTATGCAGAACACTGGGCTAAGCACTTGGGAGAGTATGGTAAAACAGAGTTGGTAGATGCATTCCCTGCCCACAATGAGCTTACAGTCTAAAAGGGGCTAAGCGCTTCTTACGTGCTAAGCGCTGGAGGAAATGCAAGATAATCAGGTTGGACACGGGTTCCTTGTCCCTCAGGCAGCTGACGATCAAGAGGGGAGAACAGGAATCGAATCTCCATTTTACAGATGAGGAAACTGACTATTCGTGACCCCCTCCTAGCCCCACAGCACATATGTCCATATCTGGCAAATAATCTATTTATTTATATTAATGTCTGCCTCCCCTCCAGACTGTAAGCCCGCTGTGGGCGAGGAATTTGTCTGTAAATTGTTGTATTGTCCTCTCCCAAGCGCTTAGGCCGGTGATCTGCACAAAGTAAGCGCTCGGTAAGTACGATTGATTGATTGATTGACTGATCGATTGATTTGAGCAATCCTGGTGGGCGGGGCGGGGAGAAGGGGGAGGAGAAGGGGGCGGGATTTCGATGATGGACGGCCCAACAACGGGCTCACAGTCTAAACGGGGGAGGCAGACCGCAAAACAAAACAAGAAGCCAGACGTCACTACCATCAAGATAAATAGAATCGTAGATATAGACACATCATTAAGAAAATAGGGTAATAAATAATATATACGCGTGGCTCAGTGGAAAGAGCCCGGGCTTGGGAGTCCGAGGTCATGGGTTCTAATTCCGCCTCCGCCGCTTGTCAGCTGTCTGACTTTGGGCAAGTCACTTAACGTCTCTGTGCCTCAGTGACCTCATCTGTAAAATGGGGATTAAGAATGTGAGCCCCACGTGGAACAAGCTGATCCCCTTGTCCCCCCCCCCCCCGCCCCTGTGCTTAGAACAGTGCTTGGCACATAGTAAGCGCTTAACAAATGCCAACATTATTAACCGTGCTTAACACATAGTAAGTGCTTAACAAATGCCATCGTTCTCTGGGCCTCAGTGACCTCACCTGTAAAATGGGGATGAAGACTGTGAGCCCCACATGGGACAACCTGATCACCTTGTCCCTCCCCCTTGCGCTTAGAACAGTGCTTGGCACATAGTAAGCGCTTAACAAATGCCATCATTCTCTGGGCTTCAGTGACCTCATCTGTAAAATGGGGATGAAGACTGTGAGCCCCACGTGGGACAACCTGATCACCTTAATAATGTTGGTATTTGTTAAGCGCTTACTATGTGCAGAGCACTGTTCTAAGCACTGGGGTAGACACAGGGGAATCAGGTTGTCCCACGTGGGGCTCACAGTCTTAATCCCCATTTTACAGATGAGGTAACCGAGGCACAGAGAAGTTAAGTGACTTGCCCACAGTCACACAGCTGTCAAGTGGCCGAGCTGGGATTCGAACCCATGACCTCTGACTCCAAAGCCCGTGCTCTTTCCACTGAGCCACGCTGCTTCTCCAATGTCCCCACCCCTTGCACTTAGAACAGTGCTTGGCACATAGTAAGTGCTTAACAGATGCCAACATTATTAACCTTGCTTAACACATAATAAGTGCTTAACAAATGCCATTATTCTCTGGGCCTCAGTGACCTCATCTGTAAAATGGGGATGAAGACCGTGAGCCCCACGTGGGACAACCTGATCACCTTGTTCCCCTCCCTTGCGCTTAGAACAGTGCTTGGCACATAGTAAGCGCTTAACAAATGCCATCATTCTCTGGGCTTCAGTGACCTCATCTGTAAAATGGGGATGAAGACTGTGAGCCCCACGTGGGACAACCTGATCACCTTGTCCCCACCCCTTGCACTTAGAACAGTGCTTGGCACATAGTAAGTGCTTAACAGATGCCAACATTATTAACCGTGCTTAGCACATAGTAAGTGCTTAACAAATGCCATTATTCTCTGGGCCTCAGTGACCTCATCTGTAAAATGGGGATGAAGACCGTGAGCCCCACGTGGGACAACCTGATCACCTTGTTCCCCCCCCCTTGCGCTTAGAACAGTGCTTGGCACATAGTAAGCGCTTAACAAATGCCGTCATCATTATTATTATATACAAATATGCCCAAGTGCTGTGGGGAGGGGAAGGGGGAAGAGCAGAGGGAGGAAGGGGGATGAGGAGGGGCAGAGGGAAAGGGAGGGTTCAGTCTGGGAAGGCCCCCTGGAGGAGGTGAGCCCTCAGTGGGGTTTGGAAGAGAGTTTGGCGGGTGTGAGGAGGGAGGGCATTCGAGTGCCCGGGCCCGTATTGCCCGCTCAGTGGGTGTGTCTCCCCCTTTGAGTGGGCGTGTTTGCCCTCCCCCGTGGGCGTGGGGCCGGGCCGGGCCGGGCGGGCCGCTTCCTGCCCCACGGGGCCGGGATGCCTGCACTGGGCAGGGCTTCCTGCCTGCTGGCCCAGGCCCCAAAGCACCCCAAACCCCGGCCTGCGGGGGCCGAGGGCGGGGTGGGGGGGCGGCTCCTGGAGGTGAGACAGATGGGAGTGTCAGCACCCAGGTTGGCGGCCCCAGGGCGGGCACGGACGCCTTTCCTCGAGCTGGTGCTTCCCAGCGCTCAGACCAGTGGTTGGCACATAGCAAGCGTCTCACGAATATCCCAACTTTTCATTATTCTCATCATCCGCCTCCCCCGCCGACGGAACCTCAGAGAGCACCTCAGAAACGACAGCTGATTCATTCCGTCGCGTTCACCGTGTGCGGAGCGCTGTACTGAGCGCTTGGGAGAGCCCAACAGGGCAATAAGCAGACACATTTCCCGTCCCGTTTTAACGTAGCGCCCTGGGTGGAGGTGGGATGGGGCGAGGCCTCAGTCCCAATCCTCGGGATCGATGAGGAAACCGAGTCACGAGCCAGGACCGTTCATATCGGAGGCCTCGGCTGGACCCGCACGAGGGGAAGTGATTGTCGCCTAATTAGGGAGTTTCATTAGAGGAGACTGAGTTGAGTCATAAAGGCCGAGGACGGGCCCATCGTGCGCGTTTGTGTTTGTGGCAGACGGTGTGTCACTCAGATGCCATGCATCCTTGTGTGCACTGCTCTGTGGTTGTGTTGGTGCGCACGTGTGTACGCTTCCTGTGTTTGGGCAAAACTGTCACTCCGGGTGGGTAGGACCACGCATCTGTGTGTGCATGCGTGTGTTTTTGTGAGTTTGTGTCTGTGGGTGCACGCGGCCGCACGTCTCTGGGCGAGCACTGAACTTTGTTTTGGCTGGGGCTCCTCATTCATTCATTCAATCATATTTTTGGAGCGCTTACTGTGTGCAGATCACTGTATTAAGCGCTTGGAAGAGGACGATACAGCAATAGACAGAGTCCCTGCCCACAACGAGCTTACGGTCTACAGGGGGGAGAGACACATTAATATAAAAGCAATTACAGTGCGGATCTCAACTGCCCCGACAGGGTCGGAAATTGGGCCCCATTGTGTCCTTAGAGCATCTCCTCGGCCTTGAGCCGGGCAGATACCGCCCGGCTTCGGCGTGCGGGGAGGTGTGACTTCTAGACTGTGAGCCCGTTGTTGGGTAGGGATCGTCTCCTTCTGTTGCCGAATTGTACTTTCCAAGCGCTTAGTACAGCGCTCTGCACACGGTAAGCGCTCAGTCGATACGATGGAATGAATGAAGTGGGAAGGTCGAAGGGCACGACTGCCGCCCCGCAGCGCCCCGTGGAGGTGGGGCCGGGCCGGGGGTGGGAGGAGCAGATGCCCAGCGTCCTGCCTGTGACCCTACAGAGCCCTCCCCCGTCCCTCTGCCCCCCACTGCTGCCCCTGCCCTCTCCCCCTCCTCCCAAGGATCTCATTGTGGCCAGGGATTGCTGTCTTTATTGCTGTAATGTACTTTCCCAAGCGTTTAGTGCAGTGCTCTGCACACAGTAAGCGTTCAGTCGTAACGAATGAATAGATGCCCCCCCGACCCAAATCCTCGAGGTTCAGCTGGGCTCCACGCTGCCCATCACACCTGGATCTCTGACCCTGTGCATTTGTCCTCCTCCTCTTCTCCTCCTCCTATCTTCTCTCCTCCTCCTCTTCTCCTTCTCCTCCTCTTCCTCCACCTCCTCCTCATTCACCTCTTCCTCCTTCTCCTCCTCCTCCTCCTCTTCCTCCTTCACCTCTTCATTCACCTCCTCCTCCTCTTCCTCCTCCTCCTTCACCTCCTTCACCTTCTCCTCTACCTCCTTCTCCTCCTCCTCCTCCTTCACCTTCTCCTCCTTCTTCACCTTCTCCTCCTCCTCCTCCACCTCCTTCTCCTGCTCCTCCTCCTCCCCTTTCTCCTCCTCTCTTCCATCCTCCGTTGGCTCTGCCCAGGCCTGCCCACCGTCGCCTCACCTCTCCCCTCGTTCCTTTCTCCCTCTCCCTCGGCCGTTCGCACGGAGAGAAATCCCCCGCCCTTGGCCCGTGCCCCCACTGCCCCCTCCTCTTCCCGATCCCACCTGGCATCTCACCCCACCTGGAGCTGCCCCGTTTCCGTCCGTCCCCCACCCTCGGCACCCCGCCCCGATCGCCCAGGAGGGCAGAGAGGCGAGAGGAGGGAGCTCACGGTGCCAAGGAATTTCACCCCCCCGGGCACCGACCCTTCCCTTTCCGCCGCTGCATCGCCTAGCAGAAGAAACTCACGACTGGGAGGAGGGAGACCTGGGTTCTGATCCCGGCTCCGCCACTTGTCTGCAGTGTGGTCTTGGGCAAGTCACTTCCCTTCTCTGGGCCTCAGTTCCGTCATCTGTAAAATGGGCATCGAGACTGTGAGCCCCAGTGGGACGGGGACTGTGGCCAACCTGATTTGCTTGTGACCGCCCCAGCGCTTACTACAGTGCCTGGAACATAGTAAACGCTTAACAAATGCCAAAATTATTATTATTACTGCTCACAACGAGCTCACAGTCTAGAGGGGAAGATGGGCATGGATATAAATAAATAAGTAGATAAATAACGGATGTGTCCATCAGTGCAGTGGGGCTGAAGGGGAAGTGAATATCAAGTGCTTAAAGAGGACAGATCCAAGTGCAAGGGTGAGTTGGAAGGGAGAGGGAGGAGGGGGAAAGAAGGCTTAGTTGGGGAAGGCCTCCTAACTGGGCAAGTGACCCTGGTCTCTGTGCCAGAGGTTGGGAGGGGGGCCGGGGGAGGGTGGATTCGGGACCCCGGGACTCCCAGCTCCCGTCCCCATTCGCATTCCTCCCCTCTGAGGACAGGTCTCTGGGTCTGGACCTCCTTGGGAGCACTGGCCTTGAGTGCTGGTTGTGCTTCTCGCCTAGTACCGTGACCCAGCACTGACCCAGTGCCTGGCACTTAGTAAGCACTTAACAAATACCACAGTTATTGTTATTCCTCAGTGTCAGAATCTCCAGTATTGATGGAGGACCTAAAGGGTGCAGAGCTCTGTTTTGGGCGCTCGAGCACCAGAGGGGCATTGGAGCTCTGGCCTGGGCGCTTGAGGGCCGAACTGGACATTAGAGCTCCGGCCTCGGTGCTCGAGCACTTGGCCTGACTTGGCCTGGGTGCTTGAACACCAAACTGGGCACTGGAGCTCTGGCCTGGATGCTCGGGAATCAAATTGGGTTCAACCACTAAACTGGGTACTCGAGCACCGGACTAAAGCAACACCCTATTTCCCGTCGCCGCTCTCTGATCCCTCTCCAACTCGGTTTCCCTGTGCAGGGGGAGGAATCGGGCAGGCTGGGGATAATAATAATAATGATGGTATTTGTTAAGTGCTTACTGTGTGCCAAGCACTGTTCTCACATCCGATCCCATCCCATCCCGCCCCGCTGGCAAAGGCTCGTCTCCATCGCTAAGATGGAGAGAGTCCATTGGAGGGAGGAGCCGGGGGTTGGGTGGGGGACTGGCTTAGGGCCACCCAAGGAGACCAAGGAGGAGCTGGGGAGAGGAGCAGGGATCGATCTCCTCCCCTATTGCTCCCCCACCCGGGCAGGGCTGACCTGAAGAGTGGAAAACAGCACTTCCGTCCTTATCTGTCATTTATTTATTTCTATTAATGTCTCTCTCCCCCTTTAGACTGTAAGCTCATTGTGGGCAGGGAATGTGTCTGGTTTTTGTTGTATTGTACTCTCCTAAGAGCTTAGTACAGTGCTCTGCACACAGTGCTCGATAAATAGGATTCATTGAATGAATGTATGAACGAATGAACTGTTCGCGGACGGTCTATGCAGGTGATGGGCTTTTTCGCTGTGTAATCCTGGCACTTTGTACGGCTCCTTTTGGGGTGGGTGTGGATCTGGATAATAACACCCTGATTTTACTGGGAGCTCAAAGCACCTCACAAACATCTGCCCGGTGATCCCCTGAGCGTCCCCGGGCACATGTGGGGCGGGGGGGAGGAAAGGGGACTGCTTTTCTTAGCCCCGCTTTACAGGTGAGGAAATTGAGGCTAGGGAAGGAAGAGGCCCAGAGTAATGCAGTCCTGCAACTAGAACTCAGAGGAACTTTATAGTAATCATTTTTGTTAAGGGCTTACTACGTGCCAAGCACTGTATTAAGCGCTGGGGAAGACACGAGATAATCAGGTCCCACGTGGGGCTCACAGTCTAAATAGGAAGGAGAACAGGTATTGAATCCCTATTTTACAGATGAGGGAACTGAGGGGCAGAGAAGTTAAGTGATACGCCCAAATTCACGCAGCAGGCAAGAGGCAGAGTCGGTGTTAGAAGCCAGGTCCTCTGTCTCCCAGGCCCGGGCTCTTTCCACTAGGAATCCCTGGGTCACTGTGTTGGGTCACTGTTCTGGGGAGAATCGGGGATGGAGAGGGGAGAGTCAGAGGAGTGGGACGGTCCGTCCTGGGCCCCTGGGAGACATTCAGGGATGGAGAGGGGAGAGTCAGGGGTGTGGGATGGTCCGTGCTGGGTCACCGGTGACAGGGATGGAGAGGGGAAAGTCAGAGATGTTGGATGGTATGTACTGGGTCACTGGGGGACAGTCAGGGATGGAGAGGGGAAAGTCAGGGGTGTGGGATAGTCCGTGCTGGCTCACTGGGTGGAAGTCCTCGTCTCGTCTCTCCTGGTCTGTAGAATGGGAATTCTGGCGTCATTCCCTTGACTGTGCAAGGCGAGAGCCCCCTCCTCACCCTCCCCACGTTTCTCCAGCGGGCGCAGCCCAGCACGCCCAGCCTCCCTCCTCCTGCCGCAGCAAGAGGGCTTTCGGGGAGACTCCCGAAGGAGCCAGCTTTCCCACACTGAGCGGATCACAGAGGGAGGACGCCCCCCTTCCCGCGCCCCCCTCCTCCCCCGCATGGCCGGCACCTCTAGAGGGGGAGGGCAGGGGCATGGCCGGGTTGACCGTCGAAGGGCCTTTCGGTGAGAGGACCCTCCATCATCCCGCGTAGCCCCCTGCCCCCCTGCCTTGGGCCCCCGAGTGGGAGGGGAGGCTCCTCTCCCTCCCCACTCCCACCCCCCACCCTCCATCCTCCCGTAGGTGTTTTTGCACACGATCCAAACATGTCTAAACTTTCCCGACTTCAAAGTGCGCCCGCGGCCCGGCCTTAAAGTGGAAGTGTCGCTGTACAAATGGGAAGGGAGAAACGTTAGGGGGAGAGAATAAGTTTGCAGCCAGTTACACGTTGGGTGTTTTGCTCTTTAAAGGAATTCAATTAGCCCGTGAGATTTCTCTTCGCTTCCCATTGTGAAACTGGGGGCGGGGGGGGTGAAGTGGGGGGGGGGGGACATGACACATCAGGATCTTTCTTTTTTTGGTTATTTTTTCTGGGCTTTTGTCTTTGCCCCGGAGATCCGTGAAAAGGTCGCACAAGGAATTGCACAATCGCCGGCCAGGACCAGAAGGGACACATTCACACACAACACACACCCGCTCCGCCTGTTGACCGTTTTGGGGTCCCCTGCTGGGACCCACAGTCTTGGCGAGGTCAAGGCCCTAGATGTTAGAGTGCGAGCCCCAACGGGGCAAGCAGTGTGTACGTCATTTCTGGTGTACTCTTCCAAGTGCTCGCTACAGCGCTCGGCACAGAGTAGGCATCTTATAGAGTGCTCCGCACACAGCAGACACCCAGTTCAGTGCTGTGCACACAGTAGGTAGAGGTATTCAGTAGTGTGTTCAGCACACAGTAGATGCTCGGTACAGCGCCCTGTATGAAGCGAATGCCCGGTGCTACAATCTGCACGTAGGAGGTGCAGGTGTTCAGTAATAGTAATAATAATGATGATGGTATTTGTTAAGCACTTACTATGTGCCAAGCACTATTCTAAGCACCGGGGTAGAAACAAGGTAATCGAGTTATCCCACATGGGGCACACAGTCTAAATCCTCATTTTACAGATGAGGTAACTGAGGCACAGAGAAGTTAAGTGACTTGTCCAAAGTCACACAGCTGGTGTCGGAGCCGGGATTAGAACCCACGCTCTGTGACTCCCAATGCCGCGCTCTTTCCACTAAGCCACGCTGCTTCTGCTCACAGTAGGTATCGGTACAGTGCTCTGCATACGGTAGGTGCTCAGCACAGCACTCTGCGTCCAGTGAGTGTCCCCCCAAAAGGTGTCCGGCGGGCGGAGAGGGGGCCGGGGTCTCGGGGGGTCTCGGGGTTCTCGGGCAGGGAGAGTCCCGGTTGGTGCAGACGAGCCGCCGTTTGACAGAAGAGGCCCAGAAATTTGCCAGAAGTGGCGGGCGATTCGTCCGGAGGGAAGCAGCGTGGCCTAGTGGCTAGATCCCGGGCCTGGGAGTCACAAGGATGTGAGTTCTAATCCTGGCTCGGCCACATGTCTGCTGCCTGACCTTGGGCGAGTCACTTCACTTCTCTGGCCCTTAGCCCCCTCGTCTGTGAAACGGGGATTACAACTGTGAGCCCCACGTGGGACAGGGACCGTGTCCAAACCGATGACCCGGTCTTTACCCCAGAACTTAGAACGGTGCTTGTCACGTAGTAAGCACTTAACGGATACCACAGTTATCATTATTAGGGCGAGCCAGGATAGCGACTTGCCGGTCTCCTGTCCTCTCGGACTGTGGCCGGACTGCAGAGTTGTTCACTCCCCCTTGTCCCCTCTCCCTACGGCCCCTCCCTCCGGGAGCCCCTCTCCCCACTTGAGCATCGGCTCCTCCCCTCCCTCGGAGCGCGGATCCGTCCAGTCCCGGGCGTCCGTGGCCCGGCCTCCCCTCGCCCCCTTCGCCCCCGCCGGCCGGGCCCGGCCGTGAGGGGGAAGGGGCGCCGGCCGCCGGCCCGGCCCGGCCCCTGTGCCCCCGGGACCGGGACCGAGGCCGCGGCGGGGAGGGTGGAGGGGCGACCCCCAGACGGATGGGTGGATAGATAGATTGACGGATGGATGGTCGGTTAGATGGATGGACGGATAGACGGATGGATGGATGGATGAACGGATAAATGGACGGATGGACGGACGGACGGATGGATAGATGGATGGATGGATGAATAGAGGGATGGATGGATGGATGGATGGATGATGGATGGATGGATGGATGGATGGATGGATGGATGGATGGGTGGGTGGGTGGGTGGGTGGATGGATGGATGGATGGATGGATGGATGGATGGATGGATGGATGGATGGTTGGACGGCCGGACGGATGGATAAATGGATGGATAAATGGATGGATGGACCGGACCGGACCGGGCCGTCCCGGGTCCCCGGTTCAGGTCCTGCCGGAGCGGGACTGAGAAGTCCCGGAGGCGTCCGCGGGTTTTGAAGAGGACTCCCCCGCCCCGCCCCGCCCCGCCCCGCCCCGCCCCGCCCCGCCCCGCCCAAGCGGCCCGGAGGCGGGCCCGGGCCCCTCGGAGCGGCGGCAGGAGGCGAAGAGTTAACGTGCGGGCTCCCCACCCCGCGGTGGGTGTAGCCGCCGCCCTCCCCCCGCCCCCCACCTCTTATAAGCGGCCCCGGCCGGCGCGGAGGACAGCAGCGGACCGGGGGCCGGGGGCAGGGGAGACCGGGGAGACCGGGCAGACCGGGGGCCGGCGGCGGGGGGCTAGGGCTCGGGCTGGTCCTGAATCTGAACCCGATCCTGAGGCTGTGGCTGTGGATGGGGCTGGGGCTGAAGCTGGAGATGTGGAGCTGAGGCTGGAGCTGAGGCTGGGGCTGAGGGGCTGAGGGGCTGAGGCTGTGGAACTGAGGCAGAGGCTGTGGAGTTGAGGCCGTGAGGCTGTAGGGTTGAGGCTGGAGATGGGGCTGCGGGGTTGAGGCCGTGAGGCTGTGGGGCCGAGGCTGGAGATGGGGCTGCGGGGCTGAGGCCGCGGGGTCGAGGCTGTGCGGCCGTGGGGCCGAGGCCTAGAGACGGAGGCCGAGGCCGTGGGGCCGAGGCTGTGGGGCTCAGGCTGTGGGGCCGAAGCCGAGGCTAGGGGGCCGAGGCCGGGGCTGGGACGGCGAGGCCGTGGGGCCGTGGGGCCGAGGCCGGGCCCGGGTCGGTGGCACCGGAGCGGAAGCGGGCAGGGAAGAGCGGGGCGGACGGGAGGCTGCAGCCGGGCCCCTTGGTCCGCGGGGCCCGGCGCAGAGGGGGACCATGTCCGAGAGCAAGAGGAGGGGGAGAGGAAGAGGCAAGAAGGCCAGAGAAGAGGGGAAGAGAAGGGAGAAGGAGCCGGACCCCGGTGAGAAAGGTACCCAGGCCTGGGCTGGGCGCGCAGGGATGGGAGAATCGGTGCCCTCGGGGATGGGGACCGCGGGGGCCGGGCTCGGCCTCTACCCTCACCTCACCCGCCGAGGGGAAAGCGGGGTCCCGAGAAGGCTTTCCGGGCCTGCCCCACAACGGGCAGAGGGGGCCGGGCTGAGCAGGTGGTCCGGCGGGCGGACCTTGTCTCTGGGCCAGCCCAGGCCCTCCCTGCCCCCAGCCTGACCCCGGGGTCACGGCCTGACCTTCCCCGCGGGGCGGCGGGAGGCCGGCGGAGGCGTGCGCCATTCCAGACGGTTCCCCGGGACGCAGGAGGGCAGGGGGGCGATGTCAGGATACCGCTGTCTTCCCCCGGGATGGGGAGGCGAGCTGCTGCACCGGACTCGAGGCCTGGGGCCTTGGAGGTGGGTGGGTGGGAGAGGGTGAGCCACAACGGGCCTGCCCGGGGAAGGGGCTGGGGGCACCGAGGACCCCCTCAGTCTCAGCCCGGCTGGAAGTGGCAGCCGGGAAGTTTTAGCTGGGCGTCTCTGCCCACTTCTTCCCATCTTTAAGTTCTCCATTAGATTGGAAGATCCTCAAGTGCAGGGCCCACGCCTTCTCCTCTCGGTGTCTGTGCCCAAATACCCGGTCTAGGGCTCTGCACCGAGCAGGCACTCAAGTAAGGTACTCCGCCCACAGAAGGCACCCGACACGGTGTTCTGCACTCAGTAAGTGCTCGGCACAGTGCTCTACTCCTACTAGGTGCTCTCAGGGCAGTGCTTTTCATCCAGTCAGAGCTCAGTCAGTGCTAGGGAGGACCCTTGTTGGCTTGAGTCCTTTTAATTATGCTTCAGAGATCTGAGAAGGGACTGCTTCACCCTGTGAGGGTTACCTGGGGTCTCAGCTGTGTGTGTATATGTGTGTTAATAATAAAATTCGTTTAGCGCTTACTATGTACCCGGAACTATACTAAGCACTGGGGTGAATACAGTTGTGTTGTGGACATACTACCGCTGTGCTGTTTGAGGCAGGGAGTGCTAAGATTCTGATCTGTGTCATCGTCCCGCCTTTCCTCCTCGCCCCCTGCCCACCAGGTCAGAGGGCTTGGAGAAACCATCCCGGCCTTGGAGAGAAATCACAACAGGGACTCGAGAGCAGGGCGGGACGGGGATATGGGGGACGCGGATGGAGTTTCCCCCAGCACGGGGGTCCCATCACAGCGCCGCCCGGGTAGGGAGGAGGAACTGTTTCTGGCTTGGGTGCTGTGTGACCTCCGGCATGTTGCCGTCCCTCTCTGAGCCTCTGGGGATGGTGACGAGCAAGGCAGTGAGATGGGCGTTCTCCCTGCCCCCCCGGGTCTGCGGGAGGAATGGTCCGTACGCCCTCCCTCCCCCCCCGCCCTCCTCGGGTTTGGGTGGTCCGGTGGCCGCGGAAGGCACTCGAGTGGTCAGCACAGTGCACCGCCGCGGACGTTAGGTGCTTGGTAAATATTGCTGATAAATCGCAGGAGGTGATGTCTGGGGACAGGACGCAGATGCTGCCAGTGCAGGGCAGGACCTGGGAAGCCTGGGAAAGGAGGGCAGAGGGTCTCAAGCCTTACTTACCCTGGTCCCGGACTATGGAGGGGGGCCTGGCTGGGGTGTAGGGCCCGGGGGCCTCCTTCCCTGCTCCTGGAGGGGAGTGCGTTTGAGGGGGGAGGGGGTGCGTAGACCGAACCACCTGCAGCCTCATCCCCCGACCCCTAACTCATCTCTCCCTGTCCCTTCAACCCCACCCCAGCTCCATTTCTTCCTTTGCCTAAAATGTAACATTTCCGTTCTCCGGAGCAGTGGGAGACCTCCCCTGCCACCTCCCTTCCCCGCTGCCAATGCCCCCCACCCGGCGGACCCCCCCTCCCCCATACATACATAGGGACCATCCAGATTTCCCCAACTTCTTGCCCTTCAGCTCGGGGCTCTTGGCCTCCCGAGTTGGAGAGACAGGAGAAGGGGTAACGGTGCTCAGACGCTCCTGGGGGGGCTGTCTTGTCCAGGGTGGGAACCCCCCCCCAAAGCTGGGCCAGCCCAGTGGAGATCTCCAGGTCACGTGGAGGTCAGTCCCTGCAAGTCGGCCCCCACTTCCCCTTTCCAGGCAGGAATGCCTCTAACCCCTTGGGGACTCTTTCCCGGGCCCCCTGCCCCGCCACAACCCTTTAGGTGGTCTAGCCTTAATCCCACCTGCTATAGAGCTCTCCTTTTCTCCTTGGCGGGGGTGGGGAGAGGTGGAGATTTGGTTTTGTTGGGGGGCAGGCACAGTTCCCCTAGAGGGCCAGAGCTGAAGGGGTGGCCCAGAGGCACCGTTCAGAGGTGGTTCTGCCCTGGACTCTGGCGAGTAGCGGGGGCGGGTAGGGGGCCAGGAAAGGGCCATCGCCTCCCTGCTCCGGTCCAGGGCGGGGGCCTAACTCTCTTCCCTGCCTCCTCCTCCAACTTTTCCCTCCCAGGACTCATCAGCCTGGGCACCGGGAAGGGGAGAACCAACGGGGATTTGGGGGCTTCCCATCCACGGCCAGGCCGACAGGGGAAGTGGAGGACGCCGTGAAGTCTGCCTGACCCCCTGCAGGTGGGGAGGGGTGTGTGAGAGGAGGCGGAGGTGGGGCTGGGGAGGGGGCACCGGGACGGGTCCTGTGCTCTCAAACCGCCCAGCCTGGCATCATGTGTCGGAGTCCGCCCACCCGCCCGCCCCGCCGCCTCCTCTCAGAAGCTCTCGGGGACCTGCCCGTGCACCCCCCCCCACCTCCTGCCATGGGAAAAGCCGGGCTGCTGTGTGCTCAGCTGGAGTTGGGGGGGCGAGGGAGGGGGCCCGCGCCGGAGCCACTGGAGCCGCCGGGCCTGAGGGCCTAGGCGAGGCTGGGCCAGGTGTGGGCTCTGCCCCACCGTGTGACTCACGGAGCCAGGGCCAGGGCAGGGCCGGGCTGCCCTGCCACATGTTCGCCAGGGAGCGGGGGAGCCCTGCCCACCCGCCACAGAGGGAGGGTCTCCCCCTGGATGTCTGGGGGAAGGGTGGGGAGGTCTCCCGGCCCAGTAGTCCCGGGCAGATCAGAGGCCGTCCCCAAAACTCGCCCTAACCAGGGCCCGAACCGTGAAGAACTCAGAACCCGGGGCCGGGCTGGCGGGGGGCGGCGGGCGCGGGTCCCGCCTCATCAGGCGGGACCGAGCCGGGATTGAGGGTTCTCTGGCTGAACCCGTCTGAAACAACACGATGCTGATCGTGATGGTGGTTGTGGGTTAAGCCCTCCCTCTGTGCCAAGCACTGAACTAAACGCTGGGGTCAATGCAAGAAAACCAGGTCGGACAAAGTCCTTGTCCCACGTGGGACTCAGTCCAAGGGGGAGGGAGAACAGGGAACGAATCCCCATTTTGCAGAGGAGGAAACTGAGGCCCAGAGAGTTTACATGACTCACCCAAGGTCACCCAGCAGGCGGGAGACGGAGCCGGGATTAAAAACCAGGTCCCGGGCCCTTTCCACTAGCCCACGCTACTTCTCATCTCCCCCATTACCCCACAACTCCCAGCCGGGGAACGGATCTTCCCTCTTCGTAAATGCCTTCCGTCTGGCCCAGCCCCCTGGGCGGGGGAGACCAGCCAGCTCCTTGGGCGGGGTGGAGGCAGGAGCCGGCCCCGGGGCCAGGGTGGCACGAGAGCGGGCGCCGGGAGCTACCTCTGCCCACCCCTTCGGTAGGAAGGAGATGTGCTTTCAGTAAAGCGTTGAAGGCGAGGAGAGTGATGGTCTGTCAGATTTGAAGAGGGAGGGAGTTCCAGGCCAGAGGTAGGACCGGAGTGAGGGGTCTGTAGGCCGAGGATTACATTTCCCCTTCCTCTCTCCATCTTCAAATACCTTCTGAAAACCTCCCTCTTCCAGGAAGCCTTCCTCAATGAATAGACTTTTCTCCCCAAGGCTAAATCCTCTCTGTCACCTCAGCCCTTCTGAATATTGGCTTCCGCACTTTACTATTTGAGCACCAGCTCATATTCCAATCCCCTTCTCCTTCTGTTGGTAAATTTGTCCACCTCCCCAGCTCCTCGAGGTTGGGGAGAATCAGAAAAGTGCAGCTCTGTAGGCTCTGAGTTTTGTGTGGAATCCGGTTTTCTGTTCTACATGACAGCCACCCAATGGCTGTCCCACCCGCTCGATCGATTTTTTCCAATTCCTTGTCTTTCGTTGCATCACTGTCAGTCAATCGTATTTATGGAGCTCTTACTGTGGGCAGAGCACTGTTCTAAGAGTTTGGGAGAGGACAGTAAAACAATATACCTCCCAATGCCTGGGTAATGGGATTCTCGACCCACGTTCGGTTCCCTTGCCGGGGAAAGATATTGGTCGCATTATACTTTCCGAATCATGTAGTCCAGTGCTCTGCACACAGTAAGCGATTCATAAATAGGACTGATTTTGTGGGGGAGGATGCAGGCTGATGCAGAGTGGCTTAGCGGAAAGAACACGGGCTTGGGAGTCGGAGGTCGTGGGTTGTAGTCCCGGCTCCGTTACTTGTCAGCTGTGTGACTTTGGGCAAGTCATTTCACTTCTCTGTGCCTCAGTTACCTCATCTGTAAGATGGGGATTAAGACTGTGGGACAACCTGACTACCTTAGAACAGTGCTTGGCACATTAACAAATACCATCATCATTATTATTGTTATTATCAGCCTGGAGTAAGTTCACATTGCTCTCCAGGTCTTTTTGGGTGTGGGCCTGTAGAGAGCAGTCATCGCAAACAGCAGCTCCTGAAGGATTGTGTCTGTCTGCCGTTTTGTCTGTAGGATTTGAAAATCACTCACAGCCTGTGGAGTTTCAAGGAATTCCCGAAAGGTCTGAGACGCTCTCCATCTTGCCCCCGGCCCCTCTTTCCACTGAGGTGCCTAAGGAAGGAAGCGGTCTGATCTAGTGGAAAGAGAACGGGCCTGGCAGTCAGAGAACCTGGGTTCTCATCCCAGCTCTGCCGCTGGTCTGCTGTGGGACCATGGGCAAGTCAGTTGACTTCTCTGGGCCTCAGTGTCCTCATCTGTAAAATGGAGATTCAATACCCGGTCTCCCTCCTGCTAAGACTGTGAGTCCCATGTGAGACAGGGACTGTCAAACCAGCCAATCTTGGGTCCACCCCAGCGCTTCAAACAGTGCCTGGCACATAGTAAGCACTCAACATGTACCATTTAACCAAAAAAAAGGCTCTTGGAGGAGTTTGCAGTCTAACAGTTTGTCCACTCCTCGGCCCCACAGCGTGTATGCCCATATCCGTCATTTATTTATTTATATTAATGTTTGTCTTTCCATCTAGACTGTAAACTCGTGGTGGGCAGGAAATGTGTCAACAAACTCTGTTATATTGCTATTTTGTACTCTCCCAGGCATTTAGTATGGTGCTCTGCACACAATGAGTACTCAATAAATACGATTGATTGCCTGATTGATTAATGGAAAAACAGTGGGCTCTAACAGACAGATACTTACCTCTGCCCAGCCCACCCACTTCAGGATTCCCTGTCCCTTAATCCTGTCCTGTCTAAGTCTCTCTAAACTGCAGTCTTGAGTGGATCAGTATCTCCTCATAGCAGGAAAAGGAGGAATTAAAGGAAAAATGGCAGAACACGGATGTACGTATCGATATACTTTGTGAATGAGATGTACATCACCTTGATTCTATTTATTTGCTACTGTTTTAATGAGATGTTCTTCCCCTTGATTCTATTTATTGCCATTGTTCTTGTCTGTCTGTCTCCCAAGCGCTTAGTACAGTGCTCTGCACATGGTAAGCGCTCAATAAATACTATTGAATGAATGAATGAATGAATGAATGAATGAATATACTTCCACCTCCCTAAATTTATTTTAGTGTTTGTCTCCTCTGCCAGATCTTGAGGGCAGGGATTGTGTCTACGCTGTACTAAGCGCTGGGGTCGATACAAGCTAATCAGGTTAGACACAGTCCATGTCCAACACGGGGCTCAGAGTCTCAATCCCCCATTTTACAGATGAGGGAACTGAGACCCAGAGAGGTGAAGCGTCTTTCCCAAGGTCACGCGGCAGTCATCGGCCTGGCCCACTCTGGGGCGAGCCAAGGTCGGGTGGGTGGGTGGGCGGCCCTCTGCCAACCTGTTCCGTTCTCTCAGATCCGGAGGCGCAGCGAGTAGAGAGGGCTGGGCCGGATCCCCGGGGACCTGGGCGCCTGGGTCTCCCGTCGACCGGTTGGTGCCCCCGGCCCTCCCTGAGCGCGCGGTGTGGGGAAGGCGTTGGTCCGCCCGTTTCACAGATGGTAAAGTCGAGGGTGCCCGCCGCGAGTCTCACCTGCCCTTTTTCATTTCTCCCTCTTTTTTTTTTCCCTCCCGGTCGTTAGAACTCAGAGTCTGTAATTACCTCCTGAGACATCGCAGCCCAACTGGGGCGGAGGGGCAGGGGGGCAGAGGGGCAGAGGGGCAGGGGCAGCCTCGGCTGGGCCGGAGGGAGCTTTGAGCTCTACCCCGGGGTCATCCCCCCTCACCCAATCCTTGGGGGATTGGAGGGTGGGACCATTGGGCTGCCCAGCTGCTGTCCCGAGGTGGGCAGGGGGCGGGCACCCAGGTTCTCTGTGTTTCCCGGCCAGGTTTAGGAGCCCCAACCTTGGCACTGTTTGTCGGGGGGGTAGGGGGGAGAGGCGGTGAGTCAGCCCGCACAAACCACCCCTGATACTTTAAAGATTCCCTCCTCAGGGCTCAGCACTCTGAGCCTCTGCACCCCTTCCTGAGAAGCAGCATGGAGGAGTGGATAGATCACGGGTCTGGGAGTCAGAGATTGTGGGTTCTAATCCCAGCTCCGCCGCTTGTCCGCTGTGTGACCTCGGGCAAGTCGCTTCACTTCTCTGTGCCTCAGTTCTCTCATCTGTAAAATGGGGGTTGAGACCGTGAGCCCCACGTGGGACAGGGACTGTGTCCAACCCGATTTGCTTGTACCTACCCTAGCCCTCAGTACAGTACTTGGCACGTAGTAAATGCTTCACAAATACCACAGTTATTATTATTCTTGCCTGGGCTTAGGAGGGGGTGATGGCATACGGGGGAGGGAGGAGCTGGGTGGTACGCGTCCCCTCGTGCCCAGGGTGCCCCCACCCCCTTCAGTCTCCTCCCTGTCACCTCTCCCTGGGCAGGGGACCTGTCTGGGTCTAATTAGGCCACGCACCGGGGCAGAGGGGGCCCAGAACCCTGCAGACGGCAGGCTGAGAATGAAAATCATTTGTTGTTATTATTGCATTAGGATTTCAAACGGGCCCCGCCTCCCTGGCCCGGACTCTCCTGGGCTCTCCCCTCCCTGGGCTCCCCCGGCCCCCGTGGGCTCGCCCAGGCCCGTGCTGACCCCGCCGAGGAGGAGTCACCGGGCACGAAGGCTGGGATCGAGGGCCCGGCAGGGCGGAGGGCCTCGGTGCCTAGGGAAAGCGCACCCAAGCCCCCGTGGGAAGGGACAGGAGCGGGCAGACTTCTTCACCGCCCGTGATCCGGCCCCTGGTTCCTCCGCCTGGCGGTCCAAGGGCCCGTTCGGTCCCCAGAGGTCCGGCCGGTGACCGGGCGTCCGCCAGCTCGGCCCTCGTCCCCTCACCTCACCCTGGCAGCTCTGTCTGTGGCTGCTGAGCTCAGAAGGGCAAGACCTAGGTCTTTGGCTTCTGCTGTGCTCTTTCAGGTGCTCGTCACATGGGGGTAGGGTGCTGCACTAAACACCTTCTAAGTGCAGAATGCTGTACCTAGTACCTGAGGTGTGTAGGGCACTGTATTGAGCATCTACTCTGTGCGCCTTCCCTGACCGAGCCCCCCTTTCCTCTCCTCCCATTCCCTTCTGCATCGCCCTGACTTGCTCCCTTTATTCATCCCCCCTGCCTGCCCCACAACACTTATGTCCATATCTGTCATTTATTTACTTTTATTAATGTCCATCTCCGCCCTCTAGACTGTCAGTTCACTGTGGGCAGGGAATGTGTCTATTATATTGTTAGATTGTACTTGCCCTAGTGCTTAATACAGTGCTCTGCACACAGTAAGTCCTCAAGAAATACGATCGACTGATTGGCTGACTGACAGAGGATCGTAGTGGGTATTTCTGGTTTGTAGGGCACTTGACTGAGCACCTGTTTCGTTCAGAGTATTATAGTGAACGTTTCTGGTGGGTAGGGCATTGTACCAATGACCTACTGTGGGCAGCGTACTGTACTGAGCACCTACTGTCTGTAGAGCACTGTATTGAAAGTCTACTCCAGGCAAAGCGCTATCGTGGCTGTAATAGCCACCTCTGGTGTGGAGGGCCCATGACTGAGCATCTGTGGTGTACACAGCACTGTAGTGGACACCTCTGCTGCGGAGGGCACCGTACTGAGCACGAACTGTGGGTAGAATGCTGTAGTGAGTACCTCCCTTTGGAAGGGGCATGTTCTGAGCATCAGCCTTGTGCGGAGTGATGCGATGAGCACAGTGTGTGATGATGATGATGGTATTTGTTAAACTCCCATTATGTGTCGAGCTGGGGTAGATACAAGCTAATCAGATCGGATATAGTCGCTGTCCCACATGGGGCTCTCCGTCTTAAACACCGTTTTTTTGCAGATGAGGTAACTGAGGCACGGAGAAGTGAAGTGACTTGCCTGAGATCACCCAGGGGACAAGTGAGAACCAGCATGGCGTAGTGGATAGAGCATAGGCTTGGGTAGTCAGAAGGTCATGGGTTCTAATCCCGGCTCCTCCACTTGTCTGCTGCGCGACCTCGGTCAAGTCACTTCACTTCTCTTTGCCTCAGTTATCTCACCTGTCAAATGGGGATTGAGACTGTGAGCCCCATGTGGGATAGGGACTGTTTCCAATTCAATTTGCTTGTATCCACCCCAGCGCTTAGTACAGTGCCCGGAACACATTAAGCACTTAACAAATAACCATCATCATCAAGTGGCAGAGCCAGGATTAGAACCCAGGTCCTTCCGACTCCCAGGCCTGGGGTCTATCCACCAGGCCATGCTGCTTCTCTTGTATGTGAAGGGAATATGTCTGTTTATTGTTACATTGTGCTCTCCCAAGCGCTTGGTACAGTGCTTTGCACACGGTAAGCGCTCAATAAATATGACTGAACGAATAAAGGAGACTGTAGGCGCATGGTCGGTCCACACGTCGTCCGACAAGTGGCTCGCCCGGGAGCTCGCCTCGCACGCGTGGGTCGACCGGCACCCGGCGGGCAGGGGTGGCCCCGATCTCTCACGTCCCGCGGCCGGCACGTGTGATTCACGTGTCGCTCCTCTCTCCTTCCCGCCTCCCTCCCCCCGTTTCCACAGCGGTCCGGCCCAAGCTGAAGAAGATGAAGAGCCAGAACGTGCAGGTCGGAGACAAGCAGTCGCTCAAGTGCGAGGCCTCCGCCGGCAACCCCCAGCCCTCCTACAGGTGGTTCAAGGACGGGAAGGAGCTCAACAAGACCAGGGACATCCGGATCAAATACGGAAATGGCAAGTGAGTACCGACTCCGCGTGGGAGGCGGGGGGACGCACCGGGACGGGACCCCGGGGTCCGAGCTGAGCGGGAAGACCCGCCAAGACCCCGGACCGCTGCCGAGGGCACGGCCTGCGGAAGGACCCGGGAGTCAGGCGACCCGGGTTCCAGCCCCGGCTCTGCCACCGGCCCCGCCGGGTGGCCTCGGGACCCCTCGTGGCCTCGGTTTCCTCAACCTGCTCCCGCCCTCGCGGGGAGGCGGTTAGGCCGCGAGGCTAACGTGGGATCCCTGAGAGGAAAGTCCTGGACAATTTGAAAGCATGAATGATTCTGATCAAAACATTTCATCAGTTAATCAACCTTATTTATAGAGCATTTAACTGAGTGCAGGGCACTGTGCCGAGCGCTTAGGAGAATACAATAATGTAACAGAGTTGGTAGACGCGTTCCCTGCCCACGGTGAGCTTTCAGTCTACAGGAGGCGATAAAAGCGAGGGGCCCTTCTCATCTCTACCCTTCCAATCCCCAAGGACGTCACCTCCCTTTTTTTAAGGCCTGCACCAGGCAGCTGGGCCGAGTCAGGGAAACGGTGGCTCTGCCCCTCCCCAGAAACAGGCGCACATCAGCGTCGGAGCTCAGCCGTCACCGTGGGCGGACGTTTCCGTTTCTCGGCTCTGCCCACCGGTGAGAGTCTACCAGGTCAGCTTCCCTGAAGAAGGGATGAGGAAGACGCCCCCTGGGCATTAGGGGACCTGGCTTCTAATTCCAGTGTGGCATCTTGGGCAAGTCACTTAACGTCTCTGGGCCTTGGTCGCCTCACCTAAGGGACTCTGGACGTGGGGGTCTCTTTGAGAGCCACGGTGCTTCTCCCTGACCTATTTTCGATGCCAATCTGTGGTCTCTCACTGTCGGTCTCTCACTGCCTCCCTGTCGCTCACTGTCTCTGTCTTGTACTGCCTCTCTACGGCTCACATCTCTCTGTCTTCCACTGCCTCTCTACTGCTCCCTTTCTCTCTGTCCCTGTCTCATTCATTCAATCAGTGGTATTTATTAAGTCCCTCACTATGAGCGGAGCAAGTGGAAAGAGCACCGGCTTGGGAGTCAGAGGTTGTGGGTTCTAATTACGGCTTAACCGCTTAGCAGCTGTGTGGCTCTGGGCAAGTCACTTTACTTCTCTGTGCCTCAGCTACCTCATCTGTAAAATGGGAATGAAGACTGTGAGCCCCAAGTGGGACAACCTAATAACCTAGTATCTATCCCAGCACTTAGTACCGTGCTTGGCACAGAATAAGCGCTTAACAAATACCAACATTATTATTATTATTAATATATTATTATGCATTGTTATATATTATTATATATTATATTATTATTAATAAGAATGATGGTATTTGTTAAGCGCTTACTCTATGCCAGGCACTGTAGTGGATCCAAGCAAATTGGGTTGCACACAGTCCCTGTCCCCTTTGAGGCTCACACTCGATCCCCATTTTGCAGAAGAGGGAACTGAGGCCCAGAGAAGTGAAGTGACCCCTCCAAGGTCACAGAGCTGACATGTGATGGAGTTGGGATTAGTAGAGAAGCGGCGTGGCTCAGTGGAAAGCGCCCGGGCTTGGGAGTCCGGGTTCATGGGTTCGAATCCCAGCTCTGCCACTTGTCAGCTGTGTGACCGTGGGCAAGTCACTTCACTTCTCTGTGCCTCAGTTACCTCATCTGGAAAATGGGAATGAACTGTGAGCTTCACGTGGGTCAACCTGATGACCCTGTATCTCCCCCAGCGCTCAGAAGAGTGCGCTGCACATAGTAAGCGCTTAACAAATACCAACATTATTATTATTATTACTGCTCCTGAGTGTACAAAGTGCTTGGGAAAGTACAACAGAATTAGCAGACATGTTCCCTGCCCCTAACGAGCTTGAGAATAATAATGGTATTCGTTAAGCGCTTACTCAGTGCCATGCTGCTTGTCAGCTGTGTGACTGTGGGCAAGTCACTTCACTTCTCTGTGCCTCAGTGACCTCATCTGTAAAATGGGGATGAACCGTGAGCCTCACGTGGGACAACCTGATGACCCTGGATCTCCCCCAGCGCTTGGAACAGTACTCTGCACACAGTAAGCGCTTAACAAATACCAACATGATTATTATTATTACTAAGCGCTGGGGTGGATACAAGCAAATGGGGTTCGCAGTCTCAATCGTGTGTCTCTCTGTCTCTCGGTTGGTCTCTGCAAGGTCTCTGCCCCCCCCCCCAACATTGTTTCCTCGATCACGTGGTCGGTTCGTGGCTCCGCGGGGAGCCCCCCCCCCCCCCCCCCGCCCTTGGCGGCGCATGCGCACATGCCGCGCTGAGCCGAGCAGGCCCGGGCAGGCACGTGGCGGGGCGGGGGCGCGCGCAGTCACGTGGGGGAGGCGGTGGGCGGGGCCTGTCCGGCCTCAGTCACGTGGGATGGGCGGGGCCTGTGTCACGTGAGGTGGGCGGGGCCTGTAGGGCCGCAGCACGAGGGCGGGGCCGGTCGGGACCCGCGGGAGGGGCGGGGGGCTGAGCAGGAGTCCATCACTCAATCGTATTCAATCATAATAATAATGTTGGTATTTGTTAAGCGCTTCCTCTGTGCAGAGCACTGTTCTAAGCGCTGGGGGAGATACAGGGTCATCAGGTTGTCCCACGTGAGGCTCACAGTCTTCAGCCCCATTTTACAGATGAGGTAACCGAGGCACAGAGAATAATAATGTTGGTATTTGTTAAGCGCTTACTATGTGCAGAGCACTGTTCTCAGCGCTGGGGTAGACACAGGGGAATCAGGTTGTCCTACGTGGGGCTCACAGTCTTAATCCCCATTTTACAGATGAGGGAACTGAGGCCCAGAGAAGTGAAGTGACTCGCCCACAGTCACACAGCTGACAAGTGGCAGAGCTGGGATTCGAACTCATGAGCCCTGACTCCAAAGCCCGTGCTCTTTCCACGGCGCCACGCTGCTTCTCAAGTGAAGTGACTTGCCCACGGTCACACAGCTGACAAGTGGCAGAGCCGGGATAATAATGTTGGTATTTGTTAAGCGCTTCCTATGTGCAGAGCACTGTTCTAAGCTCTGGGGGAGATCCAGGGTCATCAGGTTGTCCCACGTGAGCCTCACAGTCTTCAGCCCCATTGGACAGATGAGGTCACTGAGGCACGGAGAAGTGAAGTGACTCGCCCACAGTCACACAGCTGACAAGTGGCAGAGCTGGGATTCGAACCCATGACCTCTGACTCCAAAGCCCGTGCTCTTTCCACTGAGCCACGCTGCTTCTCTATATACAATATACAACCACATCCCTGCCCACAACGAGCTAACAGTCTAGAGGGCTGGGCTTCGGCCTTTCATTCATCGAATTGTATTTATTGAGCGCTTACTGTGTGCAGAGCTCTGTTCTGAGCGCCTGGGAGATCAGGTTATAACAATATACAGCTACATTCCTGCTCACAATGAGCCAGGTCTGGAGTATGCTCAGTCTGGGCATCGGGTGGGACTCACGACTGGAGCTTGAAGTTTCTGTCCCAGATTGCAGGGGGATTTCAATGCCATCTTCATCCGGCCCCCGCGCTCCTCCGTCCTCTGTGTGCCTCCTCACGCCCCCGAAAGCCGGGAGCCCAGAGAGGGTGCCACAGTGTGGCAGCCAGGAAAGGGCAGAGGGTGCGGGACCCGGGCATCCAGCGGGGCGACCAGCACTTCCATTCCCCCAAACGTCCCGATGCCTCCGCTGAAGGCGAGCCGTGGGCTGGGCGTGCCCCCGGGACCGAACTCTTACATTCAGTGATCTCTCCCCCGAGGAGTTAGCGGCTGCCTGCTCACCCTGGATAAGAACTACAGCCTCCCTCACCTCTAAGACCAGAAACTCCTCGTGGGCGGGGATGGCGCCCACCAAGTCTGTTTTACTGTCCCCAGAGCTCAGTACGGTAAATGCTCGATAAATACCGTTGACTTATTCCGCAAAGTCACAAGAGGTCGGCAAGACGGACGAGATAGAGGTACAGCGAGTAGATTGGCATTGGAGGAGCGGAGTGTGCGGGCTGGACTGGAGTAGGAGCTCAGCGAAGTCCGATGGCGGGGGGTCAGCCGATTGAGTGCCTTAAAGCCGATGGTCGGGAATTTCCGTTCGATGTGGACGTGGATGGGCAACCGCTGGAGGTTTCTGAGGAGTGGGGAGACGTCTCCCCAAACCCAGCCCTCTAGATCATCCCAGGACACCTTAAAGTTTATGCAGATGGGCCCTCCCCACCTATTTCCATTTCAATTTCAAAAGTGAGGACGCTCTTGGTCGAAGTGTCTGCGTCTCCCCACCCAAATTTGCAGGAAGTGAGAGAAGGCAAGGTGATGTGGCTTGGATCTTTCCAGGACCCCCAGCGCCCAACAGCGGTTGTCTCACCAACTTTTCCATTGCCAGGGAGACCTCTTGGTGCTGCATAGCAACCGTTTCCCTGTTCCATCCCGGCAGTGCATTCCCTGCTCCTTAGCCTCGGGGGAGAGGGTCGGGAGTTCTCCTTGTCAATCATGCTTTGTATCCTTCATTCAAGCAATGGTATTTACTGGCCTTGGTCAAGAAACTTAACTTTTCTGTGCCTCAGTTTCTTCATCTGTAAAAGAAGATTTCAGTACCCTTTTCTCCCTCCCCATTAGAATGTGAACCCCACGTGGGACAGGGACTGTATTTGATTGTATTATATCTGCCCCAGTGCCGAGCACATAGAAAAACCTTAACCAATATTATTATTATTATTACTAGTCCCCCGTACTCAGCCAGCTATCCATGGATTTGTGTTCCTGATTCCCTGTGCTCTCAGCCTGGGCTCCTATTTTTGTCAGTCCTCTGAAAGGCTACATTTTTGTCAGTCCGTTGAAAGTTTATTCGACGCTCTCCATGCCCCGCCTGGACCTGGGGCCCTGCCTGCACCCCTGCCCCTTCTGCCCCTTGACGGTGCTCCTGCTCTTTTTGCAGTCCAACTCACCGCCCCCCACCCCTCTCACGGTCCACTGTCTCCCCCTCCAACTCCCTTTTCCCACTCCGCCACGGGACACCATGCGCCTTCACATCAAATCCTCTATTTTTTTTTTCCCCAACAGAAAAAATTCAAGACTGCAGTTCAATAAGGTGAAGGTGGAAGATGCAGGGGAATATGTCTGTGAGGCGGAGAACATTCTAGGGAAAGACACTGCAAAAGGGAGACTTAATGTGAACAGTGGTAAGTTGCCCCAAGGGCCAGCCGGGTCAGCTCGCTGGTCTCCCCTCTGTACGGGCACCCCATCCATGTGGCACCCTGCCTTTGTGGCGTCCGGTCTGTGCAGCATCCAGTCTGTGCGGCACTTGGTCCACTTGGCACCCAATCCTGGGGTGTCCAGTCTGTCTGGCACCTGGTTCATACAGCTCCCAGCTCTGCGGGACCCAGTACCATCCTGTCCTTGCAGCGTCCTGTATGTGCACCCAGTCCGGGGGCGCCCGATCCACGGGACGGCCAGTCTGTGTGGCATCCAATCCCAGTGCACCCAGTCCATGCTGCATCCGGTCCATGCGTCACCCAGTCCCCAGGGCATCTGGTCCATGTGGCCCCCAGTTCCTGTGGCCCCCAATCCTGGCACATCCAGTCGATAGGGTGTCCGGGCCACGTGCATTCCATTTGCACAGCGCCCAGTCCTTGCGGGACCCGGTTCCCCCGATGAGCGGCTGGCATGGCCCTGATCCTGCATGACCCCCGGGCCACTGAGTCCCCATGCTTTCTCCGGTCCGGGTAGTCCCGTGGCAAGTTCAGGAACAAGCGGCTCAGGCATCAGTGTTTAGTTTTTCTCTCTGGAGCTGGCGAAGCCGTCGCCATTCATTTTCCGTACCCTGAAACCTAAATATTTTGAACTACGTCGGCGAGGGCCCGAGGTGCACTGGGGAGCGGGTGGGTCTGGCGGGGGCAGGGTATTTTTAGAAAGTGATTACGGACCTTTCGGCTGCCAGGAACCGGCGGGTGATGGGGAGTACAGAGCCCTCGGCCGGGGGAGCGCACTGGGCCAGCTAGTTTCAGCCGGGGTCCCCGGGTGAGCGGCAGAAACCGAAGAGGAGCTCGAGAAAGGTTGGGGGGCAGTGAGCCATGGGCATCGTCCCCCTGTGGGCCAGAATTTGGGGGGTGCTTCAGTGGACGGGCCTGGGGGGCCGATAGGCGGTTTTACCAGTTCCCCTGGCCCTCCGGCCATTGCCAGCTCCTTGTCCCCAAAGCAGCTCCCTGCTCATCCTGGTCCCACCAAGGCCCAGTCAGGTGGAGCCGAAGGGGCTTCAGTGGGTTCTGGTTCAGGAGCCAGAAGGAAAGTTGCGGTACGAGTCGTCCTCCCTGGAAGTTGGGGTTCCTGCCCAGAAGTGGGGATGGGGATGCGCGGTCACCGAGGGGAATCTGTACAATGGGGAATAAGACTGTGAGCCCCACGTGGGGCAACTTGATAACTTCATATCTACCGCAGTGCTTAGAACAGTGCTTGGCACCTAGTAAGCACTTAACAAATACCACCGTTATTATTAGATACAAGCGAATTAAGTTGGATACAGTTCCTCTCTCAAGTGGGGCTCACATTTACAGATGAGGTCACTGAGGCACAGAGAAGTGAAGGTACTTGCCCGAGGTCACACAGCAGACAAGTGGCAGAGCTGGGATCAGAAACCGTAACCGCTGACTCCCAAGCCCATGCCTGTTGTGTCCCCCAAGGGGCCTGGGGTACAGCGAGCGAGCAGGTGGGTAGGGGCCAGCACCCGGTGAAGCCCCTGCAGAGATTTTGACAGGCAAGACCCTCTGACAGCCTCAGTGATAGGAGCACCGACCCCGGGCAGGCGACGGTTGCCTCCAGAGCTGCTGCAGGTCCTCCCCACCTGCTCTGGCCAGCAATTTTTCCTGGACTTGTACACTTCGAGGAATGTTCCGTCGTCCCTGCACTCTCTGGTGAGGCCTTATTATGCGCCAAGCACCACAGTCAGTACCGGGCTAGTCGCTTGCAATATCAAATATCAAGGTCAGGCACACAGCCTAAGAAGGAGGGAAGCCAGGAAGTGAATCCCCATTTTGCAGATGAGGAAACTGAGGCCTAGAGAGGTTAAGTGATTTGCCCAAGGTCACCCGGCAGGCAAACGGTGGAGCCGGAATTAGAACCCGGGTCTCCTGACTCCCAGGCCCATGGTCTTTCCTCTAGGCCACCCTACTAGGCGGTTCTTCAGTTAAAAACCTCAGCCTCAGCAGGCAGAGCTGGGACCAGGACCCAGGCCTCCTGATTCCCAGTGGTTTTCACTGGCCAGCCCCAGCCAAGGGAGGTGATCATGGGGCCGACCGACCCGGGGTCTCGGGGGACAGGCCTGGGAAAGCGGGGCTTGTGGGAAAGCAGCCGTCCCCCCACCTCCCTCATACACAAACCCCACCCCCCAACTGGGCCCCAACCCCTCACACCCCTTCCCTCCCTCCACCCCCTCTGGCATCCCCGAGGGGGTCCAAGCCAGCCTTCTTCAGCCGGGCAGAAAGAGCGGGGAAGAGTTCAGTTAGCGCCCGGTTCCCGGGAGACCTGCAGGGACAGGATTCTCCCCAGCCGGCCCAGGCTGGCCGCCCGCAAGCTGACTCACCCCCTCAGCCCGCGGCCGCTCTCCTGCCTGGGCCCCCACCCGTCTGGGACCCTCGCCTCCTGGCCCAGGGGCAGTTAGCGCATAACCAGGCCAGAGGCCCACGCCAGCGTCCCGGGCCCAGGTAGGGCGCTTGTCTTGCAATCTCAATCCTGAAACTGGCTCCGTCCTTGGCCTGAGGACCATCCTCTCACCCCCTGGGCTGCCTCCGTCCCCCCGAGGGGGCCCATCAGTGTCAGCGGGGTCAGCGGGCCGGGAGGGGGACGCCCCAGCCTCTTCCCTGGCACCCTAACCCGCTTCAGGCGGGATCACGCCAGCCGCCCTCCCGGAACACGGGCCAAGAGCCTTCCTGGCCGCGGACTTGGCTTCTGGGAGCATACGGAGCCTCCGCTTCCAAATGGGCTTCGAAGACATGGTGGCAAAGAGTCAACCATCCTGGAGGGGAGCCAGGCCCTGCTCCCTGGGCCCCAGCATGCTCGGACCGTAATAATAATAACGATAATGCCAGTCGTGGGCTTCGCTAAGCGCTTACCATGTGCCAAGCACTGTATAAAGCACTTAGGATGGACCAAGCACAGGGGTTGATAGATACAAGTGATTCAGGTCAGATACAGTCCCTGTTCCTCATAGGATTTATAGTCTAAGGGGAAGGGAGAACAAGGATCAAAGCCCCCACTGTTCAGATGGGGAAAAGGAGGCCCGGAGATGCTAAACGCCACTTGTTGAACTCTTACACTGTGCCAAGCACTGTATTAAGTGCTGGGGAATCAATGCAGGATAATCAGGGCAGACTCGGTCCCTGTCAGCATAGGGGCTCACAGTCTAAATACTAGGGAGAATGAGTGTCGAATGCCTATTTTATAAATGAAGAAACTGAGGCACAGAGAAGTGAGGTGTCTTGTCCGAGGTCAGCGAGCAAATAAGTGGCAGAGCCGGGATGAGAACCGAAGTCCTCTGACTCCGAGGCCCAGACTCTTTCCACTAGGCCAAGCTGCTTCCCAGCTTGTGCCAGCATCGGGTCCCTTGTGATACGTAGAACCCGCTCCCCGGGTGGCCAGTGGTGCGATAAGCACTGCGATCGATTCAGGAGAATCAGACCAGAGCCAACCCCTGTCCTGCTTGGGGATCACCAACCAAGAAGGAAGGTGAGCAGGGACCTGATCCCCGTTTTACAGGGGAAGAAATAGAGGCCCAGAGAAGTGAAGCGACTGGCCCTTGGTCACCCAGCATGCCAGGGACAGAGCTGAGATTAGAACCCAGGTGCCCTGCCCCCAACCCCACGCTCTTTCTACGAGGTCCCGCTGTCAGTCTGTGGATTCTGCGTGCTTGTGACTGCTGTGGGGGGCCGAGGGTAAAAGGTTGAGGGAGGGATCGATGGGGTCCGGGTTAGTGTTGGTCTTTTGGGTTATGAGACTCTCAAGGGCAGGGACTTCATCTTTTAGTTCTATTTTGTGTTCTTCCAAATGTCTAGTTCAATGCTTGGCACCCAGTAGGTGTTCAGTAGAGTGCTTGGCATACAGTACATGATCAGTGCAGTGCCCTGCACACAGTAGATGCTCAGCTCAGTGCTCTGCACACGGTGTGATGAAGTCTGGAGCCATGTGATTCGTATTGCAGCTCATTCGGGTTCACCAATGCATCCCCGTTTTGCCGGCCGGCGGTTCCCAGTTCTCTTCCCCTCTGTTCTTGCCCACCCAGAGGTTCTGCCGGCCAGGTCCGGGAGGGGGCCGCTAGAAATCCCTCATGGGTCATAAATGATCCCTTGGCCAGCGGAGAGGCCGCAGCGCTGAGCTAGCTGTTCTCCGGGGTGAGGATGGGGGAGAGGGGCATCTGGGCTGGGGCCGGGGAAGTCCTAGCTGGCAGGAGGCCATCGTGGGGAAGACCCTCAGCCGGCCTGAGGCAGACATTGCGGGGGTGGAAGGAGCGGGGATAGCGGCCCTCTGGGCTTTATCAGCGGGGCCGGGACCGGCAGACGTATACAGACGGGCTGCCGTGTATACACTCCAGCCCCGCTCTGCCCATCCGTCTCCCGCATGTCTAAACACTGGAAGAGGAGGGAGCCACCCGCCCCCAGGCCCCCACCCCCGGCTCGGGGAGGTGAGGGAGGCGGGTGACGGAGCCCCAGCTGGGGTACGGCCGGGCCCGAACCCCAGTGAAGGGCTCGTCGGGCGTGTGATTTCTGGAGCCTTGGAAGCGCTGATGAGCTGAATTTGCCAACAACTGGACTTCATTTAGTCTGCGGCCACTGGTCATCCCGCTCCTCCTGCCCGGCCCCTGCTCCCGGGCCAGCGCTCAGCCGTGCCCAGAGCACACGCTGGGCTCGGGACCACAGAAGACCCCCGGGGCCATTCCCCGGCTGGTGGAATTGTCTGCCGGGGCGGGGAGGATCGAGGAGAGAGGCTGGGGGCCGGGAACTTCCCAGTCACTGGAGGCACGTTGCTTGGTTTGGGGTTTTTTTAAAGCAGTGCTTATTAAGGGTTTACCATGTGCCCAGCACTGTGCAGAGCACTAAGGCAGGTTCGAGAGAAGCAGATTGGACACAGACCCTGCCCCACTGGGGGATTCCAATCTGAGGGGGATCAAGTGCTTGGTTCTCACCGGACAGATGAGGAGGCCCAGAGAGGTGACGTGAGTTGCCCAAGGTCCACACAGCAAGCTGGTTCTAGAGCCGGGCCTCGAAAGCGGGACTTCCGACTCCTGCCCGAGCTCTCTTCACCGGGCCAGGCCTCCTCCGGTCTCTGGGCCACCCCAGCCACCCCAGAGAGAAGTGCGTGCCATTCTCAAATAATAATAATAATATAATAGTAGTGGTATTTGTTAAACACTATGTGCCAGGCACCGTACTAAACGCTAAGGTGGAAACAAGCAAATCAGGTTGGACGCAGTCCCTGTCCTCCAAGGGGCTCATAGTCTCAATTTGCGTGGAACACTGTGGGGTTGTCAGGCTTCACCCCAGAGCTGGCTGCTCCACGCTGAGCTAGCCGGGTAGACGCTCCACCTTCATTCATTCAGCAGTATTTATTGAGCGCTTACTCTGTGCAGAGCACTGTACCAAGCCCTTGGAATGTACAATACGGCAACAGATAGAGATAATCCTTGCCCTTCAGGACGAGGTCTCCCCTACCCCCAACTATTTCAGATCGCTGTTGAGAACCCCCTGGTTAGCCCGACTGTTGAGAACCAGCAAGGAATGAGCCCGGGATGGAGAGGTGCCCTGTGCCCTCGACCCGCACCAGGGAGGAGCCTTGAAGGGGGGACACCCCCCCACACGCATCTGCCACACTTCATAACTCTTGGCCCAGTTGGCCCGGCCCCATTCACCCCCAGAGCCACAGGGGCCCCTCTCTGCCTGGAGCGAGCCAGGAACAAGGCCTGCTGGCCCGGGGCCACGTCCCTCCCTGCGTCACTGCGGCCCCCGGGCTCCGGGCGGCACCCCCTCCGCTGCCAAGACCCCCGTGCCAGCCGCCAAGTGCATTGAAATACCAAACCCCCCTCTCCCCGGAAAGCAACGTGGGCAGCATCGGGCCCCTCCCACCCCCCGCTGCGGTCCTTCCCCGGGAGGAAAGAGCTGCGGAAACAATGCGGCCCGTTGTGTGTTTCCCTTAGTGACCACGACGCTCTCCTCCTGGTCTGGGCACGCCAGGAAGTGCAACGAGACGGCCAGGTCCTTCTGCGTGAACGGCGGAGTGTGTTACTACATCGAGGGCATCAACCAGCTTTCCTGCAAGTAAGTGAGCGGCGGACCGGGCCCCCCGGGGCGGTGGGGGGTGGGGGTGGGGCGAGGTAGACCCCTCCGCCGGGCTCTCTCCGGCAGTCGACGGTGCCCAGTAAGAGTCTGTAGTGAGCGAGCATCGAGTCGGGGCCGGACGTCGGGCCGGGCCTTGGGTGTCAGGGCTGGACATGGACCCTACTCCTCGAGGGACTCACGGTCTATGTGGGGAGAATAAGTGTCTCACCCGTGGTATGGATCAGGAAGCTGAGGCCCAGAGAGGTTCAGCCACTTGCCCAGGGTCCCGCAGCAGGCCGGGGTGGGGAGCTGGGACTAAAACCCCCGTCTCCCGACGCCCCATCCTGGGTTCTCTCAGCAAGACGTCACTGGGGCAAGCAGGGGAGAGCAGAGAAGGGGATTTCTGGTAGGGCTTGGGGGGCTCCGGAGTAAATATAGTGCTCCGTTCTGCCATCCTTCCTGGTCTCTGGTTCCATATCCCCAGAATAGGCAGCCACATCTGGGGCTCACTGGCCCCTTCTCTCCCAGGACCCTCCTTCCTCACTGGATCTGGTCCTCAAATCCCACCAGGGACCCCTGTTTCCCTTCCGCGCCCAGCCAAAGGCCAACTGGCTTGGAGTCCTCGCGGGCCACGCTTGGGGATTGACCTGACTTTGGGCATGAGGCCTCTCCCCTCCCTTTAGCCAGGGAACAACCTTCCCAGCCTTCTCTCCTGGGAATTGGATCCAGGCTGGGCTGAGGCGGGAGGACTCCCACCCCCTATCCCGAAGGTCCACCCGTTGCCGTCGTGGCCAGCGATCAGCCCCCAAGCCCGCGTATCCCCCGGTCCCTTGGTTTCCTGGTTGCGGTTGGAACCTCCCCAGTCCCAGGAGCGGCCGGAGAGGCCACGGGGTTTGGACCGGCCTGCTCCGACCGAGTAATCGCCCCAGAGGGTCCCGCCCCCGGCCCCCTCCCCCCAGCCATCCTCAGGTCCAAGAGGACCGGCCTGGATGCGGAGTCATCCCCGGAACTGATCTCCAATCTTAGTCAGCCTCGCTCTCCCTTGGCCCAGCCTGCTCGGTTCGCTCTCTGTGCCGAAACCTGGAGATGCAGCCCCTCCCACCCATTGCTCCACTGCCCTTGACCCTCCTGCCAGTCGCTCCCCCCACCCCGCTGCGGCCGTGGAGTCAGATGGAGGGCAGAGCTGAGACAGAGTCGGTCGGTCACCCACCCTTGAGTGGGGAAATAGAGGAGGGCAGAACCAACCTCCCTGGGGCGCAAGAAGGGGGAGCAGGGGCGGGGTGAGAGAGAGACCGGGGGAACCATCCCTATAGGGTCAAGGCAAGGCTGGGGAGGAGGGATCTCCGGATTCCCTGTCCTCCCGATGTTGCCGGCAGAAGGCCAGACTAACCTACCCACCTCCACTGACCTTCCAACCCGTGGGTACCACCACAGCCCCACAGGCGCTGCCCCAAAGTGTAGCATTTCCTTGGACACTGCCTCCGGGCTGCTCACCACAGAACCCTCATTGCTGCCCCATCCCTGAGAGGAGGGCAGGCCCCTCCAGAGAGAGATTGGAGAACTGAGGCACAGAGAGGTCGGCATGACAACGAGGCCAAGCTGAGGCCTGGGACAAGCGGGCAGCCCCAGGGAAGGACAGCCGAGCGCCGGGTGTTCTCTGTTAGAGCCTTCCGGGCACTGGCCTGTCCCCCTGTGGTCCCCAGGACCTTTGGAGTGGGGGTCTTGGGCTCACGGAGAGAGGATAGAGTCCTGGCTCTGGGGCCAGTTGCCCTTTAGGGTCAGGTTAGGGGTCTCCCCACCCCTTTCCACAGGCAGGATTCCTGGGCTAGGTGTGGGGAACTGGGGAGCCTCCCTCAAATCCAGAGGTTCCAGCCCAGATCCGGGACACGCTGCTGTGTCACCCTTCGGGAAGTGACCCCCCCCACCCCCCCAACCCTGGGCTCCGCTCCTGCTCCGGCCAGCACCCATGGCAGCCGGCCCACCCCCAGTCCCAGCCCCGCAGGCTCCTCCACCTGTGGCCGAGAAACAGGCCTCAGTGGAACTCACCAGGCCACTGTCCTCTCCTCCGGGGCCCCTCCTGACAGAGACCCTCCTCCTCATTTCCCTTATTTCTTGGTCAGAATGGGCTCCACCACACCCTCCCCCAGGCCTCCTCCAGACAGAAGTCTGTAGACAGATGCCGGCAGAGATGGGGCAGGATTGAAGTCCACTGAATCAGGGAGCGGTGGGAAGAGGGAATACAGACCTGTTGCTCCCCCATCTCTCCCCACCCCAAAGTGAGGGGTCTCCTGTGGGGCAGGGAGATGTCTTCCTGGAGCCCCCGGCCACCCCACCACCCTGCCCTCTAGTCAGGTTCCCCTTACCCCCGGCAGCCCCCCCAGCATTGGGGAGTACCCATTGGGGAGTACCAGGAGACTATGAATGCATTCGTTCCCTTCCTCCCCAGCCGCTGGGGCCAGGAGCCTTGGGTTCAGCCTGTAGGAACGGAGGAAAGGCTGTGGGCCTTAAGCCCCCTGGAGCGCACGCCAGTCACCCACCCCTGGCTAGGCCCTGAGCAGGACAGCACCCAGCTGCCACAGCAGCCCAGAGTGGAAATCCGGCTCTGACCAAATTCGGCCCAGGGGTCCCCCGCCCCAGTGCCCCGGACCCCGTGGGGACCGGGCCGTCCCAGCACAGTTTGCTTTCTACAGTTTCCTCTATGAAGATGGGGGGTGGACCGCAGGTGACCCCTCCAAGTCTCCCTCTTTCCATCTCACCTCCCCTCTATCCCCTCCCAGAATCCCCAGCAAAAACCAGCTCCTTCCTTCTCCTCCTCCTCCTGCCCAGAACCTGAATCCCATCTTTCCCATCTCTCCCTTACCCCCACCGGGGGTCTTTATCAGGTGCCAGGGTCTGGGCCGTAAGCAGTGATCGGGGGGCCGGAGGAGGGGCAACTCGGCGGGGTCAGCACAGATGAGACAGTGGAGACGGAGAGATGGGGCGCATAGAAGCATTAGCAGGGCCTGCCCCTTCCTCTTCCCTCCCAGCGCCCCCAGCCAAAACCCGCCGTCGGTCGATAAATCTTCCATGTAGATAGATCCCTGGCACGAGGCCCAGCAGATCGCCGGAAATACCACCGAACCCAAATCTAAGGCTAACTGGGCCTTGCCCTGGGGCTCAGCTGTGGTCCAGGAGGCTCCAAGCCTGTTGACAATAGCCTTGCTGTTTAGGGGCCCACATTTCCCAGCCCATAGCACTTCCTCAGCCTTGACCTCCTCCCAGCTGTCATACGGGTTTGTTAAATCCGCAAACTCACCTTTATTGTTATTATGTTTTAGTTTTTTGTGTGTGTGTTTTTTTTTTTTTTTGGCAACCGGCCTGGCGGGCAGAAATCATTACTGGCCTGGGCAAGTGGCTATCTGTAAGGCAAGGAGAGTTTGCTGGGGCCGTTTGCATGGAGGGGAGGGTACTATCCAATGACAGAAAGCACCCCGAGGTGTGAGGGGGGGTGTCTGGAGAAATTGGAGCCCTACTAATGATGTTGGCGGGGGAAGGTGGAAGCGTGGTGGCTAATTAGGTACAGGATTGCTAGTCAATCGTCTTGGGTTTCTAAAGCCAAATGAGGATATGAGGGGACCATATAACGTAACAGAAGGATTAGAGAGAGAATGGAGACATCCGTACTGTTTGTTGACTTCGGGGGTTTACTTTGTTTTGGGGTTATTTTGCACGGCGCTCAGCTTGGATAAGGAAAGTATCCCGGTGGGTTCTCGCCCGTGTGGGTCGGAGCCGGTCAGGTGGGACCCCGACGGCTCCAGAGGAGGGGATGTAGTCCCAGGCCGGACCCCGGACCCCGGGCGGCGTGGACGATCCCTCCGCAGACTTTGGAGGTGCGCAGGCCATCTGGGGTCTGGGTAAGGGGATGATGACAGAACGGGGTGGTCTTTTCAGCCCTCCCTCTGTGCAGACGAGCAGGGCATGGACGCTGTTTCCCCCCGCCCCCATCACTCTCCCTGGTTCCCCCTCCCCCTCCATGCCCCGAACCCTCCTGGTTCCTTCCACTCACATCTGCTTGCTCAGCTCGCATCCCCGCCCACACCCCACCGCCCATCCCCAGCACAAGGCGCCGGAGAGGCCGGGGTCATTTGATGGGGTCTTCCGGACGGCCCCCACCCCGGGAGGGTTGCCCATCCGCCTGACCCATCGGCTCATTCTGATCACGGGACAGCATCTGGGCGGCCTCTTGGGGAAACAGGCACAGAGCATTGACCGGCGTGGCCGAGGCGGGGAACTGGAACTCAAGTCCCTATTGTGTTTGTGCCCTAAACCTGGCGAGGAGTGGGAGGGAGCGGAAGGGTGGGGCTGGGGCAACCCCAGTAAATAGTCCCCCTCTGTTGGCAGTGCCAAGGGCCCACCTACTTCCAGACAGATCCCGGGGACTCGACAGTAACTTCTCATCAGAGTTTTGGGGTGGGTGGGGACAGCTGGGGGCAAAGGAGGCAGCCGCCAATAAGGTAGTATTCGTTAAGCGCTTACTATGTGCTAAGCACTGAGGTAGATACAAGATACTCAGGCCGAGCACAGCACAGGGGGCTTGCAGTCTAAGGAGGAGGGAGACGGGTTTCAAGTCGCCATTTTACTTATGAGGAAATTGAGGCTTAGAGAAATTACCCGACTTATCTAAGGTCACACAGCCGGCAAGTGGCAGAGCCGGAATTAGAACTCAGGTCTTCTAACTGTCAGCTCCGGGCCACGCTGCTTATCCAGAGGTTTGCGGGGTTTAAGCCGGTTACCCTTCTCTACAAGGCCCCCCACCCCGTCCCCACCCTCGTCTCTGTCCGGTAACCCAGGCAAAGGCACCAAACCCAACGGTGCTTTGGCGACGGGTGAATGTCAATCTTGCAGCTCCTAATTAATCCAAGCCCACGAGATGCCAATCCAGTTTTTGTTTCTGTTTTGTTTTAATTTTTGGCATTTAAGTACTTAGTATGCGTCAGGTGCTGTAGTAAGCGCTAGGGGAGAGACAAGCTAATCAGGTTGGACGCAGCCCATGCTCTACATGGGGCTCACAGTCTAAATCCCCATTTTACAGGTGAGGCAGCTGAGGTCCAGAGAAGTGAAATGACTTGCCCGAGGTCATGCAGCAGACAAGCGGCAGAGTCGGGATTAGAACCCAGAACCTTCTGACTCCTAGGCCCGGGCTCCTTCCACTAAACCACACCATTTCTCAGTAAAAACATTCCTCCCATTCGGTAATCAGTCGACCGATCCATCGGTACATTTACCGAGCCCCCACTGTGTGCAGAGCACTGAACTAAACGCTTGACAGAGCACAGCATGATCCCCGCTTTAGGGAGAGTACACTTTAACTATCCCAATAGCCTGAAATTGGGAATTAAACTTCTTCCCTTCCCCTCAAATTTGGAAGACAAGGCAAGTCCTGGAGGGATGGTCTCCGGAGCTAATTATCGTGTATCTTCCCCAGCGTTTAGAACAGTGGCCCAACAACTACCGCAATTACTCTGTAAGCACCACCTCCCTCCCCGCTAATAATGAGGGGCGCGGATCTCTCCCGCCCAGAGTACTCGCCGCTACGGCTGCCGATTAAATCAACTGCTGGGCGGTGGCGGCGGGGTTCCCCCAGCGCAGTTCGCCCCTCTTGCCCTCCACTCTCTCTCACCCGATCCCTTTGCTCCTGGCCTAACCTTTTCAGTAAGCCCCGAATATCCTTTTTATTTAATTTCTCCAAGAACCAACCCACTCCTCCAGATTTTGAGAGGACAGCAATTCCCTCCGGCTTCCCGTGTTTAAAAAAAAAAAAAAAAAGGAGAACTTTGATTTTTTCCAAAATGCTTTCCCATCCTTTGCCTCATTTTAGCCTCACCTGGAGGGAGGGGATGGATGTATGGAATCAATCAGTGGTGTTTATTGAGCTCCAACAGTGTGCGGAGCACTGTACTTAGTGCTCGGCAGAGTACAGTGCAACAGAGCTGGTAGAACAGTTCCCGACCCACCAGGAGTTTACAGAAGGGTGGAAGTTAAACTCCCCATTTTACAGATGGGGAAACGGAGGCCCAGAGAGGTTAAGTGATTTTCTCTGAGCTTTTGATGTAGCCCTGATGGCAGAGCTGGGGCAGAACACAGCCCCTGTGGCTTCCTCCTCAATCAGTCAAGCAGTCAATCAATGGTGTTTATTGAGTACTTACTATGTGCAGAGCACTGTACTAAGTGCTTGGGGGTGTACAATGCAACAGAATTAGCAGGCACGTTCCCTGGCCGTAACGAGTGTACGGTCTAGAGGAGGAGACGGGTTATTCTTATTCCTCGTGTCCACATCACTGCTACAACTCCTGGAGGATTCCCGAACAAAATCTCCTTTAAAAATATCCCAGGCCCCATCCGTAGAGCGAACGCGGGGCTCATCTTCAGTGGCCCTGTCGAAGCAGAAGCCACGGTGATGACTAGATGCCAGACTAGTTGGAGGAGAGCGGATCGCTCTGGATAACTGGATCCTTTCGGAATTTGGGGGCTGAGGGAACTTCAGGACTGTGTCTCCTCAGCTCCATCCTTGGCTCTCTTCCTCCTCTAAGGGGGCCCCCATCCTCCTCCCCTTCTGCCTCACCGTCTACCTCTCCGGGCTGAATAGACAACAGTCTTACCCCCCGCCCCCACCCCCTTTCCCCTTTCCTGGGAGGCTCCCTCCCGCTCCTCCTCCTCCCCTCCTGCTCCTCTCCCTCCTCCTTGTCTCCCTTGTCCTCCTCTCATCTCGTTTTCCCCTCTCTCCTCCACCTCCTCTTCTTTCTCCTCCTCTCCCTCCTCTTCCTTCCTGCCTCCTCCTGACTCGGGCCCCAACTCCCCCAGCCCCAGGAGGAAACTGAGAAGACACAGACCAGTCCCCCTGGGTGGGGAAACGGCTGAGCGACTCTTCACATAGAAATATTGGCCCTGACCAGAAAGCTCAGGGCCCCAGGCCGTACCCCTCTGCCTCGGTGCCTGGGATGCCGAGTCTTGGGGCTGGCGATGGGGGCCACGTTTATCAAAAATAATAATAGTTAATAATGGTATTTCATTGATGCCAGGGAATCAATCCTCCACCCCACCTCCCACTCCCCCGGGGACTCCCATTGGAAGAGGGATGAAGAGCAGGAATCTTCTCCCCATCTTCCAGCTGAGGAAACCGAGGTCCAGAGAGGGTGAGCGGCCTGCCCGAGGTCACATGCCTCAGGCCAGAGGCCGAGCCGGAGTGGATTCCACACCTCCTGACTCAGGCCAAGCCCTTTAGGCTGCGGCCTCAGGAAAAGCAGAAGTCTCTTCCACCGGCTCCAAATTCTCTTCCATCCCCCATCTCCTCTCCCTGACCCCCAGAGGCCTCGGGGGGCTCCCGGCCAAACCCCGCCTGCCTGCCCTCCCTCCCTCCCCCGAGCCGGCCTCCCCGGTCCTCGTCTTTCCCTGCAGAGTGCCCTCCTGTGGGCCTGGGAGAGCATCCTCGGGACTGGCACTACCCTCGAGACCCAGGTCGGACTCTTGGGGTATCCCCGGATCGGGGGCCTGGCCAAAAGGGGGCAGAGGGGTTCTCAGAGAAAGCGGAGGGAGAAGGGGGAAGGTTGAGCCACAGTGAGAAGGCAGGGGTGGGGGCAGCCCGGCCCCCCGAGAGGCTGCAGACAAACTTTCTAGGGAAGGAAGCAGGGCAGCTCCCTGCCCCCAGATCTCCCTGCCGGTCCACCCCACCACACCCAGTGTCCCCCTGGACCTTCAGGAATCTCCACAGACCCTCCGGGCGTCTTCCTGGACTCTCTGGGTTGCTGTATCCCGGCTGACTGGAGTGCCCAGACCCGTTGCTGGCCCCAGAGAGGAACCCTGAGTTGGGGGGGGGGGGGGTGGCAAGACTCTGACCCCCACCCTGGTGCTTCCTGCATCCGCAGACCCCTCCCTACTCGCTCTCAGAAATTGTTGCCTCATCCCACCCGCTTCCCCCTTCCCACCCCTCCCCGCTCCCACACCCCTGAAAAGTCCGGCCGGGAGGAGCGACCGGTCGGCAAAGCTGGAAGGTGTCCGGCAGCGGACGGAACCAAGGCGGGGTCATCTGTCCGTTC